>NW_009649114.1:2404343-2406054 GCF_000708025.1 Charadrius vociferus
CCGCCCCGCATCTCCTAGGGGACCGGCGGGTGCTGCAGAACCTGCTGAGCCAGGAGGAGCGTTACAGTCCCCGCGTCTCCTACTTTCAGTGCGTGCAGCGGGAGATCAAGCCGTACATGCGGAAGATGCTGGCTTTCTGGATGCTGGAGGTACGGGACGCCCTGTTGCCTCCTCTCCCGCCGGCAGCTCCGGCTCCCTGTCCGGCCACCGGCGCTTTTCCTTCCCCGCCGTCCGCGCTTGCAAACGTGCGCGCTCCTGCTCCGGCGGGAGAGAGCTGGCGGCCGGGGGAAACGCAGGGCAGAAGCACCCGAGCCCTGTTCGCTGGAGGGGGGTGTTCAGGGGAGTCGCCCTCGGGCTGGGGTGCAAGGGACAATCCAGGGGACAGGAGAGCCCTGAAGTCCCAGGGCTTGGTATGCGCCGGAGGTCAGGTCTCCGGTATGGAGGAGGGGGGCGGGAGGGGATATGCCGGTGGGGAGGCACATGGAGGATCCAGAGGCGGGTGAGGAAGGCAGTCTGCAGCGGGGCAGTACATGAGCGCTGGCTGTGCTGGAAGATGTGATTGCCCCATGCAGGAGGAGCAGATCCTCCCCGAACCCACTCACCCCACCCTGGTGGTGTGCTGCCACGCTGCTGTCGAACCCCCCGTTCGCTCGCTGTTCCCCAAAACTTCAGGGCAGAGAGCTCAGCCGTGCACCCGGCAGGCTGGAGACTTGCATTTTCTGAATGGGGCTGAAAATGCCTGGTTAAAGGGGGAAAATAATATCACTACCGTTTACTTCCCTAAATTAAAAATGAATGCGGCTTTCCACGGGATACAGTTCAATGGGGGAAATCTCGTGGGCCTCTTCATGAGATGGTCAGAGCGAACAGTCTCAAGAGAGAAAGAAAGAACAGCTTCTGCAAAGGACAAATGACTTGGGATCGAGCCTGCCTGCTCTCCACCCGGCCGCTGTTGCAAGAAGCTGCCTGCTTCTGTCAAAAGAAATAACGAACATCTTGCTTTTTTAAAGGGTTCCCCCCCGACCCCGCTATTATTGTTCTGTTTCTGCAATTCCCTTTCTGAGAAGGGTAGTTAGATAAATGCTGCTTTGGAGCCTGTTCCTGTGTAGCCCTAAGGGCAGTCAAGAAGTGGATGACACTTGGCAGTTGTCGTGACTGTGCATGTCAGTGTCCCCGGCGCTACGGCAGTTTGCACGGGGAGGCAGTCGCTGCTGGCAGGAGAATGGTGGTGGTTGCTGCTGTATGAGGAGAAACCTCAATATTTTTATGGTTGTGTTGAAAGAAGGAAGTTAAATATGACCAGTGTTTTGATACTGGTTGAGAGATAAGAGCAAAGGACTGAAATTCAGAGCTCCTGGATCCTGTTAGTGGCTGTGGTACAAGTGTGGTTGAGGGAGGAGGGCTTTCGGGCTCTGCCATTGATTCTTCTTGTGTCTCTGGACCACTTAAGGTGGAGTTGCCAAAGTGGCTATGGATCCTGCCCTATTAGGTCTCCAGCTGGAAATACGCTAGAATTGCTCACTTTCTCCAGAGGTCCCTAGTCCCCACAGAACAGAAAATGGCAGCTTTGCTGTAGAGCTGGCTGGAGACATCCCCAACAGGGTACACTAAAAAAGGGGCCAAATACAGCAATTTTGGTCTTAACTTATTGGTGCGCTCTTTGTAGCCACATAGAAGTTCTGCAGCGTTCCACAGGAGGATGAAGTCTTAA
>NW_009649114.1:2406114-2412993 GCF_000708025.1 Charadrius vociferus
ATGTGCTAGCACCGAGGTGCCTTCAAAGCCCTGCAGATATGTGTGAAACACCATCATGACCAGAAGCTTTGAAGCTGTGGTGCAGGCAGGATCTGGGGAGTCCTGTGCTGATTAAAACTTCCTTTTATTTTTTATTTTTGTAATTGGGTTTTGTCAGGTTTGTGAGGAGCAGAAGTGTGAAGAAGAGGTCTTCCCCTTGGCCATGAATTATGTGGATCGCTACCTGTCGTCAGTCCCCGTGAGGAAAAACCACTTGCAGCTTCTGGGAGCGGTCTGCATGCTCCTGGCTTCCAAACTGCGAGAAACCATGCCCCTGACCGTGGAGAAACTCTGCATTTACACAGACAACTCCATCACGCCTCAGCAGCTCGTGGTAACCACCCCTATCTCAAAGAGTCCTCCACCTCCTCCCCAGCTCTCTTATCTCTGGCATCCTGCTACTTGGCAGCATACCTGTCTCTGGGTCTCCTCCTGTTCTCTTTCTCCCATTTCTACACCTTCCTCTGCATTCCCTAACCAACTTCTCACCTCCTTGCCCCAGTGGGTGTGATGTCTGTTGGTGGAGACCTTTCCATCCTGGGCAGACACTCGCTCCCTGCTGTGAGAAACAGCTTGGTCACCTCTGGGTTATAGAGAAAGTTCCTTGTGCCTTAAGTGCTCATTTTCAGCGTGGAGCTGCCACGCTGAGCTAGCTCCCAGGCGCTGCTTCGCTCTCGAGTGACAGCTCTGGAGAACAAAGGCTCTGTCTGCGCAGCCGGTGGGGCACGAGGCGGGGGCTGCCATTGAGGCGTGTGGCTCTGACTTGCCCCGGCTGCGAAGGGGCATGGCGTGGGAGGTGCATTTTCACACCAGTAGGAAAAACGAAGCTTTAAGTGGAGAGGTAACCAGCAAAACGGGTGGGAGCTTTTCCAATCTGGGATCCAGCTGGCTGGGTTGTACCGTCAAGGCTGACAGTGCTGCCAAGGGGATGGAAATAAGTGGGAATTTGCTGCCCAGCTCCTGCTCTGTGCTCTTGAGTTAAAACGGGGCTGCTTTGCCTCTCTCTTTGTACACTCAGGCAGAAGCTGTGTAGGCTTTGAAAGGCAAGGCGTTTTCTTGTCTGATAAAAGTTCAATGCAAAGATCCAAATCTCTTTAGTTCAACTTTGCCGATGGGGGAGGAAATTGGAGAACCCCTTTTCTTGGGGGGCCTTCCGTGCTGGTAGAGCAGAGCCCTCAGGAGGAAACGGCCACCTCGCTTCGAGTAACAAACATCCCTGGAGACGGTTTGTCTACGAGAATTTCTCAGGGTTAGTCATCGCCTTATTAAATACCTATTTTTTTTGGTCCGGGGTGGGTGAGATGATCTGAGTGTGATTTGTCCCCGGGGTGGGGAGTGAACCCACAAAACTTTCAGGTGTGAATCGGAAGGCAGTTCTGGTAACTGGGGAACTCTAGTATGAACATGGTTTTTCCAAGTGCCAGTGAAGGCTGGGGAAAATCCCCTCACCTCCATACCTCTCTCCTGGTAGACATTTGTGGGTGGTTGTTGCCTTAAGTAGCACTCACGGAAAAAGTATGTGGATCGTTACCATGAATAGTGGTGAGGGATGGGAATGCACAGAGGAAACACAACTGCTCGTTTTTTTTCTGGATGCTGAGCTGTGGTTGCGCTGCAGCATCCTGCTGCGGGGGGCTCCTGTAAAATCGGTGTGTGCAACGGCTTTCTTTGTCTTTCTTTACTTTGTCCGTAAAGCTTCATCCTTGAGAGCACCTTCTCATCCAGTGTGGGTATCTTCCCAGGACTGGGATCCATCATATGAAGCAAATCCCGGTCTCTAATGGAAGGGTTCCTGTTGGCCCTCTGATAATGAGGGTGGTTAACATTTAGCAGGAAAGAAAGGCAGGAGGGACTGGGAATTGGTTTGCATTCACTTTTCTGCTGGGCCAACAAAAGTTGCCTGTGTTGCAGGGGCAGCAAGCTGAGCAGAAGGTGCCTAATAGTTGTCTTGTAGGCAAGCGGGCTGCATTTCAAAGCAAGGACAGTGCTCTCGGGGATGTGAAGCTGATCAAAATGCATTTTGTGGGCCAGTGTCAGCTTTCTGTCCCTTCAGAGTGATGGACAAGCTCTCTGTCCAACAGAAATGTGGGTTGCAGGAAGGTGAACTTATGCCACGCTTCATCTCTGTCTCCCTCTCCAATCCAGACTTTGAAGGGAGTCCTGCTGTCATCATCCCTGCAGTCTAGGGGACATCATCACAGCAAATTCTAGGGACTTCTGTAGCATGGACCGTGGGCTACAAGGAAATGGACTTGGTGGGCACCTTGTGCGTATCTCCTTTGGATCCCAGCTATATTTCCTTCTGGTTTATGTGTTGATTATTCTTGGTGAGGGTTTGCTTTTTTTCAGTTGAATCTTGAACTTTGTTTGCAGCAAGCCCCCTCCAAAGGAGAACAGTTAGGAGATGCGCAGGTGGATGGTGGGCAGAGCGTGTGCACCATCCCTGGAGGCTTTCCTTCCCTCTCGCACTGAAATGCTAATGCCTCCTCACTTGGAGCCTTTTTTTGTTCCCCCCAGAGGTTTGTCAGCTGGAAGCTGTGGCTAAGAAGTGCCACAATATTCATCTTCCCTTCTCCATCCTCCTCCTGGCAGCTTCGGGGCGGGGGGAGATGAAGGAGGAAAGCGTTGTCTGCCGCCTGTTGCCCACTCCTGATGGTGCAGATCTCGATGCTGGAGTTCTCCTTTCCTGTACTCTTGTCCCCACCAGGATCCTGGGACACTCACAACGCGAGGCGCAGCCGGACAGTTGGCACGGAACTCTTTCATCGTTGTGTTCCATAATTGATACGCAGTTGAGGTGGACAAGAATGGCTTCATTTTGGGGATCAAAAGTCCTTTCTTGGGATAACCAAAGATAGCTTTTTCAAGCAAATGGGATCCCTTTTCTCTTTCCCAAGGGGATGGTGCTGAGCACTCGGCAGTGGGGGGGTTTATTCCTGGTAATGGGTGCTAGCCAAAAGGCCGAGCAGGAGGCATCACAGACCAGTCACAGACCTTAAGGAGAGGTGCTGAGGCATTTGCAGATGTCTGAACAGGAGATGCTCTGTAGCCCATGATCTGGTGGTCATCTTTCCCTGCCCCCCCCCAAGGCTTGCTTTTGGTAGATGTTTAACCCTATTTTGGGGCAGATCGCACTCCAGTCTCCTGTTGCTCTCCACTGTAAAGAGGGAGTGGAGGTAACATCTGAAGATAAGTGAAGGATTTGTCTTTGCTTTGGGACCTGACAAGAGTTAATACCCTGATTACAAAACCAGGACGAGCTGCTGTTTTCCTCCTCTGTGCTAATCGTGGTAATGTTACTTCTCTTTCACAATCTTGCAGTGGAAGAGGGTGGGGAGGGGAAGGGGAGCTTCTTCATCAAGGTTTGGACAATGGTGCATCCTGGCCTCTTCTCATGGATCGGTGCCATTTCAGCTTCCAGCCTGTCCTCCCTGGCCTTTCGGAGGAAGCTGGCTCCCTTTCCCAGTAGGTTTGCTTCCTTCTCTTGCAGGGATGCTTGGCACCAGCTCAGCGGTTTAGAACAGACACATTTGAAACAAAATCTTGATGAAGTTATTCTAGGGAGAAGGAAATGATGCAACGAGGGACTTGTCCATTTGGAGGAAGTTGGATTTCCGTCAAGGGCGTTATCTAACCTACCTTCTTTTTTTTTTTTTTTTTTTTAATAACGGCTTTTCTGGCCTGTGCAAGAGGAGGGTGTTCGGCTGCTCGGAGGTTGGGGAGAGCAGTTGTAGGTCTCCTTCATCTGCCTGGTTTGCCCCTAACACGCTGTCTTGCCTCTGAGATCTTTTACCTAAGGTCAGTTTTGCAAACTGCCAGGTGTTTCCTAGCAAAGACCTTAAGCAGGATCAAGCCAGTAGGCAAATACTGAAGGGAGCAGCAGTGACAGTGGGCCATGAGGGGCGAGAGTAAGAGAGAGGGTTAACAGCTGAGTGGAAAGGGGTGTTCACTGTGATAGAGCGTTGACTTTAGAGACTACATGCTTGTGTTTTACTCTTTTTACTTTCTGCTTGTTGCATGGGTCGGACACATGTGACCGTTTCTGCATCTGAAGTTGGCACCTTTACCCTTGACATCCAGTCTCGAACTCTGGTCAGGGGATGGAAACAAACGTTTACCCCAGATTTCCCATTTGCAAATGGACTTTCATGGCTGCTCATTTCTGTAGCTGTGTCTCAGCTGCTGGGTAGGGTGGGTGGCCAGCGGCAACATCAGCAGCTCTTTCCACCTTCCTTTTGAGTCAGCTCCTGAGCACAACAGTGCAGCCTGCTCCCGCTTTGCTGGTGTCTCGTCAAGTCTGTGATAATGTCAAATGGTACCTTATCGACTTGAGTGACAAAATTGAGCGCAACTTCCTTTTCTCCTGCAGACAGGGCTGCTGCAGAGAGGAGCTGGGCTCTCTGCTCCCTGCGCAGCCTCGCCAGAGAGGTTTACAGACTCCTCGTAGGCATAGCGGTTGTGTGGGTGTTGCTGAGGGTAGAGCTTGATGTGCAGTGACTGTCACTACATGAAAAGGAGAGAAGCTGGTGTGACTCTCGCATCCCAGTCTATGTTTGCAGAGCTGTAAACTGAGTAACACAGTCTCTGCTTCTTACTCTGGTCTGTCTTAAGTGAGAAGGTGCAGAGACAGTAACCGGGGGCTTGAGGCTGTTTCACTGCAACAGGACTGTGCTCTGAGATCACCTTGGCAGAGCAAGGGAGGCAATGGGAAACAGTCGCTGCTTTCCTTCCTTCTTTTTTTTTTTTTAATCTTTTTTGTGGGATGCAGCCAGGAGAGATCAAGGGAGCAAGCTTGCAGAGGGGAAGTTCAGCTGCTGTGCGATTTCCACCCCTATAGATGTTGGCCAAGTGTGGGGAGCTCTGCCCTGGGGGATCTTGCAGAAGGAGGACCTGGTGCATTCCCGGCTATGGGATGTGCAGTGGGCAGCGCTGGCAGCTTGCAGCCCTTCCACGAGGAGGGTGGGCTCTGCAAGCTGGAGAAACAAAGGAACATTTTCCACTTTCTTCCTCTCTTTCATTAGCCAGGCAGAGACTGATTCAATTAGGTGCAAAACAAAATGCCAGGAAAAGGATGTTTGCTGTACTGAGTGGTGCTGCTGTTGCAAACCTGCTTGCCTATCTCTTGCAGCCTGTTCTGCTTCTTCCACAGATAAAGTGATTCAGAGATTCTGACATGCTGCTCTGAGAGTGGGAAGTCCCCAGGGTTAGCAGGAGTGAAGCGAGGAGCAGGGTGGTTTGGCAGGAGAGAAGCTTCCCTGAGCTAAATCCTGTGAGCTGGTGACAGTCCTTGGCGCCTGTCGCCTTCAGCTGGCATCTTGAGTGCCGGCTGGGTCTCGGGATCAGGCCTTTTGTAAGAACGAGGTTTTAAGAAGACGATGAACCTCTGCGCTAGCTGGAAGAGAGCTGCTTTTGTGCATCGCAAACAGACAGGCGGTTGTCCTGGATCAGTCCTGGTGTGGCAGGAGCCAGCTTGTCCCAGGTGAGGTCTCACAGCTGAGCTGACTTGCACCCTGGGTCTGCTCCGGACAAAACGTGTCCCAGCAGGGACAGGCTCTCTGCCACACCAGTGTGGACATCATCTGTCTCTAGTGACTCCCAGTAGCTGGCTTGCAGTTCTGGTAAGAAAAGCAAGGAGCAAGAGCCCGGGTGATGCTGGGCTGGTGTCCCCTCTGTGCTCAGGACCTCCCCTCTCGGGTGTAGCGATCCCTTTTGGGTTTGTTTTGCGAGCAGCAATTTCCAGGTCCTGCTTTTGACCTTCACCCTGGGTCTGCAGAAGGGCCGTGCTCCCATCTCACGAGGAGAAGTCAGCCTGGAGCTGCCTTGGCCTCTCGCCCTCGGGTGTCATTAGTGTCCTGTGCCCCTTCCCAAGACAGTGGGCTCACGCACGAGCAAGCAGCCGCTTTTCACAGCCTGCTGCCCTTGGTGGGTTCCAGACACGCAGAGCTCTCCATTTGCAGCAGCTCTTTCCTTGTGTCACTCTGCTGCGGTGCTGTAGTTTAACCAGTAGCCAGCACTACTTGTTTTTTCTTCTTTTTACTTAAACCTGATCTCTCACCTCTCTTCCAATCCCCCTGTTGAACCAGGCACCCTCAGTGATCCGTGCTGCGATCCTCAGGCTCTGGAGCTCATCGCTAGGTTTCTTCTTGCTTTTATCGTCTGAATTTGGCTTAAAAATGTAGGAAGACTGGCAGGCTGGCCATCCATATGGGAGACTAGTGAGCGTGTGCTAGCAAAGCACCGCTTTCTGGTTGGAAAAGTGCAGGCTGTGAAATGGCAAATGGTGCAGTTGGCCTCATGGGGGGGTTGGAGCAGGTTGAGCAACGCTGCTCATTTAAGCAACTTAAAACTGGTATTGTTGTGTAAGGGGAAAGAGGGGGTTTACAAAAAAAAAAAAAAAAGAGAGAAAATGAAGATCTGCCCTTATGAAAAAACTCACTTCAAATCCACCTGTCCTGGCAGCCCTGTGGCACGTCTGTGGGCAGCATTGACCTCGTAATCCTAGACTGCTTGGAAAAAGAATAGATATTCTGCTGGGTAGGACTAGGCCCTGAAATGGAGATATCTGATCCAAATCCCAATTCAGTTCTGTCCTTCCAAACCTGGAGCTTCAGCTCCTGCAGGGTGTTTTCCTTTCCCAGCACACCTGCAGGGCCACTGTCCCGCTCCGCTAGCGGGGAGGAGAGACATGGGGACATCTCTTATGGCCCTTCTGGCATACCTGGGCTCTGTTGCCAAAGGCAGATTTGCTGCTGATCCAGAGGATGGGGAAAAATTGGGGGGGGCAGAGATCTTCACTGTGGCTCGGGACGTGGGGGAATTGGGACCGGCAGAGAGGCTCGG
>NW_009649114.1:2413022-2424592 GCF_000708025.1 Charadrius vociferus
GATGGGAAGGGAAACGATGCTGGGAAGACGCCGCGCTCGCCTCTCCTGAGGCTGCTCTGTCCGTGGCACGGCCGTACCCAGACGTAACATCAAAGCCGCCCAGCTCAGTTGGACCAACACGTGTGTGCTCTCTGAGTTTGATTCAGCTGCTACTCTAGCTAAGTCACGTAGACCTTGACAGCGATGGCAGAGTGGGGCACTGAATGCAGGGGTCCCGATTTCTGTGCGAAGGCTCTAATTGTGGGGCTGCCCTCCCTTATACCTTGCTGGATGGGTGCTTTGGTACCACCTGGTAACACTAGGACTTGCTGGGTGGTGACTCTGCCAAGTACTTGCCTGTGGCTGCGCTGCGCTTTGGTTTCCCTGTCGGTGTTAGGACTAATGCCCAGAGCTGGAAGAGCCTGTGAGAGGCTGAGCAGATGAGAGGAACAGCCCGGGCTCCAGCTGAAATCCGTGGGGGGCACCCAGCCTTCCCGCCATCTGTTCCCCAGCTTGCAGATTGCACAGAGATTGCAGATTGCTCGTGGAAGATAATACAGAAATCTCTGTTAGATGCTTAGAGAGAGCACCACAACATGGGACGGAGGCACTGGCAGCTACCTGGCACGTAACTGGGAAGCACCAGTGAGCCGTTGCTTATATGGCAGTGGGAGAGTTGGGTGTTAGCATGGCTGTTCAGTGCCTCTTCCCCCTGAGAGACTGCTGGGGATGCTCTGCTGAGCAAAACTGGAGGATCTCTTGGCAGAGAAGAAGCTTGATGGGTAGGGGAGGCTCTGCCAAAATGCTGGTGCCCAGGCTCTCTCCCATCGGGCTGTGTGCTCAGTTGGGCGGAAGACCTCAGCACCTCGTCACAGCCCCTGAGCTCTGAAGGGACTGAAGCTCTCACACAGGAGCTTGGGCTGTCTGGATGCAGCCCTGAAAGCTCAGCTGTGTTTCCCCCACCTTCCCTTGCTTCAACGTGCTGTGCAGAGGAGCTGACCGCAGAGCAGCTATTGCCTCCTGCGCTTCACGGGCCATGGAGCCACTGTGGGAGGGAGTCAACGCACTGGCCAGCTCCGAGGGGCACACCGAGAGGTGAGCTTCTCTACTCCATTTGCTGTAATGGTGTGAGCCCCAAGCTGGATTGTTCCTGGGAGCCTGGACATTGGCCTCTCCTTTCAGGAGTGGAGAAGGAATATGGGAATGGTGTGCCTGCTGCTCCTTGCTCTGCTTTTTTCCTCTGGGGGCTGTAGCAGCAACCTTGCAAAGCAGAGGAGCATCGAAGGCTAATCCGACTGCACCTTGGAAAGAAGAAACCAGATTTATTGCTTCCTCTTCTGATCTTTACTCCCAGCTTTGCAACAGCTCAAGGCTGGATTTGTGCCATAGGCGCAGAGCAGGGATGTTCCCTCTTTTCTTCCCTGTCTCATGGCTTGTACTACTGTCCCTTTCCAAAGCGTTGGCCTTATCTGCCCTTGAATCTGGTGAGTGTTTCTGCCTGGCCCCGCTGAATAACGTGCTGTCTGTCTGTCTGTCTGACAGGATTGGGAGGTTCTAGTCCTGGAGAAGCTAAAGTGGGACCTGGTCTCAGTGATAGCAAATGATTTCTTGGCTCACATCCTCCATCGCCTCCCGTTGCCTAAGGACAAGATGGAGCTGGTGAAGAAACATGCACAGACCTTTATCGCCCTGTGTGCCACAGGTGGGTGCCTGGTCCTGCTGGAGCCACCTGCTGGGACGCTGGGGAGGGTGGGCTGGCCACTTGCTGGGTAACCCCAGGCTGGTCTTCAAGGCCGTGGCTTTCTGGGGAGCTGAATGCTTGCTGTCTTTCAAATAGCAGCATTTTGCCATTCAATGACATGCTTTCTATCCCTGACAAAGTGGGATAACGGTCCTGGGGGCTCTTAGTGGGTGCCTGGAAGGTGCCAGGAAATAGCAAAGCCACCGTGCCTCCCCTCATGCCACGTAGGCTGTGACTGTGGGAGGGCATCCAGGGTAAAGGCAGGGCTGAATCTGAGCTGATGTCAGCCGTGCTCTAAGTCACTAGAGCAACCTCATCTTCAGGGCTTCTTTGGTGAGACGGACCCAGAGAAATAGCTTAACGAAGCTTGCTGCTCTGGTGCTCAGCTTGTTCCTTGTTACTTCACCCCCATTTCTCTCTGCCAAGCTGGAGAGACCCCTCTGTCTGGCCCTTTCTAGTTTTCCAGGGAAATCGCAGTCCCAAGAACTTGCCACGTGCATCCTTGCTAACGGCTGCTTCTTTTTGTCCCTTGTGTCCCCATCCTGGCTCTAGACTACACTTTTGCCATGTACCCCCCCTCCATGATTGCGACAGGCAGTATCGGAGCGGCGATCCATGGCCTGACGGTCTCCGTGAACGATTTCACCGGCGAGGCGATCACCGAGCTGCTGGCCAGCATCACTGGCACGGAGGTGGTGAGTGGTCACAGGGTAACGGCAAAGTGGTCTTGCTGCTGGATCTGGTGGAAACCCTTCCTCTTTCTGCTGCTCATTTTTCTTAGAGTGAGAGGAAATTAGGCTGTTCATAACAATGCTGACCTTGGTTTGAGGAGTGCCTCGCAATGAGTGAGCATCTCTAAACGCAGCACCCTTGGTCAGTCCCATGGCTGCACTCGGCTCCTGGCCAGCAAGAGCTGCCCGCACGGAGCAGGGCGAGCTCGGGAGCCTTTTCAAAAGCAGCACAAAGGGGAACGTCTGTTCCCTGCACGGGCAGGTGTTGGCGAGATCAGGTTTTGACAAGGTGGGATGGGGCAGAGGGAGAAGCCGGGCTCGGCATCTGCTAACCTCTGCCGGTGTCTGGTTGCAGGTACCCAGGCCCTGTGGGAAGGGGGTGGGGGGCACGGAGCGGTTCGGGATGCTGTCACAGCAGCTTCGCTGGGGACATCGGGATGGTGGGGGGCATCTGCATGCCCCTCCACTGCCCTTTGAATGGGGAAGGGCGAACCCTGTTGGGGTCCCCGTTACCTTCCTGCAGCAGGAGCGACCTGGAAATCGGGAGCCTTTCTTCTGCCAGGGGCCCCTTTTGATCTTTTCTTCTGCCCGAGTGCTAATGCCGGCAGCCGGGCGCGGGGTTAGTTACAGTCCCCTGACAGCAGCGCCGGGAATTGGAAGAGGTGCCGGTGCCGCAGCGGGTGGGAGGCTGCAGCCAGGCTTTGTCCAGGCAGGGAGGAGACGGGGCAGGAGGGTGTCCTGATCTATTTGTGCGGCTTTGATTTTTTTGTTGTTGTTGTTTGGTTGGGTTTTTGGAGGTTTCTTTTTTTTTTGTTGTTGTTGTTTGTTTGGGTTTTTGGTGGTTTCTTTTTTTTTTTTTTTTTTTTTTTTGTTCACTGGAGCCTTTTTAAAGAGAGAATCGGTGCAGCCAGCTGCTCTCAAGCTGCTGCGGTGAATGGGGCTGGGGCTGAAACCTGCTCTGGGTCGGGGCTGGTGGAGGGAACAGGTGGGAAGCAGAGGGGGCACTGCCGAGGGAGGGGACCCGAAATGGAGCCCAACACACCTCTGCCGCCCTCCAGCCCGTTCCCCTCCCTCCTCAGCACGGAGAGGGCGTCTCTTCTGCCCCACAGCCAGCCTAGGTGCGAGGTGCTGCACAAACAGCCCCGGCCCAGGCAGGACCACGGCGGCTCCTTTAGCAGAAGGAAGCCCTGGGGATGTGTCCGCAGCGCTCCCGGGGGGAGCACCCAGCCTCAGCCTCCCGTGTTTGGGGTGTTGAGACTTCTCCCTGAACCTGACCTTGCAGTATCCCTGGGCTGTGACTCAGTTTCCCCTTTGGCTCCACATTGGAGGAGTGATCCCACACTGGAGAAGTGATCCCTTCCCGCAGCTGCCGAGGCTCAGCCGGGCAGCGCTGGGGGTGTGGGCACTCCGTGGGGATGGAGGGGTACGATGGTGCAGGGCTGTGCTGGCTCCGTGGCCCACGTGAGCTACACTGCCACGCTGAGGCTGGCTTGTTCCTGGCTGTGCTGGCGCTTCGGGTGTGACTTGGAGCTGCTCTGGACCAGTTCTCATCCCTCACCGAGCAGAACCAGCGCCACTGGGTGTCTGAGCCGGAGCCCCACGGCACGGCTGCACTGCGGAGTAGGGAACACACAGGCTGGGGCCAGCCGAGCTGCCTCTCTGGTACACCCTGAGGCTTCACCAGCCCCCAAAGGAGCCCGGGTGCCTGTGGCCAAGCTGGCCTTTAGCATTTCTGCCAAAATTGCCGACAGAGAGCCCGGGGCCGTGGCGTGAGGCCCTGCAGCAAGCTTGCCCCGGGGCTGCGGGCAGGCGGGCTGGAGGCTGTGCTGACGGGAAGCGGCGTGGGGAAAGGGAGGTGGGCGTTGCTATTTTCGCTCGCCACATCCTCTGTCAGTTTCTAAGAACCAGCGGCGGATTCCTGGTAAGAGATTTCGGTGTGTGACAATATCCAGCGAGCGCTCACAGTGTCCAGTTTGGCTCCAGCCGCAAGGTGCGAAATGCCACCTCTTACCCCTCGGTGAGAGCCGAGATGCGGTGTCGGAGCTGGGCCGGGGTGCGCCCGTTGGCAGTGCCTCTCATGGCTCTTGGTGTGTCACGCTGCTCTGGTGTCAAAGTAGAGGAGTTTCCTCCTGGTTACAGCTCATGTGGGGAGAAAACGGAGGGGGTTTTGCTCTTAATACAAGTGATATGCCACTACTCGCAGTCCCCCGCGCCTTCCTGTTTGTGGGGCTGGTGTGTCCCCCGCACTGGGCTCCGGGAGCTGCGGGTGAGTCACACGGGGCTCCCTGGGGGGAGAGCAGGATGGTAACAGCCTTGCGAGAGGCTACGTGGCCATACCATCGTTCTCGTAACGACCCAGCATCGATGGCACGGAGTGTTGTAGGGAACGCATGGCTGGGGCAGCTCTTGGGTCTGGGAGGGTCGGGTCCAGCTGCCTTTGAGATCCCCAAAGTGATGGAGCGTGCGGCAGGCAGGGCACCCAACGGGGATTCCTCTCGTCCTGGTTCGGACAGGGCAGGGACAGGAGGAGGCAGAGCTGTGTGCAGCTTCTCTGCAGTGGGTGGGTGACCGCAGGGATGCAGGATCACGGGAGACCTGGGATATAGGGCCTGGGGGAGGCAGGTGGGGCTCCGAGGTCCCTGTGCGGCTGCATGCCGGCCATTGCTTGTGGATCTGGTTGGAAAGGTTGATACCAGCCTGCACAGAGCTGTTCTGCTCTACCCTCTCGGTCGTCAGCGGCAGCTGACTGCCGTGATGCTGGAATCACACGCTGCATCCCGGCACGTGCCCGGATGCTTTGGGAAGCTCTGATGGGCACAACGTCTATTCCTCGAGAATGTGGTCGAGCAAGGAGGTGGGGAGAAGACAACCAGAGAGTGGGGCTTCTCCTGGGGAGGGGCCTAAAGCACAGACAAGTTGGAGATGCCCCTTGTCAGAGAAAGACTTCTTTGTCTTGTGTGTGTAGATGCTCCAGGGGCCAGAAACGTAGCCCAGCAGCTGCTCAGAGCTATTTATAAGGCTCCCACCTCCGAGTGGCAGAGAACTGAGGCCTCTTGTCTCTCTCCCTCTCCCGCAGGACTGCCTGAAAGCCTGTCAGGAGCAGATTGAGGCAGCCTTAGCCGAGAGCTTGAAACAGGCGTCCCAAACCCAACAGGAATACAACGCCGCCAAGACTGCTGCTTACCCGGCCAGCCAGCCCACCAGCACGCCTACAGACGTCACGGACATCAACCTGTGACCAGCCTCCCCTTCCTGAGAGCTGCCCGGCCCCACTGCAGCAGGACCTCGCCCTGGACACCGGAAAGTCGCTGCATCCCACCTACCCATCCATCAGCCCCCTCCATCTGACGCCTGCCGAGAATTTGTTCCGCTCGCTGGGAGCGCGGAGCAGGATCCACGCTCGTCCGTCAGAGCGGGCAGCCGGGCTGGCAGAGCTCGCTGCTGCAGGTGGCTGGGGTGAAGCGACTGTTTGCACGGTGGCAGGGCACAGGAATTGCTGGGGAGGGAGAGCAGGACCCAAAATGAAGTTGTAAAACGTTTCTCAGTTCGTGTTACTCGTAGCCTGGCAGGCCGCTGTTTGCCATCTCCTCGGGGGTGTTTACTGTGACGATTCCCAGCCCTGCATGGGCCATCAATCATGGATAGCGAGCCTCTGACCCTTGCCTACGTGCCCACATTCCTTACAACCCCCAACCTCCCTCCCCAGGCCGGGGTGCTACGGGCCCGTGTGGCTCACGAGATGGAACCGAGTGTCCGGGAGGAGGGAGCGGGTGCTTCTTGTCCCCTTGGTCCCAATTGCTTTGTGCCAGATTGCTGTGGCTCCTGGGGGGTGGTGTGGCTGCTTCTGCTTGGAGGGGGAAACGTGGGGCTTGTTTCTTGTTGCCGTTAGATTTGGGATTTGTCGGGTTTCAGCTTGCTTGGGGGACGCGCTCCCTGTCTGCGTGGACAGTCCTCGCCTCGGGAGCAGCCTCCTGGGCAAAGTTCGGGTGCAATCCCCTTGGCTTTCCACTGCCCCACTGAGGCTGCTTAATTTATTGTTAACTGCTGGGAAATGGGGAGGGAGGAAGACTTTGCAGTTCCTCGGTGTGGGGCGTGGGTGCTGGTCTCCTCTCCTCCCAAAAGTGCCTTCACCCTTCATCCCCTTCCCAAGCTCCCTGCGCGACGGGAGACTCTCACTTGGAAGCTGGTTGGGTTTTTAGGTAGCTTAGACATCAGACTAGGTTTTAAGAAATACCTTTGAATGTGCTGCTATAGTTTGAAATGCATCTTCATGCCTCTAAGGCAGGGCTCTCGGATCGCGGTCGGGAGGGGGCTGCGTTGCATATATATCCATGTGGGGCCCAGTTGTATCCTCATCGGGTGGAAAATTTGCTGCGCACTTGAGTTGAAAAGCAACTATTGCATTTTTATATTGTTGTTGTTGATCTTGTCTGTTAGTTTTTATAAAAAGGTGTTTAAAAAAAGTAATAATGCTGCTTTTCTAAGAGAGAACCATTAAATAGTAGAATTGTATTAACCAGGAGAAGCCGGAGAGACTCTGCAGGGATGGGAGGCAGCCTGTCACTGCTGGGTGACCTCTGGACACATGGATCTGTGGTTGCTGTCCTCCCATGGGGGATGTGGAAAAGGAGGTTGAAATCTCCCTTTTTGGATGCCACTAGAAACAAAAGTCTTATTAGGTGGAAAAAGATGGGGCTGCTGTTTTTCCACCAGCCTGATTTTGTCAAGAAGAGCCATCTGCCACTGCCTCCTGCTAGCAGGGGGGCTGGAGGGTGCACAGAGCCTGTCTGTACAAAAAGAAAAGAATTTTTTTATATATAAGTGAGTTTTAATTTAAGAGTAAACTGGTTCGGTGTTCAAATACAAAAGTCCCACTGCTGGGAGAATCAGAGGACCGTATGATGTTACAATAAAGTATTTTAAACAGTATGAACGCCTCAAAGGTTTCCCTTTGTGATCTGCTCTGTGCTGTGCCTCGGGCAGATCTCGGCCTCCCCCTCCCTCGCAGAGCTCCGGCCTCTGCCCGGAGTTGCTCTGGGGAAGACCCATCAGCTGGGGGATCCCAGAGGCTCCAGCCCTGCATTTTCCAGGGCAGGATGAAACGGGGAGTGGGCAGGCAGACGCCCACCAGCCAGCTCCAACCCCACTCGGAGATGGAGGGGAGATGCCGTTGCGCTCACTGAAGCCCTGGGGCAGCTCACAGGCAGCGGTGGATGAAGGTGGAACCAAACGTCTTCCTGTGGGCAATGTGTCTGGAGAGGAGGCAGTGAATTCACGCCTCTGGCAGCTTTGAAGCCGCCCCCTCGCCGATCAGCACTGCAGCAGTGCAGGCGGTGCTGCAGGCTGGCAAGAGCGTGCTGGATGCGCTGCGCGAGCCTGGGCTATCTCTCGCGATCATCAGCTTCTGGTTTCTTTAAAGCAAAGGAGATAAAATCAGGAAGCCAAGGAAAAGGCGCTGCGGTGTGCAACGAGCCCGGGCGGCCAGGCTTTGCGTGCTGCTCTGCTCTGCATGGCTTCTGCTCCTGGTGCCACCGCTGTCACAGGAGAAGGTGCCAACTCTTGAGAGAAGCAAAGACGGGAGGTGGCTGTCCTTCTCCGTGGGCTGCACCAGCAGGACTTAGTGCTGGTTTCAGGAGCAAGGCCAGGTACTCGCAACGCGCAAACCATCAGCAATTCCCCACGGTAACCGCAGCACCTCGGGGGACACAGGAGGAAAAGTACCCGCTGGGTTTTTCAGCAGAGATAGCACATGTACAGGTTGCCACGAGCAGACCAGGCATGTGGCCTCGATGGCCAGCCGAGGACAGTGGCCCTGGGGCTTCACCAGCCTTGCTGAGTAGAGGCAGACCAGAGGGACAGCTGGGGAAGTGTTTTGGGAAAAGCCCTGGGGAAGGGGGATGGCAGGCATTTTGGAGGTGGAGGGTGGTGGTGGGGATGGGGCCAGGCAGGCAGGAAAGGTCCCAGCACTGCTCCTGCCCTCACCTCTGCCCACAGCCACACGCACACTCCCTGTGATGTCTCACTGCAGCCCATTCCTGCCTGGTGACAGCAGGGAAGCCCTTGTGAAACCCTCAAGCACCAACAGGAGTGGGGGTTTTTCCACCCCCAAGAGTGGTTTTGGGCTCTGGGAACAGCCTGGGGGTCCCAGCCCTGTCCCTCTGCCCAACCCTGCAGAGGCTGCTCAGGGCAGAGCGCAGGGAGCAGCCCCAGCCGGGGCACAGGGAGGGACGAGGGGGTGCCCAAGGGCCTCCTTCTTTCTTTGCAGTTTGGGGACAGCACTGGCAGCACAGACTCAATCTGCAGCTCTGCGAGAAGCCCCGGGCTGGTGGCTTTGCTCTGCCACCTGCTGGGGACAGGACAAGGTGGGGCGAGGACAGGGCAGGACCACACGTGGATGCGACCGCAGAGAGGTCACAGAACCACCCCTGACTGACCAACACGGCTCGGGTTTTATTTTCCAATACAGACACAGGCCAAGCCCTCCCAGGTACTGGTGGCACCAGGTTCCCGGGTGGGACAGGGGCTGCCCTGCCCCGAGACGAGCAGCGCAGTGAGCACAGTCCGGCTTTACAGGCACAGCCTGGCCCCAGCACCCGCTCGGAGCAGCAGGATCCTGGGATAGATGCTCCCGCACGCCTCCCCACGGCTTTGCTCACGCACCCGGCTCCCAGATGTGCTCAGCAGTGTCCTGGGAGCAGGTCAGGCTGCAGGTTTTCCCTGCCTCTCCCTGACACTCCATGGCCACGGGCCGCTGCCCCTCCACATCCCGCGTCTTGGAGTTCACCAGCTCCCTCCGGATCTCCGGTGAGATCTGCGGATGGCTGTGAAACTTGAGCAGCTCGAGCAAAGCCTCCTTCTGCTCTGAGGAGAGGTCCTCCTTGTAGCGCTGGGCAAAGGCCAGGAAGCTCTGGTGCCACAGCACGGGCAGGACCCGCTGGTCCGTGCGGAAGGCCAGGAAGTGGAAGACGAGGGCATCCACCACGCGGAAAGGCAGGGCGTACTTCTTGTCGATGAGCAGCCGGAGGAAGATGCTGTTGGCGCCACTGTACTGCATCTCAGCAATCTTCAGCATGGCCGCGCTGTGGGGACAGAGGGAGCACCGAGGTGAGGGCATGCCAGGCAGGAACCACGGGGGCACCAGGCACCCAGACACAAAGATGACAAACCCAGTGCTGAGCACCAAGATCTCAAGAGAGCTCAAAGCTCTTGAGAGCTTTTAGACACAAAGATCTCAACCCTGAAGGGAGCTGAGAAAACCTCTATCCTCCGGAGAGGCTGAGGGACAGATCTGAGGTGTTGCACCGGTGTCCCTAAAGGAGAACCTCTGCCCCACCCCCCCCAGCTTCCTAAGGCATTACCTGGAGTGGAGGACAGGGATGGAGCACTTGGTGAGGATGCTTCCGATGATGATGGCCTCCCGCAGCGTGCAGGTCCCTGACTCGCACAGGGGGATGAGGATCCCTGCAGAAGGGAAAGAATCAGGCACCGCTTGTCTTAAATCGCAGCAGGCAGAGGTTGGGATGCAGGGCTCAGCCCCTTCTCCTGTCCCAGGACACATCCAACCCCAGGAAATACCAGCTCTTCCAGCAGCTGCTGTTACAGGGGCCGCAGCATCTCCCTGCCATGCAAGCCCCAAACCACCTCAGGTTGCCAGACGAGACCAAGATCAGACTTGAGACAGTTTGTAGCCTGCCATCAACCTCTAAAAGATCCCAAACACCTGCCACAACTCGCTGGCAGCACCTGTGTAAGCCTATGGCACTCATTACCCTTCCTGAATGCTGCAAACAGGCCCCTGGGGGTTTGGAAGCTGCCTCATCCACCAAGGGGGACTCCCTCCATCTCCTTCGCATCTTTTCCTCCCCACTGACTTCCCAGAGCCATGCCATGCAGGGGACAGTGTCCTGTCATACTGAGCAGTGGTGTGCAATGTGTGCCCCTGCTGAGCTTCCAGGAGAGGTCCCCAGGTAGGAACGGCGGCCCGGCAGGGCGTCCCTACCTTTAAACCATGCTGCTGGCTTGAACAGAGCCTTCTTCAAAGCCATGTAGAGGTGAAAATTGAGGCGCTTATACTCAGCAATGTCATCCCTGATCCGTGGCAGCAGCACCAGGTTGTAGAACCGCTGGGCCATCCTCTCTTTCAGATTGGATGAAAATATCCTGGGAAAAAGCAAAGCACAAAGCGACGTGGAGACAAAGGACGCCAAGCAGGACACAGGTTGGTATTTTGTAAATCTGGTCCCAGTTATGTAAAGAAAAAGCAAAAAGTCCCACATCAGCATCTCCCAGATATGATCTTACCTAGTGGCTTGGTACATAGCAGCTGCTGTCCACGTCTCCGGCTCTGTGATGTAGAGGATCTGCTCCCAGTTGGACAAGGCAGGAATGATTTTAAATGCCTTGGGGAGTTTCCCACTCCTGTATTTAGAGAGCACCTTAAAAGACACGGACACAGGTCAGGCCATGACATACAGGCAGTGACAGCAGGGCTGCAGGACTTGTCTCACGACTGTGAGAATGCCGTCCCCTCCCTCAGCATCTCTGGTAAGAAAGAACCGTCCCAGAATCAGTCCGAGCATGCTGCTCAGGAGATTGTCACTCAGAAACTCTCTGGGCCCTTCAGTGACTGATACTAAGCAAAATGCAGGTAATACACAGAACTGCCTGCACCGAGTGAGGATGGGGACGCTGAGGGAGAGCAGGGGCAGAGGCAGTGGCTGTGGGGCTCAGCGTGGTGTTTGCTGGACCCCAAGGCAGTGCGGCTTTGGCCTTACCTCTTTGACGCCCCTATAGACTTCCAGGACGCGGGGATCGAGCTGGGACATGGGGCAGCCCGATATCTCTGACAGCGCCGTCTCCACCTCCGTCTGCTTCTCCGTGATCTTTTCCATGATGATGTCGGCCAGCGTGCGCCTGGGGCCGAGGCAGGAGAGCCGTGAGCCAGGGAGCGGCACCCGCTGCCCTGTCCCGGCCCCTCGGTCCTCACCTCAGCGGCGGGTTCTTGTTCATGAACATCTCAATGGCCTTCTCGTCCTCGGGGTCCACCACCACTTCCCCGCAATACTCCCCTCTCCGACTTGCCACCGCCGCCGCCTTCTCCAACGCGGGCCACTCCTCAT
>NW_009649114.1:2425310-2432589 GCF_000708025.1 Charadrius vociferus
CCCCCATCGGCAGCCAAGGTCGGCACCGGGAGGGCAAGGGGAGAGCACCGGGCCGGGCCCGGGGATGCTTGAGCCGTCCCGTCTCCGCCCCCACGGGGCGGTGGGGAGCAGCTCGGGGGGCTGAGGGGACCCAGCTGTGTCCAGGGGATGTGCTCAGAGGACCCCAGATCCTCTCTCCGCTTTTTCTCTAGCTGCAACTTGCACGACCACATCCCTGGGAAGACTTTTTTGATCTACATGGATAAATAAGAATTGTTTCCAGTTTTTATGTTGGGGTCCCCAACAGCAGAAGGACATGGACCTGTTGGAGCGGGGCCAGAGGAGGGCACGAAGATGCTGGGAGGGCTGGAGCCCGTCTGCTGTGGGGACAGGCTGAGGGAGTTGGGGGGGTTCAGCCTGGAGAAGAGAAGGCGAAAAAGGGGAGACCTTAGAGCCCCTTCCAGTGCCTAAAGGGGCTCCAGGAGAGTGGAGGGGGGCAGGGGAGCCATAAGACAAGGGGTAATGGTTTTACACTGGAAAAGGGGAGATTTAGATTTGATCTTAGGAAGAAATTTTTCACTCTTGAGGGTGGTGAGCCCCTGGCGCAGGGTGCCCCGAGAAGCTGTGGCTGCCCCATCCCTGGAGGTGTTCAAGGCCAGGTTGGACAGGGCTTGGAGCAACCTGGGCTGGTGGGAGGTGCCCCTGCCCAGGGCAGGGGGTGGCACCGGATGGTCTTTAAGGTCCCTCCCAGCCCAAACCATTCTATGGTTTTAAAGTCTGGTACAAGTCAGGCACATCCTCTCCGGACACCCTGTTTTTCAAAGTGTGTCTTAGCACATCCTCCCCAGAGGGCTGTTGGGTGAGTGGGAGGAAAGGCAAAGCCCGGCCTTCCTCCGTGACTGTGGGCAGGAGGACAGTCGGCGTGTGCCCAGCCCCACATCCGGGGATGGGAGGTGGGTGCTTTTTGCTGATCCCCCGCAGTCTGCTGGAGATCTTTTGTCCAGTTCAGCCTCTGGTCTCTGAGTCGTGCTGGCAGAAGACTTTTGTCCTTTAACTTTAAATCTTAAGAGGTAAATACAATCTGTCCACTAACTGGCTGGATAACATGAAGCGTGTATGAGCGGTACAAAGACCCTGGAATTAAATCAAGACGAAGCACAGGGGGAAAAACAGATGCTTCTTTAAAGCACAGACAAGTGCAGGACTGTTGGTTTTACAGCCCAAATACCATTGCTCTTATTTCAGGGCAGACAGGCAAGCTGATGTACGTGATGCACAACTCTGAATATCCCCTCAGCTGCTTTGCTCTCTTTGAAAACGGTCCCTGCCTTATAGCAGATGCCAACTTTGATATCCTCATGGTGAAGTTGAAAGGCTTCTTCCAAAATGCCAAGGCGAACAAGATAGAGAGCCGGGGCACCCGCTACCAGTACTGTGACTTCTTGGTGAAGGTGGGCACAGTGACAATGGGGCCCAGTGCCCGTGGAATATCTGTGGAGGTAAGAATCGTCTTTGAAGGGTATGAGATAGAACTACAGACAGGGAAATCCCATGCTGGAGGCTAGACGAGAAATGCCCTAGTCCCTTCTGTCTCTCAGTTGTATTGTTGCTGGTCGTTTGTACTAGATGCGTTCCTGTATGCGGCAGGCAGGGTATTTATCTCCTTTTCACAACAAGGTTTTAATTCAGGCAGGTTACTCTGGGGCTCAGCTGCAGCTGTGGAGCAGTCTGTCATTGAAGCATCAATAAACAAAACCCTGAAGGGATGCCATTAAACTAAAAAGCTGCTTAAAGTCCTGATGCACAACACTAGTAGCGCGCTTCAGGTTAATAAGCATACCAAGGGGGACAGAACAACCTCTTCAGCTGCTAATTCTATGCTGGTTTGGGTTTTGCTTTCTTTCTCCATCTTGAGCAGACGCAGCCCCAGGAGAGCAGGGCCCTCTTGCCGCAGGTTCTGCTCACACGGTGTAAAGGTGGTCTTTGTCCTCACCAGAGAGCTTTTGGCAGGCGTCAGTTCTACCCTGTGGCATGCTGACTTGGATTGCTGCACCGTGGGGTGCACCGCGGGCTCAGAGCCTGCCATCAAACCTCTTCCGTGCTCCCTGCTTGGTGCTGCGACTGCTGATGAGGCTCGAGAGCGTCGGCTGCCAGCTGCCGACGGGCGTTTCACAGGGTGGAGGCTGAGCTGAAGCAAACTCTAAAGGGAAATCCAGCGTATACGAAGGGGCATGGGAGGATCTAGGAAGGCATTTGGGGAGATGCTTGGCTGAGTGCAACCGGGAGTCAAAGGCTCACAAGCTGTGGATAAGCCTCAACTGGGCTGAAAAGCATCTTGGAAAAAGACAAGGAGCTAGGCTGCACTGGTAGGGGAAGGGCAAAGCAGAGCAGGTCAGACTCCAGACTTTAGATATATTGGGGCCTAGCAGTATTCAAGATAGCTGAGAATTAGATGCTTAAAAGTCCTTCAAAAATCAGAGCATATGCTTTTCTAAACATACAAATCCTATTATCTGATATACAATTAATAATCACACTGCGTCTACTGAGGCAGGTGTTCCTAGCCAGCAGGGAGGAGGATTGAGAAATGGCTTATTTCTTCACTGTAATAAACACAGATGTTGTAGCGCCAGCATTGCTGTTGACCTGGGGTTAAACAGAAGCTTGTTTTATGCTAAGCCTGAGTTCAGGACCAGATTTGCCAGACCGTCTGGCTGTTTCTGTTTTAGTTTAGTACTTTTTTCAGGGTTTGCATTAGGACCTACTCCTGATTTGGGACCAGACTCGTATTTCAGAAAACACTTCAAGTCCTTAAGTCCCAAGGCTATTTCCAGTACGGTCCTGAAAGAAGGCACAGCCACGCTAGTCATTGACCTGCCAGCATGTGGGAATGAAGTTTGGTTTTCGATGGGGTAAAGCTAACATGGTCTTTGAACCAATGTCCCAAGACCTCCACTCTTGAGGATTTAATACAAGCAATGCCCTCACAGGGTACATCTCACATCCCCTTCCCTTTTGAAGGGATTGCTTGCATGTTCCCAGCATGTCCTATTCATTTATATTTGTCCAGCCTTGTTATATGCTAAGTATTCTCAGATGTTTTTATGACAAGCATTCTCTCTCTAGTGAAGCAGAGAGAGGAAGGCGCGTTGCCTCCTGTGTGGTTATTGCCCCTGCTGGGAGCTTCAGGGCTGTGGTTTCTGTTGCCAGGTGGAGTACTGCCCCTGTGTGATAGCCAACGACTGCTGGAACCTGCTCATGGAGTTCATGCAGAGCTTCATGGGGAACCACACTCCCGGCATCCCATCCGTGTTTGGTGCCAAGCACGACAGCATCTACAGCCCAGCAGACACGATGGTTCAGTACATGGAGCTGTTCAACAAGATCCGCAAGCAGCAGCAGGTGCCGGTAGCGGGGATCAGATGAAAGGACTCCCTGGAGCCTGGTTTAGAGCAACTGCATCCTTTTTTCTGCCTGCCCATCTGGATCAGAAGTCCCTCCAAAAAGCGGCACTGGAGGCAGCCCAAGGTTTTTTTTCTACTCAGTCTCTTTCCCCTGTTTCAGTACATATTTCTTGTTGTCCTCCTTCATGGTTTTGAGTGTGTCTGGGATCAGGCCCGTGGTTCTGATGGTTCTTTGTACAGTGCTTCGTGCAGGGGATTACTGTTCGTCAGCAGAACGTGAGAAAAGGAGAAATTCCAGCCAAATGCATGCAAGGGTAGAGTTTCCTTGACTGCAAACAGCTACATGAGAAAGGTTTTTTAATATTATTTTTTTTTTAGATATTCGTCTGAAAGTGTCTTGTTATTTTTCATCAAAATAAAAAGCTTTATTTTGTGAGGAGATGGAGTCTTTCTGCTCAGCAAGTATTGTGCTGTTTTGTATTGTTTGTTTACAGCTTTTGAAATTTTCTGTTGCATGGAGACAATTCTTCAGCAGAGTTTTATTTTTTATTTGGTTCAAGAGCTTTATACCCCTGAAGCAAACTAATTTCCCTGTGGCAAAATCTACAGGAATTCTTGCATTTCTATTACGGGTATGTTCTTAGCTTGCCTTCATCTTTTATATCTGATTGGAGTATTAAAATCTCCTACCTCTCAGATTATACTGATGAAATCCCGTGATAAATAAATAAATAAGCCTGTCAGGAGTCCTCTCATGCATTGAAAGAGAATACCAGCTACTTTATCTCTTTTTTTGAAAGGTCGGTAATAAACGTCCTATCCCTGCACACCGTATCTCATTTGAGAAATCCTGGTGACTTCAGCAGATTTAATGGAGTAAGGAAAGATTTGGGGAATAAGAGCCAAAAATTTATCATAAGGCTTAACTATGTGATATCACTTGAATATTTTTTTTTAGTGGTGATTTGTTTTTAGAGCAGGAAAACCAGGGAAACTAGATCCCTTTTGAGCTATCTGTCCCCTTGGTTTTACATGTTTGGGATCTATGTGGCTTGTAGCTGTCATTTTTTTCCTCTACTCCCTGTTCCACCCCCTGCTTGGTCTTAGAATATGCAGCAACACCCTCATTCAGCCACCAACCTTTGCGCTGAGCTTCCTTCGTGATTCCTGGGAAGACTGTGTGTAGCAGGGTTCCAGCTCTGCAGCCCCGTATCCCGGACAGAAGGGGTGGGTGTAGAGAAGGTCTAGGGATGGTTTCAGGAAGGGTGATTTGCAAGGACAGCAGGTTCCTTGTGAAGAAGTAGTGTGCATCTTGCTCACAGAAAATATTGTTGGTTCCTTCCCAATACACGGGTCTTGAAGAGTCTGAAGAGCAAGTAAAACAGAAATAGATTTCTCCTAAATAGATTTTTCCTTCTGAAGCAGGAAGTTTTGTTACCTGATTTGCTGACTGGTGGAGAACTAGTTACTTAGATATGACTTCTTTGTGATTATCAGTTATACCTGTAAACCTAATTAACTGTTAGAGTGCCTAGAGCTTTTAGTGAAGGCATTTAATAAACTTAATCAGCACTGGATCCAGAAAGATCTGGTTAATGAGCCATAATAAATGGCGTAATGTACCATAAGTGTGTTAGAAATTCCAACATGCTGAATATACTGAATTTTTGCAACTCTTAGCTCGAGTTCATGACATGGGTGCTGACTTCAGTGGGACAGTTAATTTTCGGTGATGAAAATTCAGTGAGAATCTGACCTTCTGTCTTTCCACATAGTTAAGTGTGGCTGGGAAAACTTATGAAAACAAACTGTAGTCTTTGTAAGGATAGTTATTTCTGTCCTGTTTCCCATTTTAATTAAGCCTTAAGGTTAAAAAAACCCGTTTTTAATGACCAGATTAGTCATGGTGAATGTTACTAATGCTTTATTAATTCCCGAAAGATGCGTTCTGTAACCAGAGATGTCAAAACTCTGGTCACATGTCTTAAAAACATAAAACGTGTGCTGGAATCTCTGGGGACTTCTGTGCTCTTATTAATACATTGTACTGTTCCTAGAGTAATAAAATGGGACCCCTTGAGCTACATTCTGCCTTCAATTACACCATTACAGCCATTGACGTCAGTAGGTTTCCACGGGTGTATAGATGGGTAGGATTTAGCCCTTTATGTCTTAGCAAAAATGTCTCTTGCTGTAACTGCATTCTGTGAATGAGGAGATCAGCTGCCCCATGTGAGGGGCTACTTTTACTCTGGGGCTTTTTACTTTCTTTATGGACAAAATAACTGTTTCAATCTTAGCTGCAGTAATCCTCCTCATTCTGCCACCCCCCAGCATCAATATGGCAAGTTAACGTGGCTTCAAACATGCTAGTCTGCATCTTAACAAGTCTTCAGGGGGCTTTCAATTGTGCTATGTTAATGGATTGAGCCAGCATAATTGAAAACCACCCTAATTTTGCCTGTCAAGGCATGGTCTGGAAGGTTGTTTTCCTGTTGCTCCCTAGTGTTTTCTCAGAGAATGCAAGATCTAGAGGGAGAGGTGGCCAAGCTGTAGCCCTGTACCACTGTGGATCCTTTTGTCTGCTTCTGCACCTCTCAAAAATCACTGGTGGTGGTGGTGTTGCTTTCTGTGAGTTGAAGCCTGACCTAGAGGGGACTGGGGATCTTGAGGACGTGTGTCTAGTCCTTGCATCATTCTAGTTTTCCCCCTCCTAGCTCTAAGTAGAGGCTGGGTGATGTTGCCAGGGTCACCAACGCTTCAGTGGCAGAGAGAGAGTCCAAGTCTCACTGCTGCCCTGGGGATACTGTGGGCTTTTGTTCTGTTTTGTGCTGTGGCATTTTTTATGAGCAAGTACTTACATAGCAGCTGCACCCTGCTAAGTTTTACAAAGAGAGTGAGGACGTAAGGGCCTCGTTAATCTTCAGTTTTAATTCTTAGCAGACATTACAGGCTGAGGGCTTATTGCAGTGGGGAGCTGTTACATAGTTGAGAGGTATGTGACTGGATTTCTGTGCAGGTATGGGTTCAAAATAGATCAGGCAGTGGTCAAAAAAGGAAGGTGTAGAGAAAGGACAACAAAGCTCACAGGAAGTGGAATTTGTGGGAAGGTTGGCTGGTGAAGGAGCTCACAAGGAGACCACAAATCTGTGGAGTGTCCTTGTGCCATGGCAGAAGAAAGCAGGCTCCCACCTGTTGCAGTAAATTGCAGTGCTTTGCCTCAGAACTTACTGGGACAGGATAGGGAGGGAACACTTTGTCCCTGCTGCCCTGCTGTCCCCCTGCAAAGGAATTGTGTCTGTGACACTGCTGACCTGTGCTTTGTGTCGTCAGTGCAGCGCAGTCCACAACTGCTTGCTTGCAGCTTTGCCCAGGCTCGGTGCTGCCCAGAGAGCAGGGCTCGCTGCTCCCTGGCAGGTCCCCGACGGTACCTCCTTCAGACTGCAGAAAAACGAGTTGTCCCAGTGGGTGCAGGTGACTCTCGAGTGTGGCTGTCCCTTGCTGGGGACAGCCTTCTCCCTCAGCCTCGGTGCTCACGTCCCTTTGTCTCTGACAAAACCATGTTTCCATCCCCTCATGGCTCCTGCACTGTAGCGACGAGAGTGTGACCTAGGGGATGTCAAGTGACCTTTGGCAAGGGCCAGTACAGCTCGTGGGCCCTTGTCTGTGTGCCATCGGTGCTATCTGGCCCTCTGGGGTGTCCACCTCCATCACCTCAGGGTCCCCATCCCCTCCCCTGTCACCTTAGGGGCCCTGTGGGGTGCTCACCTCTGTCACTTCAGGGACCCTGTCACCTCAGGCCCCCCCCCATCACCTTAGGGGCCCTGTGGGGTGCCCCCCCATCACCTCAGGGACCCTATCACCTCAGAGGTCCTGTGGGGTTCCCTCCCCCCTCC
>NW_009649114.1:2433838-2437588 GCF_000708025.1 Charadrius vociferus
CGGAGCAGAGGGGGTCGCGGCAGTTGGTATTTCCCCCCCCCGACACACACACACACACACGCTCCTGCGAATGCTCAGAAAAAACTGCCTACGCGCGTGAGCCCCGACAGACAGGAGTCAATTTTAGAAAAGCTGCTAATTTTAGGAAACGCGCCTGCTAATTGTGTTACGTGCGATTGTTCGTAGGAAAAAAGCGGCACGGTCTGTCTGTCAGAACTGCTCCCGATCGCCAGGTACAGTCAGCGGGGGGAATATTGACAGCCGTGATGAAAGCACCCCGTTATTTTGAAATATATATAGAGGGGAGGGAAAAGTGTCATCACTTTTCAGTGTTACACTTGTACTTTTAATCAGGGAAAGAAGCCACTGAGCTCATCTGGTGTGAAATGTTGGAGAATTTGGTCCCTTTATATACTGCTGCTTCAGAGGAGATGCTCGCTGGAACCTGAGGAGCGTGCGGTGAAAGATGTGATGGGTGCTACCGATTCCTCAGCCCGGGCAAAACTCTAATTGACTTCAGTGGGAGCTTCTCCTGAAGTAGTATCAATGGTTGTCGTGCGAAGGCAAGGCAAAAAATAGGGAGCAGATTAAAAGGGATGATAGGGAGGTGGGACTGGAAGCAAAAATAAGGTGTCGGGTAGGGGGAGGAAGGGGGCTGTCGGTGGAGAAGAGATCTGAGCTGCTCCTCGAGAAAAGGAGGCGCACGGCTGGGGACGTGAGAAGGTTTGCGCTGAATTTCTGCTGCTCTGCCTTTGGCAGCTACACGTGGGGGTTGGTGGTATTCTACGATCGTCAAATGAGTGGGTATGGTTTGGAAAAAAAAAAAAAGCAGAGGGGAGCAGCAAAAGCGTTCGGTGTTGTTCTTAATTGCTTTGAAAATATTCTAGGTGCAAGTATTTGAAAATTATGTGCCAAACATGAGCAGCGTTTGATGTCTCTGAGCTAGGCGTGCTTTCAGACACAAGGCTGCAAACGGTAAATGCTTGTTTATTTTACCCCTAATGATTCTTCCTATTAATATGAGCTGGTTTCAAGTGAAAAGGGCGTTTTGAAGTTGGCAGCTTTTCAGGTCTGGAATAGTTCTTGGTCTTGTGCAAGTTCTGTTTGTTACAAAGAATTTTGCTTATTCAGGGGCAGGGCTTAACAATAGTCACATATGCAACGGTTTATAGAGTGTTACAGCTAGTAAGTCAAAATTGGGGATTTATTTAGCTGTTGTGTGCCCGAAGATCGTTAGTAAAGAATCTGTCGCCGCAGTTCCTGCGGAGATTCAGATTGCATGTGTTACAAAGCCCTGTGGTTGAGAAGACACGCTGGAGGCCTGTAAGAATGGAGAAATTGTGAATAAGCCTCATGTGCTGCAGCTTGCAAAATGAAACGGCGCTTGGGCTGATTAGTATTTGGATTGGTAAACTCGAAGGGAACAGCAAAGCATCTATCTTTCCTATGTTGTACTGTTAATCACGGGAATACTGCTGACAGGGATAAAAAAAAGGCACGTTTAGCTTGGTGTATCGCCTCTCTGCTTCGGGGTGTGAAAGCTTTGAGTGCAGTTTCTTGCTGCAGTGGATTTCTTGCGACTAATCGTAATCCTTCTCTTGGTGATTGCTTGTTTGCAGCTCTCTGTCCACATCAGACATTGCAGGTTGTTTTATTCAGTGCTAAAACACACTTGTCAATTGTTTTTTTTTGAAAAGTAGTTACTCTTTTGTCTCAGCACCCAAGAACGAGTGACAGGAAGCACTTTCTGTAGTGCAAAGGTGGTATAAATTATTGAATATGTCTTTTAAGACCCTATTTTTATTGGTCTCTTTTTTCTTTCGGTAGTTATTTTTATACTGAAATTTCTTAGGATTTCTGCTGGGACTCATGAAGTGAAATTTAGTGTTTTCTCAGCCCTTAGAAGATGTTATTGGATAGATTTAGAATAGCTAGCAAATGGAAATACTACCAAATTCAGCTTCTCTGTTATAAGGTACGTGTGAATGCTTCCACATGCAGTTTTTGCTTGGGGGAAGTGTAAAAGGGTTGCTGAAGTTGACCTCGGCTCTGAGTCAAAACAAAACTAAGGTTTTTGTTTTAAAATAGTTCCTGAGAAATGAACAGAGAGATATTAAGATAAGTTGTTTGAAAACTCTGTCTGTAACCGGGCACAGCAATTCAGATGGAATGGGGGAAGAGGAAGACCGGGCGGCTCTAGCGACAGCTCTCTCTGAGCTGCGTGGTGGGACGTGCTCCGAAAGATCTCCCCAATCCTTCATTTTCTGCAGGAATCCTCTCCAGGGGATGAGAGACACTGGAAGTTTCTCACTTTGTTTAACAACCTTTGTGGTTTTCATCTTGAATATTTCATCAAGGGTTGGTTTTGTTGTTGTTGGGTTTTTTTTTTCCTTTGGGGAATGAAACCTTGGGAGATGTTCTTGTCTCAGCAGTCTGTTGTTAATTGCTCAGTGTATAAACACTTCACCTTTCCTTAACACTTAACCACAATGAACAGGCTGTTGAGTTGATGCGGGTAGGTTGTATAGAAAAAAGCCCCCCCCCTTTCAACGTCAGTGAATGGAAGACCATCCTCGTTAGCATGAAACCCTTAACGAATCATTGCTCTGGAGTGTACGAAGCAAATTCAACCAATCGTTCAAGAGAAATCAGTACTGTTTTAAAAGCCAATTTATAGATCAGAGTGTCTCGGTTGTTTGTTCGTATCTCCGTGTATACCGATGTTAACGCTCTTCACTTTTGTTTTTATTAGACTTTAGATCAAAGATGGCTCATGCGAGGCTGTTAAGTCGTATGTGGCTTGCGAGCCATTGAATTACAGCCCCAGCATGCAGGCTTCATCACGTAACTGGCAGCAGAGCTACGGAGCAGCTATAACACGCTACTGGAACAAAAAAAGATTAAATTGGGAGTGAGGGGAGAGAAGGTAAAAATGGAGGTGTAGATCCTGTCCTTTTTCAGTTTCATAGGGAAATAATTTCTAAGTGGTCTAAAGCTAATTATTAGTATATTGGCAGTAATTCATATCATAGCATATTGAGGAAAATGCAAATTAAAATGCACACTCTGCTACACTGCATTCTGCTGGTTTTGAAAGGAAAAAAAAAATCCCTTTACTTTTTGCAACGGTGTTAAAAAGTGAGTTAGTATCTTCAGTGGACCTAAGATAGGTAGAAGAAAATAAACTTGGCTGCTTTGTGCTAAGTGTGGTTAATTAGCTTTTTGCACATTAACTGTTACACCTCCAATATGTTACAAAGATCAGTATGAAATCTCTCCAAAAACGGCAAACTTGTTGGGGCATACCTTGAGATTTTTTTAAAGAAGGCTTACTAGAGAAGTTCCTTTAATTAGGTAATTATAATGTAATTCACTGAGAAGTCTCTCCTCTTAAGAACTTTACGGAGAGAATAGAAGAAAAAGACAGGCAGCTATCTGAAAACCAGAAGCTTTTTTTTTCTTGTTCCTCCCCACGGTATGCACACTCATTTTCATGTCTCGCTGCCTTGGCTGTGTAATTTAGCTGCATTTTCAAATGAAGACAGAAAAGTGGAATACAGGGATCTGACAGCTCAAAGTTAGTACGAGTGCATTTGAAATGTATCTTGTGTAACGTGTCAGTTGTGACGAATGTACTCTCTTAAAAAAAATCCTGACTAAGGAGATGCTTTTCTAGTGTTTTGTAACTTTGCTAACTGAAATGCAAAAAGGGGCTTTAGCCAAAGCAAAACTCACATACGCAGACACAGG
>NW_009649114.1:2437602-2466496 GCF_000708025.1 Charadrius vociferus
GAAGGTTGGAATTACTAAATAACACACTCCATCTTGGTCTTTAAAAGAAAATAGTGGTTTTGTCTATTATAGTATACTTCAGCATGTAGTATGTATCACGAAAACTTTTACACTCGATCTCTAACCAAGCGTAGTGAAAAAGAAGGGTTTTTTTTTCCCCCCTCTGGGTGAAGCCAGTGGCAGTTTTGAAAGAACCAATTTAATGGAGAAAAGCTTTAGTGCATTTATGTTCTTTTCAGGCTTTTCAGTCAAACCATGGAAGATCAAGTCAAGAGTTATGGGCCACAGCTGTGTTCTTCCATTGAGACCTTCTATAGGACATCAGCTGAGCTGATTAAGAAATGGTGACCACAGCTCCATTCCCTTATTCACTCTGAAAGGCAAATCCGTCCACTTGATTGAGAAGCAGTGCCTTGCAACCATATTTTCCCATTCACTTTCAGTGGGCGGCTTAGATTTGATTAAGAAATACTGTCCTATAATTACATTCTGTCCCTCTCTCTCATGCTATGAAAAGCCTCTGAAGACAATTCAAGGTTTTTGAACTTTAAATAAGAAACGGTACGGAAGGAGGGTCTTTGCAGCCTGGCTAGGTGGGTATGCAGATGAAGTGATAAGTTTTAGCTAGAAATACTAAAAGAGTATCCTAGGAAGGGCAGGCAGTGCTGCCTTGTGTTTCTGTACTGCTGCGGCTTTGTTCCCCGTTTTGCTGGAAGGGATCAGTGTCTCTAAGCCTGACTCTGTTCCAATAAGTTTGTGACAAATGTGCTTTACTTTTCTTCGAACAGCAAAACTGTGTTTTGTATTAAATCCTTTCTTTCTTTTGATGTGATGGGACCCAGTTTGTCTCTTGCCTGGTGCTGAGGCTAACTTTCCCCACTAATTTCAGACAGTTTAGAATTTCACATTATGTTGTATGTTAGATGTGTTCCAGCTGAATAACAAGTGCCTTGTGTATTAAGAAAATGATAGAGATTTGCAGCTGACTTCTAGCTTGAACACTGTCTACATAAATATTGAACTGCAGTCTATCACAACAAATAATTTTTTCATACACTAAACTTTAGCAAATACAGTTTGGTATGAACGCCTCCCCTCCTGCCCCTGAAGATCTGTGTAACTCAATCAAATGAGGAGCTAAATTTTTTTTTTTTTTGACTAAATGGGGTTTGTATTTATGGGGTTTTTATACTTGGCAATAGTTGGTGGGTTTTCTGGGTTTGATTTAAACAGACCGTATGTCTGTAGATTTGTGTGCATGCATCTGTCTATGGATGTGTTGCTAGAACTGGACAACATGATCTGCTTTGGGATGCTCAGGGGTTTTCCAGTCATTAACGAAGAGTGAAAAGTGGTATGTTCTAATTCGGAGATCGCGGCTGGCTTAGTATGAGTCAGAGGGATACTTAATGATGACTTAATCAAAACTTGGATTGTGTGTTACTTAGAAAGAAAATCCTGTCATCTGGTCGGGCTGTAGATCGGCAGTTGGGTGCTTGGGTTGGGAGCCCCAGGAAATCTGCTGCCTGTAGCTGTCAGGGTGCGGGTGCGACTAAACCTCATAAATTTAGCATCACACTCTCGGAGGAGCGATGCCTCCAGCTCTTCCATCCAGTGACCTTTGTCAGTAGTTCCAGAGTAGTTTTATTTTTGCTTCTTAGGGGGAACTTTTTGTCTCCTTGCTGTCCCATCCATGCCTCCTCTCATGGAAACATAGGAGGCAAAAGCAATGAATTAAGGCAGCTCGTTGAACCAAGCTGGCTCCCTTCTAATTAGACAGATCTCCATCCTCTGCCAAGATACAAAACTACGGGGAAAGACTGTTCCTTGCTTTCCTTACTAATGCTGCCAAAGGGAATGTCAGGAGGAGGAGGACGTTGAAAGGGTGACTTTAGATACCTGCTTAGTGGCTGCTTCTGCATTACTTTGTTGGCATATAGTGAAGTGGTTTGCTGATGGCATGGAAATTTTTGGTGTCATATTTGGAATATTTCATATAAAGCCCAGCCACACTTAAATGTATGCTGTATGGGAGAGCTTCACTGCCCGTCTCTGTAGAACTGGTCGTGTCTTCCGCAGCTGGAGAGATGTAACGGGAAGAGAAGTGTCACACTGGGTACAATGGAGTAGGTTGATCAGCATAGCTGTTTCTCTCCAAGGAGACCAAAGGGGTTTCTTATGCGCTTAAAACCCACACAAACATGAAAAACGTGTTTCAATTTTAAGGACAAGTATTCTAGACTTAGAATAGTATTAATTATTCTGAAAAAATCCATTTAAAGTTCTGCTGTTCTGCTGCTCTTTAAAAAAAAAAAGTTACATCAGCTAACTGTTTATTCACTGGAGTTGTGAGAAAGCCCTTAGCTTGGATTTAATGATGTTTAATCATTCTTTCAAAAATACAAAGGAGGTACTAAAAGCTGTTCAGCTAAGCTTTAAAGAACTAATAGCTATAACTCAGATTCAAAAGTGATTTAGTTCCAGAGGTAAGTCTATAATCCTACCAGTCATGAGTTAATCTGTCATCAGACTAAGACTAGAAGCAAATCTATTTAACTAAGAATAGTTAATTCACCTGAATGAGAGCAAGGATGAAGATCCTTCTCACAAGAGTTAGTTTATTTTGAGAAAATGTAATATTCATGACAGAGAGTGAAAATAGCGAGTGCTTTTTCAAAGGTAGACTGAAAAATTCTGCTTTGAAATTTGCACTGCTCTTTTTCTGAACTTTTCAGGATAGTTTGGTAGCGTGGCTGCCCGACCTGCTGTTTTGGACACTGTGGAAAGGAGTGAGTCAGTGAATAAGGAAGATAATATCCTGTTTATTATAAAATTTGAAGGTTTTTAGGAACAGCTTTTTGAGGAACCGGATTGTGGCATCAAAACCAAATTCTCCTCTCCCTCTTCCCTTTCCTTGTCCTGTTGTCATTTCATCTCCAGACAAATTGATGTGATGAACTCTAACCTCTTAGTAGGATAATTTATTAAAATAACAGATGCTGTAGAATCGGGCCTGAGTTGATCTTCAATTCTTAAAGAAGATTAACAACCTGATATTTTGTAAATCGGGTTCCTGTTTCCTACCTCATTCTGTTACGTCGACACGTTGTGGTGAGGACAAAGGCATTACTCAGATATTGCCTGTAATTTGTAGAAAAGGATTTCAGCCAGAACAGGATTCATAATATGCAAATTAGGAATAATTCCATCAGGAAAGGGGGGGGGGGGAAGGTGCATTTGAGCAAGTGAAATTGTTCCTTGTGTACCAGAAAATAGAGGCTTGAACCTTACATGTCAGCTGGCCGGCTGGGCGTAGGGGAGGTTGAGACTGAAAATACCCTAGTTACTTTTGTTAATGCCGCTTTAGGTCTCCTTTTGCACACTCAGGAAGAGGAGATTTTTTTCCAAGCACAAAACAGGCACATCAGTTGAGCAGAGCAAGAGGACTTGTAAATCTGCCTAATTTTTTGTTGACAAGAAAACGGAGAAGACCTTGGTTGAGCCCAGAGGTCCAAGTGAAGGCTGGATCAGATCATTTGCCGCTTCTAGAGCTGAGGAGGCAGCAGCACCTTCCCGAACAGGGATGCGGGCACACTTACGGGTGTTGTACGAATAAATACTGCATCTCGGGCTGCTGTCTGGGTTTTTTTGCTTAGACAAATAAAAAAGCAGAAGTCCTTGCTGCATTTGGATAAATTAGTCACTCTGATTTACCCCACTTACCAGTTAACAGCGTTTATTAAAACCCATAGAAAATTGTCTAGCTGCTGCTCTGTTTCACTCGCTTGGGGTTTTAAAAGACCTAATAGTAGTTGATTGGCACGTGAAGGAAAAGAAAATGATGGAGAGGTGTGTCGAAACCCTTCGTTATTTTCGTCTTGTTGTAATCTCTGCTCCTCAAACACATCGAAGGCACTTTTCCCTGCTTAAAACATAGCAAAATGTAACTGTGGAATACTGTACTTATATTTAATACTATTTGCCTATTCATTATGGCTGTGAGGATAATAAGCCACAGCCTGCTGGGGTTGTCTTGTTCTTTATTGCTTCAGTAGATGGCACTGACATGTTCATTTGACTGATTGCTTTATATGTTGTATCAGCTGTGATGTTGTTTTAGATTAGTTAATAGTCTGTCTAAGATTTTGCCGAGATGAATATGAATTAAAATGGGGGAGGAAGAATGGCAGAGGACTACCCATAACTTACCAAGTATTCACTCTCTGGTATAATCCGTCTTTGTGTCTATCACAAAGAGATTCTCGAGGAGGCTGTTAGTCTGCTGCTGAATACCAGGGCTCTTCAATTGATCTCTGCTGCAGCCGTCGGGTTCGTGTGCGTGAGCAGCACTGAGAGGATTCTCTGATGTGCCGGAGCTGGAAAACTTCACCTCGTACCTGTGCAATGAAGGGCTTTGGGTTTGGTTTGGTTTATTAAAATTGCGTGTCTTTTAATACAGAAGTAATCAGGTTTTTGGCAATGATGGGGGAACGGAGCACCGTACTATAGGTCAAAACGTAACCGGTTCTGACCTTGCTAATGAAGTGTTTTGCCAGTAGTGGAAAGTTCTGTTTAATTTTGTTGATGTTATTGTGAAGGCAGGTGGAAATTGCGTAGAATTTTCCTTATCAAAGGTTGAGTGTGTGGTTTTTAATATTTTTAATATGTAACATCTGAACTGTTGCTGCAAACCTCAACTCTGAATGTATTGTTTACGTGACAATCGGTGATATATGTGATAAACACTGAATGTGAAAAATAATGCTTAAAGAGCATCGTCAAAAGAAATGATGCTTTCTGAGTTCTGAAAAATGGAGCTTTTTGGCTGCATCGTAGTAGGCCATGATTAAAAGGTATTTTTAATATGTAACATCTGAACTGTTGCTGCAAACCTCAACTCTGAATGTATTGTTTACGTGACAATCGGTGATATATGTGATAAACACTGAATGTGAAAAATAATGCTTAAAGAGCATCGTCAAAAGAAATGATGCTTTCTGAGTTCTGAAAAATGGAGCTTTTTGGCTGCATCGTAGTAGGCCATGATTAAAAGGACTAATAAGGTAGAAAAACTATTCCTGCTTTGTTAGGCCACGTTGGAATATAATGTGGCTTGCTTTGTTTAACTTGTACCTTGTTAATTATTCTTAAACTGCCTTGTTCACTTGCGCACAGGTCCTGACCCGTGAATACGTAAGCACGTACTCTATCCATTTGAGCAGTCTCACTAAAGTTGAATACTTGCTGAATTGGGCAGTGGTAAGTGTGAAAGGAAGCAAAAAGGCATCAGTTTTGGTATGAATCCTGACAGTTTGGGGATGGTGGGGCGTAAAAAAATGAATTTCCAAAGAGTGAAAATTGGTGTAGCTCTCTTGACTTGGAGTCAGTGCCACTAATTTTGCATCCGTTAAAGCTCTGTTAGTGTCTGCTGTGGCAGGGAGGGGTTCAGGAGCGATGCTTGGGGGCAAACATGTAGAAAACTTTAAAACAGTATGGCATGTCGCGCTCTCGTGTTGTCACAACTGTGGAAATATAATTTGTTGGGAATTCATGGATTCTATAAAGCTGGTTGCTTGACTCATGAAGTGAAATTATTACTTTATAGTGGGCAGCTAGTGTCTACTTCCAGACTGTTTTCTAATGCAAAACGTTTTTTCATGTTTGATTCTGATAATTCAAATTTTATGTATTTGCTATAATTGCTTCAGGCTTCTACAGACGTAAGTACCAGTGGAATTACTGCACTGGCTCATTCCCTTTTGGACTGGTTCACTAGGAGCAGAGGAAATACTGTGAATTGTTGTAATGTAAAGTGAGTCCCTCTTTTATACCGTGTATCCATATCATGTTTCCCAGCTTATTAACACTTCAAAAAGCCAAACAAAAAAAAAAAACCCTTCAGAAGCCTATGAAAAGAAAAGGGGGGGGCGGAATTTATGTGTTCCAATAAACGAAGAAACATTAACTTCCAGAAAGCCATGAGCTAAGAAGTATTTTAATAATGCTTTTTAACATCCAGGGCCATTATATAGCCACTTCCCACATTTTCAGGGAACTGTAGGGTATGTATCTTTTTTTGTTCATTTGTTTTAGGGTGACCCTAAAGAATAAATAGTATTGGTTGTATTACACATTGAAAAGATATTCTTAAAGCTAAGTTCAAAAGGTGAAAATTGAAAATACAGGTAGCTGGGGGTATTACCTGATGTTTTAGTCACATATTTTTATTCACCTCTTGCCCTACACAGGAAACAGTGTGAGAGTTTGGTTTAATATGAATATTCACGTTTCATCTTTAAAATATTTTAAATTTTAAAAACTTTGAAGTTTAAACTTGTATGGCTGGAGAACTTGAATGGCAGTGTAAATAATAGAATAGCTAGTTTCTAAGGAGGGCTGTATTAAAAAGCTTTGTGAACTGAAGAAATTCACCTTCTCTTTGCCTTTCCGTGATTATTTTCAAACCATGAATTGCCGGATTCGTTCCTAGTGAATGCTGAACTGTCTCTAGTTTAAGCGGATCTTCATTGGGAAGGAATGTGGATAAAAGACACATGCACATTTGCAACTATTTGTTGGCCTGTATAAAGTATGAATTATTGCTCTTTGAGGACGCAGGCAGTGTGAAGTCTTTTGTTTTAGTCATAAATTTGTTCTAACTAAACAAAAGGATTTTGGTATTTTTTCTCCTAGAGTTTGCCATCAAGCCTCTCTGGTAAAGACAGCGTATATCTGCAGAAAGGTTGGTTTGGGTAGTATAGCTAAACGAGCTCACCAAGCACAGTAAGCTGTAACAGCAAAAAAATGCAGGATGAGTTTCTTTTATCAGTTCCAGGCATTGACTAGCCTGGAATTGGGACTGGGCAACATTTCACGTTCTTTTCAGTCTTGATCAGTATAGGCGGGTTAACAGCACATTTCAGTTTATGTGAGGCCTTAGATTGAAGTTCACCAGTTGTATTTAAAACAGTCTCGGAGACATTAAAACTATTTTCTAAAGTACCCAAAATTCCAGAGTTTTAGGAAAAAGAGAAAGTTTTTTCATCCTTGCTTCTTCCCTTGGGCTCTCTTCCCTGAGCACTGAATTCAGCTTTAGCAGTTTGTCTGATTGACTTGGTGGTTAGATTATTAACAGATAGTACCTGTGAATGGTTTATATGTATACACACATATATACACACTACTTGTAGCTGCCTGGTGTTTGACAGGTTTTATGTCCATTGCATTGTGGTAGTGGGATCTTGCCATCTCTGATTGGGAAGGTTTGGGACATTTACATCTGTCAGCTGACGTAAAACATGAAACAAATGCTTACCTTCTCTCCGTTATCCCCCTACAACTATGTTAACTGAACTTCATAGGCAGGATGACCAATTTTTGTGGGTTGGGTTGGTGTTAGAGACACATTGGGGCCCCCTGGAGCCTTGTACTTTTTGCTGTGCAGTATGAAATAATTGAAGCTAATTGTACTCAATACATCATAGTGTCTCTGCTCTTTGTTGTACTCTAAAATCAGATACGGACCAATATCCGACAACTTTAGCTTCCCAAGATGATTCAGAGAACAAAGTCCTGTTGAAGTCGTGTTTACTCCCACTGAGGATGCCAGTGCAGGAAATAGGATTTTCTCAATCCTTGTGCTTTTGAGTGCTTTGGGGTTTTGGGGTTAGGTTTGGTTTTGTGATGTTTTTTTTCAATGACTGAATATTTCTTTGAAAACTGATTCCCGAGGTTCTGGGTTTGAGCCTTGAGCAAATTTTTACAGCGCAGTGTGAGCTCCCGGAAACAGTTTAACATTGACATAGTTATAATTAACTTAAAGGAGTTAATAAAATAGAACTTGCTGTGGAAGTTGGCAGGAAAGTCACATTTTCATCAAGCTCCCTTGTGAATATAGCTGCAGAGTTGAACGGGGTGGTGGGGTAGGGGGGGTCCTCCAGTGCCTGTACGACTGAAACCAGCCAAAGTCCTTTCAGCTTGTCATGACTCCTGTAGGACACCGGCCGCCTTCTGGGCACGCACGGGTGGGATGTTTCAGAATTTGGTAAGCTTTGGGTTCAGGTGGAGGATTTCTGTGTTTCAGGGCTCCGGCTGGGCGAGGAGGTTGATGCTCGAGGAATGGGCTGGCCAGGAGGGACGTGGGATCAGTGACCACTTCTGCTGTCACAGCTCAAGTCTATTTGTCTGTCTGTCTTTTAATTTGTGGTTTATTCATGTATTCACAGTAGCTATTTAATTCACTGCTTTGCTTGCCTTTTCAAAGAAACACCAAATCCCGAATCATCCGTAACTCTTTCTTGGGTGTTTTCCTTTTTTTTTTTTTTTTTTTTTTTTTTTTTTTTCTTTCTCAGCTGTGTTAATTTGCCTGTAACTAACTTGATAGCGTGTCATCCTGGATAGAAGAGGGAATCCAGCAATTGTAGGATATAAAGCTGACAGTTTTCAAGAAAATATGCTTTCAGAATAATTGGAAAAATCTCTAGGGCTATTGTTACTCTTTGGAGATGCAATTTGAAAGTCTAAAACCAGCAGGGTTCGAACTAGAGGAATCAAGGGAGAAACCCATTCCTGCCTGGGCAAACTGATGGCTCTTTGGAGAAAGAGAAGCAAAAAGAGCTTCTTGCATGTTTTCCTGGGGGTTTTCCTTGCTCTGGTTTCTGAGTGAGTAGTTCTGGACCGTACAGCAACTTCGTAAGGACAGAGGATACCTGCTCAGGCGATGCAGTGGTGACACTTGTTTGTTCGTGCAGCAGTTCCTTTTCTCTAATGGAATATCAATTACATGAGTTTTTCCTGTTTGAAAAAGTGTTGTTGCTAGTGGCTTTGAGAAGCAAACATGGGATTTTACTGTGAGTACGTACACGGACGGCTCTTGCTAGCGGAGGAACATGAATGTCTTGAGCAGGAAATTTTTTTCACCATCTTCCGTGCAGCTCAGATTACATGTTTTCATTAGACATCTGGTTGAATAATTGGTTCCTCACAAATGGGTAGGTTAAAATAATTGAAGGAATAAAGTTTTTGAGTAGTTGTATGCAATTTGTAGATCTGTATTATCTCTGTTACCTCCTTATTTGCATTTTTGAGTATTTGCAGCAGGCTAGAAATTCTACTCTAGAGCTGCCCATAAAAAATTGTTTATTGGGGGGAAAAGTGGAAGGTTCGTGGTTTTTCTGCATCTAAGCTTTTTAAACCTGTTTTTTCAAATGCAGTATATTCGTGTAGGGAATATTTTTTTCTTACAGCGTTTTAAAACAAGATGAGAAAGGAAAAAAAAAAAAAAAAAAAAGCAAACCTGCTTTATTTAATGTGGTACCAATTCCCAATGCACTGGTGAAATGCTGCTGTTTCACTTTTGCCACTCCCGGGAGAGGGGTGAATGAATGAGCTTCCCACCTGTCCTTAAAGATGATTTCCAGACTGCAGGTAAAGGAGTTTGTGTCAGTAGTGAAGACTCTTATTTGTTCTGGAATCAACTCTTGGACAAATGAAAGATGCATCTAGTTTCCAAGGCTAAACACCTAGCACCTTTCCTGATCCCTAAGCTTTTCTTTTTGGTTTGTGCACGTTTATTTAGAAAAAGAAAGTAGCTAGTGTCAACAGATCTGTACAGATGTCTTTAATCAGTTTCCAAATGTCTAACAATGGTACAAAGAAACATAATAAAGTCATGTGTTTTATTTTAACACTCTTTTAGGGTCAAGAGCCAAATTGTTTCTGCTGCGTTTGGTTCTTGAAGCTGTTACAGCATCTTGCCGTAAGTTTTTCCAGGATTATGAGCCATGCAAGAAACGAAAGTAGGGTTTGGCCCAGTATTTAAATACCATAAGTGATTTGCAAAGGAGACAACTTTTCAAATTGTCTCTAAAACATTACTGGCTAAACTGGTGTCCTTATTTTCCTTTTATTTCCCATTATTTTACTTGGAGTTTAACTCATCTTTAGTTGTATTGCAATGCAGCTCTACACTGCTTCTGGTACCTCTTCTCCATGCAGAGCAGTTAAGTTGTTCCTCCTCCCCCCTTTTCCTTCCCCCACCCCTTATCTGGAAAAGAAAAGATCTAAGTAGGTGAGAAAGGACAAGTTTATAGATATTTCTTAAAATGAGAGCTACCTTGTTGGAAAAAAATCGTAAAACCAAGAATTGAACCTGATATACTATCATTGCCGAGAGAAGAGTTCAGTTTGTTTCCAAGACCTTAAAATGTCAGGTGTTAATTCTCCATCATTAAACTCTCTTGTTGCTCGTGGCTTGTCCTAGGCTGTCACATCAACCACAGAAATTTGTGTTCAGTTGTTGGAGTATCTTAAGTAGCTCCAGCTCTCTAATCTTTGCAAGGTTTGTTTTTCCCCTTGTGCGACTGTTTACGAGTTCTGACTCATCTTTGTGTTTCCCTTTAATCATAGCTTTGTAATTTCTCCTGTTAGCGTGTTCTTTTTGTTCTTGCTAGTAGGTTGTGGCAAGCTATTTGTTTACCTATGTAAAAGAGAGGAACAATTTCTGTGCCTAGTCCTGTACTTATCTTTTGATGACTTATTTAGTAGTCTGTTTGCGTGTGGGATGGCAGGGCTGAACCTATAGACACACCAGCTGCCTTTAATATATGTGCTGCACGATGCGAGAGAGCCAATTTTAATTTTATTTTTTTTTTCACGGAAGGGGTCAAAAATGTGAGTCGGTAACAGACATCTTTAATTGGGGAAATCCCGAAGCGTGGTGCATGGCAGGGGCTGCGTGGCAGGGAAAGCTGCTCCTGCGCCGTCGTGAGCCGTGCAGATGCTGTGCAGGCAGCTTGGACACCAAAACCATGCCGAGGAAACGCGGAGCTTATTTGAGGAACTTAAAAAGACGTATCATTTTAGTGGTTTGGGTTAAATAAACAGCGTTTATTCCTAACTTGCAGAGCAGCCGATAGTATATGGTATTAGGGCTTAGATTTGTAAGGGATATATCCATAGATACCTAAGGAGAAACAGGTGGGGAATATCACATGCAGCATCAAAGATGCTTTTGTGCTGAGAATTACTGAATTAAGGTGTAACAGAGCTGCTTTGTTAACTGACCAGTGTTGTTAAATTCTCTTTCCTTTTTCAAACAGGAAATCTTGCTGGCCCACACAGGAAAAGCAAAATCAGTTGACAAAAGGCTTGTAATTTATATACTGACAGCCTACTTCATTGTTAAACATGATTCTTTAATGCACTGTATCTGGTGTGTGATTGATTCCCTTGTAGCCTGTTACCCAGCTGAAACTAGCGACATCCCAGCATTGTTTCTTTTTCCTTGGAAATTGAGGATAAATTCCGTGCTCTCTGAAAATACTGTGTCCTGAGACCTTGCAGAGCTGGTGAGCAACGGTGCTTGGCGGCTGTTTAATCAGGCTCTAGAAAATTGTATGTATGAGGCCCTTTTTTTGTTACACGGTACGAATCTCAGCTATGCTGGTGAGACTCAAGGGTTAAATTCCCAACACTGTCGCATATGGCAGTGAGCAGAATCACAGATGTTGATGATACAACATAATTAGTATTCTTTTATGTAAATGAAGGCTGTCAATGTTACCATAGTGTCTATACTCTTTCAAGCTGGAATCTATGCCACTTGGTCTCACCAAAGCTAGACGGGATTATTCCACAATTTCCTATCAAGACCTGAGCAGAAAAACAAAGAAGAAACAGGGGAAAAAAGGTCAGGGAGGAAGGTGGGAAGGGATGTTTCCAACTTGGAAGGAGGAGACCAAATCAGTCCTTTGTTTAGTGTAGGATTTCCAAAAGCGCCTTTCCAGATCCTGGGATTCATGAGTGAATGAACGCAGCCCAAAGGAGAGGTGTAGCGGATTTTTGAACTGTTTTAAATAAACAACTAAAACGGTTATTTAGACACCGCAGAATCACTCTGTGGAGATGAATTCTGAAGTGCCCACTTCTGCTTTAATCTGAAGTCAAGAAGAGTTGAAGAATAGAAGGGCTTTGATTTTTCTTTAGCAAATTCCGTCTTTAGCAGCAATGTCACTGGAAAAAGATAGTAATTAAAGTAAATTTGCATAATTTGGAGGCCACTAAAAAGATGTTTTCTTAGAAGGGTCAGACAGATTTTCGGCATATCAATGGAGGCAACTGTTCAATACCTGTCCTAATGCTTTGGGAAAGCATGCCATGGCCTTCGTTATGTTAAACTTTGCCCCTCGTAAAATGATTTTTTTAACTAAGTATTCTGTATGCCAGACCTGACACTCTCTGTGACATCTGTAACCACTTTGTGCCTATTATAGCTGTCCGTCCTATCACTACTTTGTACTGTATTCAAGTACTGTAGTCGTAGATGCATAAGCAAGTTAATTTAGTCTTTCTTAGATTATTACAACAGATACGTTTTTACAATCTTTTCTGCCTTTGGCAAATTGCAGGTTTTTCCTATTTTTCTTTCCTCTGTACTTCTTATTTTGTTGCAGTTCACACTTGACAACTATTCATTACTTCGTTTTTATTGTTTGAAGAATCATCTAGAAATGAAATTTAATTCAGGACAGATATTTTTTGTTTTTCCCTATCTCCTCCCCCCTTCTTTCACCAAGTTATCGAAGCAGCCAAAACTGAAGTGATCACAGGAGGTGCACGTTTTTGCTCCTTTTTTTTTTTTTACTCAGATTTTTTTCTCTGCCATATGTTGGGTCATCCACTACAAAAGACTTGTGATGAAGAGGCTACATGTGATCAGCAGATTTATAGATTATCAGAAAATGAAAGCAGAAAAATGAAATTCCAGAGTGCCTCTTCCATGTGACGTTTCTTAACATCTAAGTATTTGGGTTCCTAGGTGCGTTCCTGCTTGGACTTCCAGATAATTCTGTTCTCTGTAATAAATGTGTTCTCCGCAGTAGCTCTTGCACTGAGAGGATTAATCGCGTTCAAAAGCAACCCTGCCAGCGTTCTTAGTGTGTTTATGTGCATCACAAGAATATTCTCTCTCTAGGGCTTTGAAGCTGTGCTGCCTTACAATGAAGACTTAAGTAGTAATTAAATTCTCGAAGAACCGCCAAGACTCCTTTGGCTGAAATGGGGATGTTCTGCACCCTGGATGCTGCGTGGCGGAGGAAAAGATGTGTAAACATGACTCCGTGAGTAGCACGAGGGAGCGAGCGGGTCTGGGGGCTGTTTCTGCGTCCCAATATCTTTCACTTGGATCAGAGCATTGGAGGGACTGTACAAAAGAAACCACAGCGCTGGCACGCGGTGTTTTAGTTGTGCTCTTTGTATGGATGAGTATCTTCTATAAAACATACAGACGAAGGACACGGAGTGAAAGCTTTTCGCGCTTCCTAGTTCTAGTATCCCTGCTTTGATTTCTCTTCACTTACAACGTAGTAATTTAGTAAATCAGTTGCTTTTTCTGTTTATATGTGCTTACACAAACATGTACACATGCAGATGTTCCTTTAGGTTTACTATAACATGGTGTTACACATTGCATTATTTTTTCCTTGCAAATTTTTTTTAAACATTGAAATGTTCAGGAGGCTGTGGGAAATCAGAGAATTCGAGGGTAGAATGTAAAGCCTGCGGACTTGCAAATGCTCTGGTTATGACAATTATCTGATATTTTTGTGGCTTCTGTGAGAAGTTGGTAACCTCAGTCTTATTCCTGATGACATGCATTCCAATTCCAAATTCATTTTATATGTATCAATTTCAAGAGGGCATAAAGATCAAACGTGTGTGTGGACTGAATTAATCTTTTTCTCCTTGGAAGCGAGCCATTCAGGTTGGGTAAGGCATGCTGGCAGCTGTCTGGGCTGTCCTTAGTTGACAGATAGACAGTTTTATTCTGTAGACCTTGTCAATTCAATATCTTTTGCTGGTACTAAAAACTGCTTTAAAAAAAAAAAAATATGCATGCAGACATGATGTAGTCAGTTGAAGGAAAACTGCAGTTGGGATTGACAAGACGCCACATTTGTATTTTTATAGGTACAGAAGAGATCATTTTAAATATGTATAGTGGCTCTAAGATCCCGTCTTTTCTTTTTTTGCCTTTCAAGGTCAAAGCAGCGAAGACTTCTGTAAGACATGGATAGATGCAAACATGTTGGGCGGCTACGACTCGCCCAGGACCATTCTATCCTCAACCCCCAGAAGTGGCACTGCGTGGACTGCCAGACAACCGAATCGATCTGGGCTTGTCTGAAGTGCTCCCACGTAGCCTGTGGGAGGTACATCGAGGAGCATGCACTTAAACACTTTGAAGAAACCAGGCATCCGTTGGCAATGGAAGTTAATGATCTGTATGTCTTTTGTTACCTTTGTGAAGATTATGTCTTGAATGATAACCCAGAGGGTGATTTGAAATTGCTGAGAAGTTCTCTGTCAGCAATTAAAAGTCAAAAACATGATCCGTCAACAAGAAGCGGCAGGACATTGCGATCAATGGCTTTGGGAGAGGACATGTGCAGCCATCAAAGGAGCCCTCAGGGACAGTCTCAGATGCTTACAGCTCTCTGGCACAGGCGCCAGTCCTTGCTTGCGAAGGCGCTGCGGACCTGGTTTGATAAGAGCTCTAGAGGCCAGCTAAAATTAAAACAAAAGAAACAAATGGAGGAGTTGGAGAAAAAGAAGGAAGCAGCTAGGCAGCGGCGGCAGGAGATGAAGAGACAGCTCCTGGAGGAGCTGGCAAACACTCCTCCACGTAAGAGTGCAAGGCTGTTGTCTCACGTGCACAGAGAGAACTTGATTCCAAGGAAATTCAGGGAGGTGGCGACCGCTTCCCCTACCTCAAGGCAGATGCAGAGCAGCAGATTCAAACAGTTTTATTCCATCCGGCGTAAGCCTCTGATGACTCCCGGGGTAACTGGTCTAAGGAACCTGGGAAACACATGTTATATGAATTCTATTCTGCAAGTGCTAAGTCACCTCCAGAAATTTAGAGAATGTTTTTTGACACTTGATCTCTGTGAAACAGAAGAACTCTTAGCCAAAACTGTGAATGGGAAGTCTAGGATGCCTGGCAAGTTGGCAAATGGGTCTGCTGCTAATGAGTCAGGGAAGACTGACAAAGTGGGATCATATGGCACGCAGAGCTTGCCAGCTGGCTTAAATGGTGGCTCCTCAATAAGCAGGAGTTTAGAACTAATACAACCCAAGGAACCGAGTTCAAAGCACATCTCCCTCTGTCACGAATTGCACACCCTCTTCAGAGTGATGTGGTCTGGCAAGTGGGCGCTGGTGTCCCCCTTTGCCATGCTGCACTCTGTGTGGAGTCTGATCCCGGCGTTTCGAGGTTACGATCAGCAGGACGCTCAGGAATTTCTCTGCGAGTTGTTGGATAAAGTACAGCAGGAGCTGGAGTCGGAAGGAACGAAGCGCAGGATCCTCATCCCTTTCTCACAGAGGAAGCTCACCAAGCAGGTCCTGAAGGTGGTGAACACCATTTTTCATGGGCAGTTGCTTAGTCAGGTATGCACGTGCTTTTGCACAGAAATCAGGTGGAGCCGTTCACACCGAGGAGCAAAGGCTCTGTTTCTTGAGGAGCCACCACATACGTAAAGAGGAGTTGCTTAGGAGTGCCTCCTGAGAAAGAAATCTGTTGGGTTGTCAGCTTTTTCGATACTTGTCACGTGTATTGTAAATTCACTTGACTTTTGCCACTTCAGAACGAAATCTGCACAAGTTTTTACTGTGTTTTTAAAGCGTCTTCGTAATTTGTTTTCTTCCTTCCTGGGTTTGTTTCTGTGGCTAGAAAGAATATGATGAAGGACAGAGAGGGCAGTCATCTTGTGTCATAAAGAATAAGCTGTCTGTGATAATTTTTTTTTTTGCAGGCATTTGAAAGCCATCTTCAGATACTGAGCATGCTTAACATATGTTTCTGTAGGAGCTGAAAGTGCCTGTCGTGGTGCTCAGTCTCTTATTCCTGTGCTGTTCCCTTGTCTGAAAGATATTATTCCCACAAGGCAGACCCTGAGAGCCCAGTGTGTTTTCAAAGTCCTCAACTACCTTTGCTTGCCAGGAGAAATGAAACGTGTGCATAGCTTGACACTCAACGGTTTGCAAGATGAGACCACGAAGCGTATTATATGTGTGCATTCTCATTACTATTTATATCGTCCTTCTCAGTGCCAGTCTTACTAAGCTTACCACTCATAAGAACTTACGTGCACGTTAAAGATTAAAAGGTGTATTTTTCAAGTTAAAGCTTTTGGCTTTTCAAGGAGAGGATGCTTGAAGTCGTGGTTCATTTGAATCATCTCTGCAGTGCGTGGACTTCTTAACTAAAAGCTCTTTGTTCGGTTGTCTCTTGACTCCGGAAGATGGTGCGTGTTCTAGATTCAGTGGCAGATCTCTGTTAACAGCGTGAAGACTTTCACAGATCAGTGTGATTTATCTGCTGCTGTGATACACTATAAATAACTTGCTGAGCTATTTATTCTACTTATGTAACTCTTGTGTGTATGTACTGTATTTAATTTCAAATCTCTCTACACACACTGGTGCCTTCAGTGCATAAAGCTGCAAGGTTGGAAGTTGTTTTTTGGTGGATGGTTCTCACAGTAACAGTCTGACCAGACCTGCTTTCTGGTTTTGGTTTGGTTTTTTTTTTTACCTCCTCATGTTCTCACTTTCCGCCTCTGAGTTTAATTGAAAACTTTTCTGCTATTCTTATTCGTAATACTCTGGGATGACGTAAGAAGACAAGTGTATCTGAAATTTGTCCTTTCGTGCCCCATTCAGGAATAGTTTTTATATAGTTAGCAGATGAAACATCAGCAGAATTATACGTTTTGGAATATGCAAGGAAAGTAGAGAAACTATGTAAGGAAGATTGCATGATAAATGCAAATGTGTACTTTTTGTAGTAGAAAACAGATCCAAGGTGCTTGTTACCCAGCTGTGAATTGGTGTTATACCTGTAGTGGTGTCTATCTGAGGAAGTGAATCCCATAAAGGTGAATAACATCTCCATTTTTTGACAATTGAAAAAGTAGTTTAAATTATTTTCTCAAGATAGACTTAGCTTTCAGACAGGAAATAAACAGTGTTTCTCTTGATTCAGAGATCCTCTCTGTGTCTGTGAAATGCACTGCCTTTTGGGCATAAACTTGCTCTTTAGATGTGAATGTAAATGCCTGCCTGGAGGTGTACATGTTCATAACTTCATTTGTGTATACACGTTTCATTCCCAGGTCACCTGCATAACATGCAACTACAAATCCAACACCGTTGAGCCCTTTTGGGATCTTTCCCTGGAATTCCCCGAGCGCTATCACTCCATCGAGAAAGGCATCGTCCCTGTTCACCAGACAGAGTGCATGCTGACAGAAATGTTGGCCAAGTTCACTGAGACCGAAGCTCTGGAAGGGAGGATATATGCGTGTGACCAATGCAACAGTAAGTCAGATCCTGCTCCTGTCTTTGCCTTTAGAAACACCGTCTGTTTTTCTGAGTGAGAGGTTTCTGATGCATGTTTTGTGTCTCTGAAAACATGTATTGTAGCCTGTATGTATCGGAAAACTGTGTGTTTCCTCACTACTCGTGCTGTTTTGTTCCTCCTGTTGGTGGCTTCTGCTCCTTTGGGCACCAGTTTGAATCTGATACGTCTTTTTTCTCTCATCTCCGCTGTTCAGCAGCGCAGTTTGCTAAGGGTTTAATATTACCCTGTTCAGAACTGTGCTCTCCACTTGCATCGGAGCAGAAGTCAACTTCAAGAATTTTCTGGGGAAGAGGAGTGGGGTGGGTTTAGAGACAAAATAAGGAACTTTATCCCCTATGGCTTGCTCATCTCTGCGTGGCAGGAAAGCTTTTATAACAAGTCATCTATATGCTGCTTGTTCTTGATTGAATCCTTTAACCAGAAATCACAAATGCAGCGTTCTCAAGGTCTGCTGCCAGGTTAGAGTTTCCATCTCTCTGTAGGCATTTTGTCAAGAAGCAATGAACTGACATTATTCTGGGAGTCTCAGGTTAATGCATTACCCGTTATATGAATGCACGTGTTTTGCTGCGCTCAGCTAGAAGATGACTTCTGCTTTCCTGTAGTAGCTGTGAGCGTAAGGTCATAATATGCATGAAAATAATTTTAGCCTTGTGTATAATCATGCAGCTCAGCTATTCTGATAAGCTGGATTTGAAATTTTTTTCATGCAGGTATTTATGGCAAATGTTCATCCCCTTGGGAGGAAAATGCCAATAATTTGACTTAAATTGCAACTAAGCAGCTGAAGTAGCAAATATTTGTAGAGATCTGTTCTCTATCAGCTTGCAAGTCTGTTACCAAACATCTTCACAAAGCTTTAGGAAATAATCGTTGACTAGATGTTCTTGAAACAAAGGCAATTATAATTTGAACAGATTCTGATTCAAAAATAATGTTCACAAAGTGTTGATATGGATGATTACGGTTTCATCTTAACTCCTGTTTTCTTTGATTCTTTGTGAAAGCCTGCATTTTAGTAGTTACTTCAGAGTTAAATGGCTTAAGGAAACACTAACCAGCTGAAAAAAGTCAGGGAAAGGCAACTAGCCTGCTTCTAGGTGCCAAAAACTATTGGGGGCACCGCTTGTCAGACGTGATGGAGGAGGAGAAACCCATCTGTTCTGAACTGGTGCAGTGAGGTGCAGAAATCTAATTAACAGGTACATTTCTTATTGGAAGCTCTGAAAGCCACCTGTCTTCCTCCTGGTATAGTCGTATGTTCAGTGTCCTGGAAAGAGTAATCACTGGGAACAGGAACCTTTTTTCCTCTCGTCCAGTTTTGGTTCAGTAGTTGTTTTACGTTCTTGGGCGGGCAGAACCCCTGCGACAGGTGGAACCTTGCTGGAAACATTTTCTGCCGACCTGTATTAATATTCTTGAGCTAGTGAAGCTTCCCACGACAAGCTTTAGTGGTATAATAAGCAGATCAAAGTAGTATTTTAACAAAATACAAGGTCAAATAATATTATTTGTATGCCGGTAGTTCACCTGTTGGAACCGCTACAGCCCTGGATGTCTTTGGCCCTAGCTCTGGCTTAATATTTCTGGTGTATTTTTCAGAGCAATATGTCAGCGTGAGCAGCTTGAAGGTGATAACCGATTGTGTGGTTATGAGCACCACAAAAGTGAAAAAGTTGAAGCATTAAGTATTTTTAAACATGTGAGTTTTGATCCTAGAGAAGTTCCTGCTCTCTGAAGAAATGTTTACTGGCATGTCCATCCTGAGTGCATGTGAGCTGGACTACTGTTACTGGAAGAAAAGGAGTTCAGAACGTGCTCTCTTCCCCTTCTGAAAATTAATTACATCCTAACAATCTTTGCCGTGATTTTTTTTTTTTTTTGGGTAGGCAAACGGCGAAAGTCTTCTCCTAAACCTCTTGTTCTGAGTGAAGCTAAAAAGCAGTTAATGATCTACAGACTACCTCAGGTCCTCCGACTGCACCTTAAACGATTCAGGTGAGTGGGACACACTACGTGGTGTCAGGCAAGTGACTTGCCTCTATGTTTTTGGAAAGAAGTGATTAGTGTGGGCCTGTAACTTCTCTGGCTTTCTGGTAATTCGTTTGTATAAATACTTTACCCAAACCGGGTGTGTGATACCCTCTCAGAGTCCTACTTGTATTATAATCAGTAGCTTCTTTGTGGTGTGTTTTCTACTATGCACACAATGTAATCTTTTGTAAATATTAATACCGATTTCCATGAATTGTACTCAACAGTATTTGTCTGAGTTTGCAGACAACTGGAAACAGTGACTGTGAGATGGATGAACTGACCGGTTGAGTGAAAGATTTGTTGAAAGCCTGTGACAGTTAAATGCCAATGTTATGCATTTACCTGTTGAATAAAACAGAGCAAAGTTCAAAATATTATGAGAATTTTCTAAAATGGTTAGCACAGACAGTTGAGGTTTGTGGTGTTTATGTTTGTATAACTGAGTATATTAAATGCTGTTTGACTGTCATAGTAGATGTTTGACTTTCTTTGTGTTTGGCTGTTGCAATTCTCAACAGTTTCCTAACAAGTTGTCCTGGTTTGATGTTTGTTTAGTGGCCAGCCCAGCCTAAACCACGACACAAATAACAAAAGGGCATCAATGACACAATCAGTTGTATGCGAAAGATGTTAAGAGTGTAAATAGAAGGAAAAAATTATATGATGCCTGCTTGACCCTACCAAGGAGAGCTCTTCAGAGTTGTTTAGCAGTGGCTACTTTTGTGTGCATTTCCCCGCAGCCCTGTACCACTGTTGAGAAGCAGGATCCTGAGTCTTTGATTCATGCCCTTGTGTTTGCAGGTGGTCTGAACGTAATCACCGTGAGAAGATTGGGGTCCATGTCCTCTTTGACCAGGTATTAAACATGGAACCTTACTGCTGCAGGGACTCTCTCTCCTCTCTTGACAAAGAGACCTTTGTCTATGACCTCTCCGCTGTGGTGATGCATCACGGGAAAGGGTTTGGCTCAGGACACTACACAGCATATTGCTACAACACAGAGGGAGGTGCGTGCGCCTTATTACGGGGGAAACAAATTCAAGAAACTCATGTTTTATTCCACAGACGTAGTGCATTGTAAAGCTTTATGATCAAAGTTGTTTGGAATCAAGTTTCCTGAAATTTGTACTTGTTTCCCAGAATGTATTGCTAGTGGCCTGTTTCCTTTTTTTCCTTTTTTTTTTTTTTTTTTTTTCCATAAAGCCACAGATTGCTGCTCTTTGCTTTGCGGCCCTTTGGGATGCCTTTTATTGCTTGCTGTTAACAGCATGAATGCTTCATTTTCTCATGCAATGTAACTCCGTGGAGCTGCTCCAGCTGGGTGTCTTTTCTCAGTATCCTTGGGATGATGAGATAAACAGAAAGTGTTTTGAAACTGGACAGGAACTATTCATGAATAACATCCGCAGGGTTTTTGTGAATTTCCAGCAGTCTCTTTCTGCAGCTGAATTAGTATTGACTCTGCCTTCTGACTTGTGGAGAAAGAGGTACAAATTGGCTATCTCCAGGGAATATTTATTTTCCTAATTGATTCTTTGGGCTATAATAAACAATTGGTTAAATTATGATTTGGTATTTCTAAACTCTGTTAACAGCGCAGAAACGATCAAAATGTTTTCCAGATTAGAAACTCTTTTCCAAAGCATCTGTAGGGGAAAAGATAGAGGTGCCTTTTCTCCTACATCACCCTTTTTCTCTGTGGATGTTTGCTATGATCAGCTCCAAAATGCATTCAGACGGAATTATGCCTCCCGTACTAATGTCCTCTTTCTCACTTTGATTCCTAGGTTTTTGGGTCCACTGCAATGACTCCAAACTGAATGTATGTAGCGTGGAGGAGGTGTGCAAAACCCAGGCCTACATTCTTTTTTACACTCAAAGAACAGTGCAGGACAAAGCAAGAATCTCAGAAAAACAACTCCAAGCTCAGGTGCCGTCCAAAAATAGCGATAAGGACAGAAGACTGACATTCCCATGATGGGGAGCTCTGTAACTCAGTCAACAGTCTCAGTTTTTTTCAAACCATTGGCGTTCACATCTTTCCTCTTTGTAGGAAAAAAGGCTCGCTGCAGGAAGGGGATCAGATCACGATGTTTGCTGCCCAGGGTCTGGAAAAGCGTATCGAGCTGTGCAATTCTGACTTGTAAGATTGTCGTCAGAATCATGTTTTTAAAGCATCTTGTTGTTAAATTATGCTCACAAAACGAAATGAGAAAGTTTGATGCTGTGTATCATTCATCTCATACCAAAAAGGAATTGCATAAGGCGTGTAACAAATGAGCACAACCGGGAAATAGAAGCATTCAGCTGGCTTCAAAAACCATCAGTCCCTAATAATGCTGATAGAAGTCCAGAAGGAACAGGTACAGTACTCTCCCCTTTAATTGCCATTCAGATTTCCAGGGTTTGAATCACACGGTCACCCAGGTATTTATTTGAACTGCTGTTGGATAGATGGAGTTGACTGCCCTGAGAGCCATTCTTGCTAGAGAAATGTTTAACGTTCTTCTACCAGAGAAAATATTTCCCCAGGTCTCAGCTCTCTCTGTGATACCAATTTCTTTGCCATCAGTTGAGGGCAAACCCATGGCTGGCAAGCTTTGTCAACAGCTCTCTTTCTCAGTGTTACTGAGGCTGTGTGCACACTTGAAGCTTTATTCTCTGGGCTGAACTGAATTGGCAGCTGAATTCACTAGGAATGTGATTTTAAAACAGTTCTGCTCCGGAGAAAGTGTGTTTAAAAACAAAATCCTGTAACAAAACAGGAATGTACCTGTGTGTCATATCTCTTTACAGTGGCAGCAAAAACAAAGCCTATACTACAGGCTTCTGCTGGCATAACTTTGTCATCAGGATTATAAAGAAGTCGGAGCCCTGGCTTGCACAGCTGTGACAGCAGAAGTGGGACGCGTGGAGGCATCTTACACTGGCAAACTAGCACTTTTTTACAAGTGTGGCTTGTTTTCCTCAGGGGAGCAGAGTGGTGGTAATACCACAACAGTGGGAGACACAGCGAGCTTCTGTTACTGATTCTGTACTGGCAATATTCAGTAATTGCGGTGGTCGCGCGAGGCCCAGACTAACCGAAGGCAGTGAGGTCGCGCAGGTGTCGTGCGCAGAATTCAGCCTGTGAAGTCTGTCTTTCTGCTGGGGCATAAAAGGGAAGGAATGTAGTTAAATCTCAAATTCCATGTTGCGTTTGAAAGGCTACAAAAATGTCTGTATCTGTAATCATCTTGCTTTTAGAATTCTCTGAGAAACATAGGGCCTTAGTTTACTTTATAGTCACTTCTCAGCCTACAGTTGCACCTCAGGTGTTTTTATAATTTGGGGTTTGGCTGTTCACATTTCATGTTTTAATCAAATCTGAATATGTAACTGCAGAGAGACATCATGTTTTTCAGTCTTGATGGTTTGTTATTTTTTATAAACTGGTTAAAGGTGGAGTAATCTAAAATACGAGGTTCTCCAAAATACTGGTTCCCCTTTCAGGCAGAGAAGTTCTGAAAGTGTGTTTCTCTTCCTCCCTCTTCTTTTATTCTTGTCAGCATTTACCCACCAGACACACACTGACAACCCTACGTTGTTGTTGGAGGGGGTGAAGAGGTAAGTTTCCCATTCCTCTCTTCCCACTGCAACTTTTAATCTCTTGTCCTATGGGCAAATTGGTCTCTCTTACTTTGGCTGCTGTCAGTCGCTGCAGAGATGAGCACAGCAAACAAGAACTTTGATTTTGTCAGAGCACAGTGTTGCGCTAGGTCTCCTCTGTCCTTAAAGTTTCCCATTTCTTGTGTGTCTGAGCAACATGCTGCTTTTTGAACCTACAAAACTGTCCTTTTGACAATTAATTAGAATTTTGAGATCATATGCTCTTACTTTTTTTGAGACGGGATGGTTTGAAACAGTCCTATGGGAACTGATTAAAAAGTTTCAGTTTTGGTTCTCTAAATGTAGCAGGGTCTGGAAGGATTTCTTGTGAATGTCTGTATATCTATGTATTTACTAGGTAGGGGATTTTTTGTGCTACCAGTAAATAAAATTAATAAAAATGCAATAGGCCAAACTGAGATCCGATAAAAGTAAACACGACTGTGCTGATCGCAGGGGAAGCTGAGTTGGGTTCAGCGCAGGTAGAAGTTGACGTTCCTGAAGGGATCAAAATCGAGTGCTTGTGATTATCAGATACATGATGGATTCTTTTCTGGAGCAAAACATACTCTCTGTGAAGACTGTGTGTCTCAGAAAATTAAAGGAAAAATAGTGCTTAACATTGCCTTTTTACTCCAAGAGGTAGAAGGGAAGACTGGTATTTTTCCCATGCATCTGTCCTCCCAGGCCTATCCACCCTTTAAGAGGATTATATTCTTCTAAACAACAGTCATGGTCTACTATGACTACCAATGGTGCGTTCTCTTTCTGAATCCCTTAGCCATGCCGGCCCTGTTTATATAAAAATTTGATAGAAAAGCAAACCGTAATGCAGCATTAGTTGTCACTGCAGTGAGCTGAGACTCATCGCTATGAATGCTCATCTTTTGACTGAGTGTTTTTGCATTAATATTTGAATTCAGGTAGTAATACATTTGTCACGTGAATCGGGTGGGTTGCAGAGGAGAGTGGGGAGCTGGGATTGTACCTGTAGCCGTCGCTGCGTCTGATTGCCCGAGCAGATTTTGTAGCATTTGCTGGTGACGCCTTTCGACACTAGTGGCCTCTCCATGTGACGTTAGCCTAGTTGTGCTGAGATGTGGAGATACTGCAGTCAGAAAAATGATTGCCCTGATAGGGAAGGAATGAATTATACTTCAAAGTAAATAAACTTGCTTTTTCCAACACTGTGAGGTTTCTGTAATATTTAGCTTTTATTTGGAAGCGATAGCGTATAGCATTTTTTATGCTGTTTGGTTTATATTTGTCTACTGCAGGCTTCTTTGTATAAGCATAGCCCAATGCTCCCTCCATGGTGGACACTGTTTTATAGTGTCCTGTTTGCCAGAGATTCTGATTGGAAGTTACCTCTCCACATCGGTAAGATGAAAACGCAACTCGCAATTACAGTGAAGCCCACTTAAGTGAATGCCTGGCAAAGGGTAGCCCGTAAAGCAAACTTTGTCCCTCCTTTAATGATATGGCTTCAAATCCTGCTAATACACCGATGCGTATTTAGAATAATTCCATGTTTAAGGCTCTGCTTCTGCAAACACGTAGGCAGATGATATGACTTAACTCATGCGTGAAGTTCAGTGGTTACAGTTGTGAGTTGCAGGCTAAGCGTCTGCAACATAAAAACCTTTATTTTGGTGTAACTGGGAGCAGAATTGGTTTCTTTGCGCACTGGGATTTCTATACTGGGGTTCCAGTCGTGTAGCAAGGAGTGAGTTCCCTGGAGAGATACTCAGAGCAAGTGTGAGGTTCTCAGCACCTTGCAGGTTCTTGTCTGAAGGTGTAGGAAACCACTGTGAGCTGGCAGACTGTCGGCCTCGTGAGTATGCAGCCTTTGGGACAGAACTGTTCCCAGCATATCCTTATTTCATTCAACTTGTAAGTAACTTGGCATTCCTTAGTTTTACGTTTTTAAGAATGAAGAATTGTAATGCATTCATGGCCAGGTATGATACAGCATCTGCTGCAGTTGTTGGGAAACACTTTATTTTAGCTAACTTTATTCCATAGCAAGTTAGTTACAGAAATTTGCCTTTATGTTATCCCTTTACTGTCTGTGTTCCCAAGTTAAACTATGCATACCGCAAAAACAATTTCTCTGCAAAGCACTGAAAAACCAAATGATTTCCCCATTAGTTCTGACCAGAACAATTCTCTGGTCTGGTTTTGAAGTTGTTAATGTGAGGCAGCAAATGGAATAATGCATATTAAATGTTTGACGTCAGACTTTCCTGGGTGGCTGTACCACCCCCACGTAGGGACTTCCAGACGTTTTTTTGAGTGTAAGAATAAAATTGGAAACAGTAAAAGCATTAAGTGTGTCCTATGGACTCGCTATCAGGAGGGTTTTTTGCTTTTAGAAGGCAAGGCTTCTTGTGTAAATATTGTCTTGGTGGTAATTTAGAAACTCTTTTATTGATTGTAACGTCCCCAGGCCTGAATATGCTTAATTGCATCCCAATGAGAGACTAATGAAACTTCTGGCTATTGCCAGCTTACCCCGGGATGAGCTCCAGTGGAAGTCGATGGCGTTGCAGAATGAGAGCTGCGTAAGCAAGAGACAGGGAGACTCGTTTTACCTGCCAAGACAGTTTTGTGAACTGATTTTTCTATGATTCTTTAGATTTGGTGCCTTGTATCCAATAATATTTTGCATGGGACAGAAACATTGGGAAAGAAGTCATGAATTCCCCCCTCCCCACAGCAGCAGACAGATTTGTGTGGTTTTACAAGTACTCAGTATCACTGACATTTTTACATTTCATATCTGTATGTGAATGAAGTTTACCACCAAGCTCAGAAGCTAGTGTCGTAGTGTTACATGTTTGAAATCTCTGTATTTGTAATAATTCAAATAACAGCTTGTTCAAAGGCAGATTAGATTTGGCTTCTTAGATTTTCTCATGTCACCCAGGCCTCTCCAGCCAGGTCAGTAAGCTGACGTCTGTCAGAGCATGTAGCATAAAGCAAGGATTAAATACTCCAGTGGGGTTTTTGCTAGAGTAGCTGTAGCTTTGGGAAGCACCGTCTGTTACAAAACTAATGATAATTGCTGGTTTAGAAAGGAAAAAGTTGCCATTGTTATGGCATTGTTTGCACAGGTTTCCCCTGAGCAGCCTAGCAGATACTTCCACACGGGAGCAAAAGCATGCCGCGGTAATGCTTGTGTAAATTTAATATGCAACAGATACAGTTGCCTAAGGTGGCCAAGTGTCCCTTCTTCAAAGCAAACAGTAAAATCCAAGCACCAGCTCTGAACACTGCCTTTTTGTGTGTGTCTAATCCCTTCAGCGGGTTTGAGATCAGATAGGATGGACTTAGGTTGAGAATTTATTGCCTATGGGAATATAAAACCTCAATTCAGTGGTTTTTTTTGGTGTCTATTACATTAATATTGATACCTGCTTATTGCAGATGGGAATGTGAAGCATTCTAGCAAGCTTCTAAATTTCTAAAATGACGTTTACATGATCAAAAACTACATACATGAGTTACCTGTACCAACTAGTGATTGTCTTAGTTGATTTTAGGGTATGCCTTTAGGCCACTCCTGTTGTACTGATTTTTATTTTGTGTGTATGGGTTCCACTTCTTTAAAGGATGGTGGGCCAAAATACTTTCAGAAAAGTTCTTAAGTCTTCAAAATGAGCTTTGCAATGTACATTTCCAAAAGGGTGAGAAAAAAAATAGAAGAAAAGACCAGCCCAATGGGCCCAAGACTGACTTTAACCACTGTTAACTATTTATTGTTCTGAAGCTTGGCACGGTGCAGGATGCATTGCAGTTATGGCAAAGTGCTGTACCCTTAGGGTTCTCCTTGAACTGCCGTACTACCGATTTTGTGCAGGCTCGGGGTAGGGAGGGAGTCGGGATGAATGAAACGACCAGTAAAAGGAAAGCCAAGCCGACCACAGCAATAATCTGTGCTCTAAGTTTAGAAGAGACTGGAAGCGTCTGATAAGGGGACCTTGTGAGTTAGAGGATTGCGTGTTTTGCAGGCAGAGACATTAACAAAATCCAAACGCAGTCTCATTAGCAGTAAGCTCCTACTGTTTTTGCGGCAAAAACTCTCTGATCAGTAGCCTCATACTGGCAAAACAAATGGTGTTTTTCCATGAGATATTACGGTTCCTAAGGAACAGTACTCCAAATTCTCAAGTTTTATAAAGGAGCTACCTACTTAAAGCCCACAACATCACTGTAAATGCTTTGCATAACTAGAAGTGAGAAAGGAGATGATACAGTCGATGACTTTACCTAATTTGATTTTGATTTTTTAGTCTTGATAACATACTCCCAATAGAGGTGGAAGGTGGTGAATTTGATTTTTTTTTTTCCCCCATGCTGAAGTGCTATGCCCTGATTTGTCAAACTAGGACTTGGTGGCATCTGGAGTAGAAGAGGCCTTCTCTTGTTCCTGCTTTACAGGAGCGTGGGGCTCCTGAATGTTGCTCCTGCTAAAGCCACATCCCCTCAACATGGGCAGGGTTCAGTGTAAAGTACTTAAACTAGTCTTATTTCCTTAGATAACCATATCTGTACCATGGGGATAATCTGTACTGCTACAACTGTGTTACTACGAATCCGTGCCGCGTTGGTGGCCAGACGAGGTTAAAGAATGTATGACAGCACGGGCGGGCTAGAGCTGTGCACGTGAGTAATGTCACTGCAGGCTTGTGGTGCCCTGTGGAACAGAATCGGTAGCTGAGAAATTAGGATAACCACCCATGGGGCTCCTTCTCTTTTGCACAGTTAGCATAGCGTTTGGGCTGCGTAACTCCACACCTCTGATCTAGGAACGGCGTTTTCATAGCAAGTCTCATCTTTACTCTCCTTACATTTATTAAAGGACGTTACTAGGTCTGGCCCTTAAGGCTACTTCCTATTGCTACACTATGAACCACGTATTTCCATGTGAATACCAAGTTTTTGCCTAGTTTATCAGATCTACAAACTACAGTAAATTACCACTGCCAACCTAGCGCACATATAAAAGAATTAGGTGCTATTTTTTTCCCCTGCTTAACTTCAGCTTTGGTTAAGCAGTCACAAACTCTTTAAGCCACATCTAACGAGCAGTTTACAGGAAAGGAACAAGTGGGTGAGTTTGTTTCCAGTCAAACCTTTTTGAACAGGTCTGCCTTTCCATAAAAGAAACTTATACACGGCTTAGAAACTTAAAACAGCTTCTCCGAGAGGAGTGCTGCCTAGGTGAGCTCCCTTAAGGTGTGATGGGCTTGGGCAGGATGCTCCCGGCAAACTCCCGCTTCTGCTAATGCCCTGGAAGCTTCGCTCTTGATTTGAGTAAGGGCAGAATTAAAGCTAATTTTCAGCACTTTAACAAAGTTAATCCCGCTCTAAGGTAAGGTTGCTGGAAGGATGTTGTTGGCCGAGGCTGGATAGAAGACGAGCAGTTTTTCCTCAATGTGAAATCCCCTGGCAGCCCTTGTGAAAACAGGAGCACGATGCTGTGCTGCCTTTTTGGGCGAGGAGCCAGGCTGGAGCTTGGGTGGGTTTCCTGATTTTTCAGTGACTTCTGTGGGGACTTTAAGTTAGAACAGCCTCTAGTTTCTGCTTCGAGTTTCTGGTATTTACGTCACTAATGACTTAAGCTGATGGATGCCATGCTGTGCTCATGAATGAGACTGCCTTTGCTTCAAGGACACTCCCAGGCAGCAGCAAGTGACAAGAGAATCCAATTAATTACTGAATGTTTCTGGCAATCTGTCCAGCTGTCTCACAGCTCGGTGCAAGTGCGCCGCTCTTAAT
>NW_009649114.1:2466525-2468525 GCF_000708025.1 Charadrius vociferus
AGTCACCTATGGCAGCCTTATGTGCTTAACTGCCTGAACTGCCCCCTGCCTGAACCCAGGCCTCGGGAGGAGATTAGTGTGTTCTAAATCAAAACTAAGATTAACTATAAAATGACTTAATGTTCTAATTAATCCCCTTTTCCTGCAGAAACTGTTTCTGCATAACTTGGATTATCCATACTTCAAAAGAACTTTACAGGATGTTAAAACGCCCACTTTGAAAACAGCATTTTTAAGAATCTGGATCGGTAGTGGAATGCCTTTCTCTCTGGGGCAGGTAAGGGGGCAGTTCTCGGTCACAAAACCTGGAGGCAGCACTACTTCAGGAGAATGTCTTAAACTAAAACCCATGCGTAACCGTCCAAAGAATCTGAAGCCATGTTGCAGTCCTACTGCCATAATGCTCAGGGCTGGGAAATTAATTCTGCTCTACAAATAGCATCTTGGAGGAGCTGTCGCGTAATGCACCAGAGTGAATCACAGCCGCAGCTCCCCCATCAGCCTCATGCGGTGCTTTCACTGTCCCCCGAACAGCTTCACCACCCATAGCTGGACTTCAAAGCTGGTAACTGCGAGCTGCAGTCTCAGTCCAGGGGTCGAAAATGCTATGCAACACCAAATGGCTTCTTCTTCCCACACAGACATCATTCCTTTACAGTAAGTGTCCCAGCTTTATTTCATCCGGACATCACCCAGGAAACCTTCTGGTGGTTAGAGTTTACCTAGGGCTTGTTACAGTTTTGTTTTTCCTTTGAATAAGTAGCTGATGAGTCCTGCTTACAACCCAGGACCGGACTTGTTCCTTTTGTCTTTCGGGTGTGAAATATAAATCATGTTTTTATGATTTTTTTGTAAATCTTTACTCTTTTTACACCTTGTTTTTGTAAGCTGAAGTTTCTTATTAAAAAAATGAAATTCCAGTGGGTTATGTCATTTTTCTACATACTTTAATAAAGATCTAGATGGGGGTACAGAAGAAAATTCCAAGCACAATGGCTTCACATCCTTGAAAAAACTATTCTCATTGTGCCTTGCAGAATGAACTGAAAAGAAATTCTCCCTCTCATACTTCAGAGTTTTTTCCCTCCTTGTCATTGCTTCAAGCATGACAGCTTTGACGTGCGAGTAGCAGCTCTGCAGAGAAGGAGAACAGAACATACTCCCATGAACGTATCGGCTAAACACATCTCCTCTGCTCCTCGTGTGCGGGGAGGGCGAGCTCTTCTCCCTTGCAGTGCTGTTTCTTTCCTAGGTCAGCAATTAAGCAGAGTTAGACACGGTTGTTTCTAGTTCTAGTTAGCTAATGGCAATTTAACACAGTTTTGCAACTCTTTGTACAAACTGGATTGCTCTAGGCTTGGTACCAGGCTGTGCTCGGGGTTTAGTCCCCTTGTACCTCATTATTGATTGTGCTATGGGGACAGGCTGAGAGTGGGGGTTGTTCAGCCTGGAGAAGGCTCCGGGGAGCCCTTAGAGCCCCTTCCAGTCCCTAAAGGGGCTCCAGCAGAGCTGGGGAGGGACTCTTGATCAGGGAGGGGAGCCACAGGATGAAGGGGAATGGTTTTAAACTGAAAGAGGGGAGATTTCGATTCTATCTTAGAAAGAACTTCTTGGCTGTGAGGGCAGTGAGCCCCTGGGGCAGGGTGCCCTGAGAAGCTGTGGCTGCCCCATCCCTGGAGGTGTTCAAGGCCAGGTTGGACGGGGCTTGGAGCAACCTGGGCTGGGGGGAGGTGTCCCTGCCCAGGGCAGGGGGTGGCACTGGGTGGGCTTTAAGGTCCCTTCCAACCCAAACCCTTCTGTGATTCTATGATTATTTTATATTTGGTCACCTCACACGGTGACATCCCCTTCAGGGGGAGAGGGGTGCGTGACATGCTTTGAGGGGTTCTGCCAGCAGGAGGGTACACACACGTGGTCACCACTCTTGGGTCACCGACATCTGGGGACAAGTTTTACAGCCGAGCGCAGCAGCAGCTCCCGGAGGCCCTTCGTTCTCCCCC
>NW_009649114.1:2469179-2474613 GCF_000708025.1 Charadrius vociferus
GACAGGCGGGGCAGTCCTGGGCCAAACAGTGCTTCAGGACAGCCTCGTACCTTCTGGGCAAGTCATAGAGTCATAGTATGGTTAGAGTTAGATGGAACCTTGAAGATCATCAAGTTCCAACCCCCCTGCCCTGGGCAGGGACACCTCCCACCAGCCCAGGTTGCTCCAAGCCCCGTCCAACCTGGCCTTGAACACCTCCAGGGATGGGGCAGCCACAGCTTCTCGGGGCACCCTGCCCCAGGGGCTCACCGCCCTCAAGAGCGAAAAACTTCTTACTAATATCTAATCTAAATCTCCCCTTTTCCAGTTTGAAGCTATTCCCCCCTCATCATATCACTATATGCTCTTGTAACAAAAGTCCCTCTCCAGCTCTCCTGGAGCCCCTTCAGGGACTGGAAGGCCACAGTAAGGTCTCCCCGGAGCCTTCTCTTCTCCAGGCTGAACAACCCCAACTCTCTCAGCCTGTCCTCCCAGCAGAGGGGCTCCAGCCCTCTGATCACCTTTGTGTCCCTCCTCTGGCCCCGCTCCAACAGGTCCATGTCTTTCCTATGTTGGGGACTCCAGAGCTGGAGGCAGTACTCCAGGGGGGGTCTCCCCAGAGCAAAGTAGAAGGGCAGAATCCCCTCCCTCGCCCTGCTGGCCACGCTTCTGATGCAGCCCAGGATACAGTTGTCTTCCTGGGCTGCGATAGTGCACTGCTGGCTCATGTTGGGCTTCTCATCAGTCAGCACCCCCAAATCGAGCTTGTGATTGCAATCATGTCTTTAAAGCTCTGTAGCGATTCTGCAGTTTAGCGTGTTTATCACTGGCAACCTTAAAAGAATCTGTACATCTTGCATAAAAATAAACCGTGCTACTCGCGCATGCTGCTTCCGAATGCGGCCGGACCTACAGCAGACAGGTTGTTCCTGCGTCAGGTGTCAGGCCAATAGTCACAGCAATAATTAGTCTCACTAAATGCAACGACACCTTGGGTGTCTGCAGTGGGTGCTGCCTGCACGGAAATGTTCCCCCCATCCCCGTCAAGCCAGGCGGTCCCCCCTTCCCCTCTCCGCAGAGCCCCGCATGGCGGGTGGCATAGGGGCGATAAGGGCGGCCGCTGTCCGGGAGTGCGGCGGGGGCAGGGGGCACATAAGAGTTGCGTTGAAGGGCAAAGTAATTTGGCAGAAAATAAACCCCCTTGTGTTCCAGCTTGTCCTCAGATATCAGAGGGGCTGGGAGTGGCTGGGCTTACGTTGAGTGATGCCCAATGCAGTTTTATTGAACTATCATGATTACGGATGCACAAATAACACCATACACCTTCAGTCTAGTTGCATTCCATGAACTAGCACAGCCACGCTTAGGGTGGCGTTCAATGGGAACTCTCGCGGCTAGATTAATGAATAGTGCGGTTTATTGAAGCGACAGACGCACAAATTGTGTTTGGATTGCCAGTGATAAATTCTCTGTCTGCAAAGGACATGCAAATACCAAGAATATGAATAATACAGCCTGGCTACAAGTGTGTTAAGTCATAAAATAATGCTATAAAGATTTCTAAGTTTCCCGGGGACGCACTTGGTATAACCAAGTGTTCAAACCTTACCCAAAGGCGTCCCTGGGGGGGGGAAGAGAGGCTCAGCTCGTCAGCTGATCCCAGAAGTCAGAGATGGTCTGCGATGGTATCTTCCCTGACATCCCTCCTCTCTTAAGCCATTTTTCTACTATTTTTTACCTTTCAGGTGGAGCTTGAGTGACTCCAGTCATACGTACCTTTGTTACGATTGGTGTAAAATTTTCTCACTTCACTTGTAAAGGTATAGACTGGGAAAATCCAGAGCGCAAGCTCAGTGAGGGGTGGTCGTACCTTGGAGGTGGGTAGCTTTTGGGTTGGAGGTGTGTTTTGGTATTACAGTGAGGTTATAATGAGCAAAGCTCACCCAAAGGACAGCATTTTGTCAAAAAATGACAGACCGTTGGCCTGGGGTAGCAAATATGCAACTTATCCGTTCTGTAGTACCTTCAAGTTCCCATATTATCCCAGAGCCTGGCCGAGGTGTCTCCCCTTCACTCCATCCTCCGTGCAGTTTCTCTTAGAGTCGGCACATGAAGCTCCCCTGGTGTTGCCAACGTCTAAGGTTGCAGGTTATGTTTCCTGGGGAAGTTCTGTGGAACGGATCCCTTGCATATCAGCCGCACTCCACCCTGAAAGTTTCTTCAATGCTGTACCTTTCCTTCAAATGTGAATATAAGTTTGATTTCTAAGTCACCTCCAGCAATTGTTCTACCATGAGGTAGGGGGGAAATGTGTGGGAAGTGAGGGAATGGCTGAAGTGCTGCGTGGGCGCCGAGCCGGGCTGCGTTTTCTGTCTGACTGCCAGTTTTCCAGGTAGACCCCATAGCCGGGACGGCTGGAACCCGCCCCGTTGCGCCCCAAATGACAGCGCTCGGCAGTAGGTGCCGGCGGGACCCCTGGGCAGGACGGCATTGCAGTGGTGGCGTTTGGAAAACGTCTCGCCTGTTTCCTGTCCCTCCCTGCCTGTGCCTGAACCTTCATCCCATTCCTTGTTCCCAAATTCTCCCTTTCCCTTCGACTCCTTCCTCCTCTTTCTCTCCGGTTCACCGATCTCAAACCACTCTCCGCCGCCGTGAGCCCCCAGCGGGGTCTGGCCTTTCCCTGGCCCTCTCCCCCTCTCCTGGCAGCCCCTGTCTTGGCCTTTGCGGCTATTTGAGGGGGAAAAAAAAATCTCTTTGCCACCCCAGGCATCACCTCCTTCCTTGGGAGGTGTCTGTTTCCATCAGGAGGGGACTCAGTGCCCCGGTGCTAATCTCACTGTAGTTGCGGCCGTCCCTGCCTTGATTTCCACACTCTGACGGCAGATTATATATTACCCTGCCCACAGGGCTCCACATCAAACAATCCCGGACAGAGCAGTCGGGGTCACTGTGACAGCCGGTTACCGGCGGAACAGGGCGTTCGCTGGGCGAGCTGGGAGCAGATCGGTGCACCGAGATAGGACCTGACCCTGCGCCCGAGCTCTTTGTGCCTGGAAAAAGCAGATGATGGGACTGAGACCTGCTGAAGTAACCTGGCCCGAGCAGAGGCATTCGCTGCAGAGCCCCAAACCCGACGCAGTTTGCATCTTTTGGGGTGCGCTGCGTGTCACCCGATGCCACGGGGACGGGCAGGTTCTTTTAAGGATCCTTTACGGAATGAGAACTGGCCGCAGGGTTGTAGTTATAATTAGAGCTCTATATAAAGATTTTAGCAATCAGCGTAGCTTCTCCTTACGCAGAATTTCTAGCGATTAGCATAGCTTTCCTATTACTCCTGTTTCCCTGCTCCCTGAGAGCTAGTTATCCTCCTCTTTGGGGACACCGAGGTCACCAGACCAGGTGCTGGTAAGAAGACGTGCAGCAGCGGAGGAGCTGTGGGGTTACGGAGCCACTCGGCTCTCGAGGGGGACGGACTGTGACACCGGCCATCCGGGCTGCAGCCACACCGTCCCTGCTGCTGCATTCCTTTCCCAAATCACAAAGAGCTAATTGATCCACCCAGTTAGTTAATTGATTTATAGCTATTAGAGAGTATAATTAACCAACCAGCTGGAAAGCTGTGTGTTATCTGCCCAGTGGGAGCAGCGTTGAGAAGCAGCCAGCTCCAATGGGCCGCGGGCTGCCCCGGCCCCGCAAACAGCACCGCTCGTTTGAAGGATTTTACTCCACTTCAGACTTTAAGCTTTCTCTTTTATCTCCTCCTTTGCTTACATTTGGCAGCGGCAAGCTCACCCCGAGCCTCCCTGTTCTCCCTTATCTCCTCCCTTGCAAGGTCGCAAACTCCGTGTTGATGTGGGAGTTTGCATTGCTGGACAGACCAGTTCGGACCAGCTCGTTATCAAAGTATTCCCAGCCCCCAGCAAAACCTCCCACTGCTGTCAGACCCTGACAGGATGCAGATGTTCATTAAGCATCTGGAAGGTGATGTTGTGAATTCTGAGACAGTCCAGGATATAATTTTTGTATTAAAGTTTTTATTAGAATGTTAATGCAATGAGCACAAGCAAAGCAGCGCTGGGCGCGCCAGGGAGTCTCCGCTCCACCAGTGGCGGCCCCGTACAAAGCTATACAACCTCTTTTATACTCTAATACATATTCATACTACTTCTTAGGAGTCTCCACCTCCAAGTTGCGCAGGCGCAATGGTCTTCCTCAAATCTTCTCTGGTGGTCGAAGGATTAAACACGGGGTCCTCCCGACAGTGTCCTTCAGTTGAACCCTCTCTTGTTCTTGTGTAAGGACAGATATCTTACTTAACATAGTTTGCGATTACCAAAGCTTAGGCTAATTTAACAAACAAACACCACAGATGTTTCCTTTCACCAAAGACATATATGGTAAACTGCCCGTACACATTTGTCTCAGCAGGTCCTCACCACATCCTCCGTTTGCACAACCTAAAGATGTTTCCTTATTTCATAGCATTGTTCCATATCGACACGAATCACCGTTGCGTTCTTCACAGTGATGAATCTCATCCTGGGGCTGAGCGAGTTTTCTGTACTTTGTACTAGCACATCTGGCCGGTGCAAACGAACTCCTGGGAGTGCCGAACTCCCGGGAGTGCCGTTGCCTGTGGGAATGCAGGGAAGTAGGGAGGAGGAGACGCTGTAGGTGCCCGGCAGAGGTGTCCAGTGCCTGGCTGCACCAGGAGGCGATGCGTCAGACCGGCAGCGGGCTCGGGAAACCCTCTGAGCCACAGTGGGCTCTGCCCCCGCGGCTGCTGAGGGGTGGCGATGCCGTGAGCAGGGCGCGGACTCTTCTGTGGTGCTAGGAGGTGAACGGACACAGACAGCCGCAGCGGCACCTCGGCCCCGAGCAGCTCTCGGCGAACCCTGCGGTACTGAGCCTCCTGCCCACCCCGGTGCTGGAGCCAGCCGGGCCCGGGGAGCGGGGAACTGGGGACGCTGCTCGGCCTGCTGACATCGGCAAAGGTGGGTGCGATGGCAGTGCCCCTTCCTACTGGGATCTGTCTTGCCAGGACCACCGTACTCTCTGGACCTTCCTCTCTCTCTTCCCCTTCCCCTCCCCATCCCTGCAGGCTGTGCCATGGCCCCAGGGGGGCCCTGCTCCCCCAAAACCTCCCGGCACAAGGCTGGGAGCATCCCGGGGACCGTGTGGCAGCGGGCTTGATCCAGGTGATGCTGGAGCTGGATGGAGGCAGGAGCTGGGGGTGTGGGCTTGCATGGATGCTGTGTGCCCTGGGGATGCAGGACCCCCCTTGCACGGGTGCTGTGTGCCCTGGGTATGCAGGACCCCCCTTGCACGGGTGCTGTGTGCCCTGGGTATGCAGGACCCCCCTTGCACGGGTGCTGTGTGCCCTGGGTATGCAGGACCCCCCTTGCACGGGTGCTGTGTGCCCTGGGGATGCAGGGTGCCTGCTTGACCGGTGGAG
>NW_009649114.1:2474782-2476768 GCF_000708025.1 Charadrius vociferus
TCGGGTCCTGTGGGCCCGGGGGAGGCAGGCCCCCCCTTGCACGGATGCTGTGTGCCCTGGGGATGCAGGACTCCCCCTTGCACGGATGCTGTGTGCCCTGGGGATGCAGGACTCCCCCTTGCACGGATGCTGTGTGCCCTGGGGATGCAGGACCCCCCCTTGCATGAGTGCTGTGCGCCCTGGGGATGCAGGGCACCCCCTTGCATGGGTGCTGTGTGCCCTGGGGATGCAGGACCCCCCTTGCACGGATGCTGTGTGCCCTGGGGATGCAGGGCACCCCCTTGCATGGGTGCTGTGTGCCCTGGGGATGCAGGGTGCCTGCTTGCACGGTGGAGCAGCAGAGGTGGGATGGAGCAGGAACAGGGGCTGCACCCCGAGGCTGATGCGGTGCAGAGTTTGCAGGTCTTGCATCAAACTGTGCTTCAGACCAGGTTTGCTGATGGATCTTCGCTAACCGGAGGCATTTGGCAGTCCACGGTTATCAGAGGGCAGTTTGAGAAGAGGTGCTGCGTGGGGTCTGGGCAACCCTCAGGAAAGAAGAGGGGTCTGTCAGCCCCGTCCGTGCTTCTCCTGTTAGCGAGTGTTTATTCTCAGCAGCTGAAATCAGTGTGAGGAGAGGCTCTGCAAACGGGGGTAAAAGCTCCCGGAGGGTGTTGCAGCTTGGCTTTCAAGGAGGAAAATCAAGCGCCCAGGAGGGCTCCAAGGGAGCTCCCTCAGGGGGAGTTAGCACCTGGCTGCCATCAGCAAGCGCTTGCTCTTGGTTTGCATTCGGCAAACGCGGGTGCTGGTGGGGGAGATCCGGCAGCCCCAGGGGCGAGGGGCTGCGGGGAGCTGGGCTTGGGTGCAGGGGTTCTCCGTCTGACATTCCTCGGTGCTTCATCTCTCCGGGGGGGTGAGCGAGTGGGCGGCTTTCCAGGGCCGCCTGGGACCGATCTGCCAGGTAAAAACCTCAATTTGCAGACAGATTTCTTTTACTCTGCCTGCTGCCCTAGTGTGGTCCCTGCTGACCTGTGAGACATAGGGCTGTCAGCCCCGTCCGTGCTTCTCCTGTTAGCGAGTGTTTATTCTCAGCAGCTGAAATCAGTGTGAGGAGAGGCTCTGCAAACGGGGGTAAAAGCTCCCGGAGGGTGTTGCAGCTTGGCTTTCAAGGAGGAAAATCAAGCGCCCAGGAGGGCTCCAAGGGAGCTCCCTCAGGGGGAGTTAGCACCTGGCTGCCATCAGCAAGCGCTTGCTCTTGGTTTGCATTCGGCAAACGCGGGTGCTGGTGGGGGAGATCCGGCAGCCCCAGGGGCGAGGGGCTGCGGGGAGCTGGGCTTGGGTGCAGGGGTTCTCCGTCTGACATTCCTCGGTGCTTCATCTCTCCGGGGGGGTGAGCGAGTGGGCGGCTTTCCAGGGCCGCCTGGGACCGATCTGCCAGGTAAAAACCTCAATTTGCAGACAGATTTCTTTTACTCTGCCTGCTGCCCTAGTGTGGTCCCTGCTGACCTGTGAGACATAGGGCGGTTCCTGTGCTGCCATTAACTCCTGCTGGCCTGGGTCGAGTCTTAACTGGTGGCTCTGGGAGCCTGGTGCCCCATCTGGGCTGGGGTTGGCCGGTTTCGGGTCAGAGCATCCTGTGCTCTCTGGGACAGCATCCCTGATCTCACCGCTGCAGCCCAGCGATGGGGAAACCACAAAGGCGTTCCTGGGGAGCCTGGGCAATGCCTCTGTGCATCCACAGGGTTTGAGCCCCTCGTCCCTATGGAGAGCCCGGACTGTGCCCGGGGGAGCAGCACAGGGGCAGGGACACAGCCTCACCTCCTGGCTACGGTGCCAGGCTGGCCAGGGGCAGCCGGTGGGCATCTTGTCCCCGCTCCAGCTCTGGGGAGGGAGAGCAGCTTGGCCAGGGGCACCCGGTGGGCGTCTTGTCCCTCCTCCAGCGCTGGGGAGGGAGAGCAGCTTGGCCAGGGGCACCCGGTGGGCAGCGTGTCCCCGCTGCAAAGCGGG
>NW_009649114.1:2477422-2478902 GCF_000708025.1 Charadrius vociferus
GTCCCCGCTCCAGCGCTGGAGAGGGAGAGCAGCTTGGCCAGGATCCCACGGGGCTGTAGCGGGGTGGTGCCGCTGGGTGCTGTGACCCGCGGGGTTTGCACAGGGCGAGCGAAACGTGGCTGTGAGCAAGCAGAGGTTCGAGCAGGGTGCGGGGTCGCCTGGTGCCGAGGGAGCAGCCCCGGCATTGCCAGGACCTGTGTCCCCTCCTGGGATGGGGAGCGGGTCCATGTGGCCCCCAGCTCACCCATCTCCTGTGTGTCCTCACTGGTGGCAGTGCTGTGTGGCTCTTGTGAGAAACACGTGCGCTGTAGTGAATTTTAGTGAGGGACAAATTCGGTGGGGCAAAGAATATTTATTACAGCGCTGGGAGCTACACAGGGGATTTCTCCTCCCGTGGCTCACTCTCTTCTTACAAATGCTTGTTTTTATTTCTTCTTACTTATGTGGTTTTTTTTTCTTGGAAAATAATTTGCGTAATCAATGAGTTCTCGGAACGCAACCCACCCCCAAACATGCCCCCTCCCTTGTAGCGGCGCAGGCGCTGTGCTTCCTCGGGGGGGTTTCCTGGTGGTCGTCAGAGGAAGGCTCGAAGTCTTTATCACCATGTCCTTCTTGTGGCTTCTTTACTCTTTACACTTCTGCGATTATCTTAGCTAACCACACCGCCCCTAGTTTTGCAATGCTTTGGTACTTTCAACTGTTGCTTCCATCTGATATATTATCTTACACTGTCCATTTTCCAACCACATGGCAAGCACATACCTATCTTAGCTGAAGCCATAGCAAGCACATATCTATTTTAGCTGAAGCAAAATTTTCTTGCTAAATTACTTATTACACGCTGGAGGTGACCCAACGCTCAGGGCTCAGCAGAGCGGGCACTGCTTTGCAGGTGACACCTGGCCGGTGGCCATCCCTCAGCCGGCAGTGACGTCCTGTGGGACGTGCTCACCCACAACTCTCCCTTTGCAGCTCGGTGCTAACCTCCCGGGGACCTTCTCCTCGCTGGGACCGGGGCCAGGACAAGCTTTTTGGCGAGATGTTCTCACCGCTGGGCTGCAGGAGGGGCTTCCCCAGGGAGGTAGGTGGTTTTGCAACCCTCCCGCTGCCCCGCAGCTGGGGCTGCCGGTGTGGTTGGGAGTGGAGGAGCTTTACGGGGCAAGGATGGGTGCCTGCTCCTCCATCGCTCAGGATGCCAAGGAGCCAGGAGAGCGTCACTGCGGTATGGGGAAGAATTGGGAATTATCTGGGACGTTGGCAGGGAGAGGAGGGCGGACGGGCTCCTGGCTCCCTCTCGCTGCTCAGCATCCAGTTGGTGCAAGGGTGAAGGTGAGGGTCTCATCCTGCTTTCATCTCCCTGTACCCTCTCCGCAGCCCGGTCCGTGGCAGGCTGGACCACCGCCGCCCCGTGCTCACGATCCCCGGATCGTCTGGGACGAGCCGCCCTGGGAGCACCAGCACATGAGAGGCAGGGGCAGAT
>NW_009649114.1:2479247-2479621 GCF_000708025.1 Charadrius vociferus
GAGGAGGTGGGCTGGCGGGGGTGGCAGCTGTGTGACTGCCCCCAGCGTGCCACCATCCTCACGGGCAGTGATTGCCATTGCAGCCCGGTCCCTGGGACGGCACACCCTTCCCCGGCCATGCTGACTCCCCTTGGGATGAGGAGGACAGGGGATGGGCACCCCGTGACCGTCCCCCATCGCCCCCTTGGGATGACAGAGAAGGCAACCGAGGACCTGAGGACTGGTTTGGAGAGGACCGGTACCCGGTGAGGGGGAGATGGGCTGGTGGAGGTGGCAGTTGTGTGGCTACCCCCAGCGTGCCACCATCCTCACGGGCAGTGATTGCCATTGCAGCCCGGTCCCTGGGATGGCACCCGCCTCCCTCGCCCCGCTGA
>NW_009649114.1:2483427-2484433 GCF_000708025.1 Charadrius vociferus
AGGGAGGGGGGCGAGCGGCCATGCGGCGAGGGGAGACGGCACCGTCAGGGGTTCACCTGCAAATCTGGGGTGGCCAAAACTGGGAGCTCCCCCAGGAGCAGGAGAAGCAGAAAAAGCTGAGGGCTGTGGCAGGGAGGGGGAACCGCAGCAAAATCAAAACACACCAGTGAGCTGCTGTCCTCACCGGTGGCGATTTGGTGTTGCAGCCCGGTCCCTGGGCCCCCAGACCCTCCCATGGCCCTGCCAAATTCCATGGGAATGAGGAGGAGAGGAGATGGGCACCCCACGACTGTCCCCCACCGCCCCCTTGGGATGACAGAGAAGACAAGCGAGGACCTGAGGACTGGTTCGGAGAGGACCGAGACCCGGTGAGGAGGAGATGGGCTGGCGGGGGGGGCAGCTGTGTGTCTGCCCCCAGCGTGCCACCATCCTCACGGGCAGTGATTGCCATTGCAGCCCGGTCCCTGGGACGGCACACCCTTCCCCGGCCATGCTGACTCCCCTTGGGATGAGGAGGACAGGGGATGGGCACCCCGTGACCGTCCCCCATCGCCCCCTTGGGATGACAGAGAAGGCAACCGAGGACCTGAGGACTGGTTTGGAGAGGACCGGTACCCGGTGAGGGGGAGATGGGCTGGTGGAGGTGGCAGTTGTGTGGCTACCCCCAGCGTGCCACCATCCTCACGGGCAGTGATTGCCATTGCAGCCCGGTCCCTGGGATGGCACACGCTTCCCTGGCCATGCTGACTCCCCTTGGGATGAGGAGGACAGGGGATGGGCACCCCATGACCGTCCCCCACCACCCCCTTGGGATGACAGAGAAGACTACCGAGGACCTGAGAACCGCTTCCAAGAGGACTGGCACCCGGTGAGCAGGCAGTGGGCCGGGGGGTGGCATTGGCTGTGGGACCGAGGGCAGGGAGTGAGTGAAATGGGGGGCAGGGGCCATTCACTGCCCTGGTGACAATGACAGTGCATGGGGACAGGTTTCCCTGCACGGCACTGG
>NW_009649114.1:2486632-2490600 GCF_000708025.1 Charadrius vociferus
GCCACTGTCCTGCTCCGTGTCTAAATTCATCCCCTTCCCCGCAGGAGCCGCCGCTGCCCGCTCCCGACTGCTTTGCCCGGCCTGAATTCCCCGAGGAGGAGGAGCACCCCCCCTGTCCCCCCGCCAGCCTGCCAGGGTGGGTGCCTGTGCCGAGGACAAGGGGACCGTGGTGGGGGGCACTGTGCGGCTGCGGGGTGATGAGCAGGGGCGCCGGGGCCAGGGTCTGCTCCGGTGCACAGACAGGGGGTGATGCAGCGTTGAAGTTGGCCCTACTCAGGGTTGGGGGGGATGGGGGGTGGGATTTGCACCGGAGACACCTTCCAGCCTAAATTTCCCCCCCCTGCCCTGGGGGTGGCTTTTCTCCTGCAGGGTGCGAGGCGGCTTCCAGGATGGCTGCCCGTCCTGGCGCTATCATGGCCCGGGTAGGAAACCCCGACGTCTTCGGCGTAGCCACCGACAGTTAACCTTTGTCCAGCGCCTCCCGTGTCCCAGACCCTCCAGAGGTTTGTGCCGACCCTGTACCGGCTGCGAGGGACCCCACCCTGTGCTCACCAGCATCTCCTTGGTGCTCTCCAGCATCTCTGGCAGAGCGAGGAGTTGCTCCCATTGTGTTTCTCGCTCCGCAGGGAATCGGCCATCCTCCAAGTCCTCTCCATCCCTCTCTGGGATGAGCTGTCCGGGGGTCAAAGAAGAGCCGCAGCACCCTGATCCTCCCCAGACACTTACTTCCAGCAAAGATGGTGCACAGAGCAAGGAGCAGACGGCTCAGGTTGTGGGTTTTTACTCCCCCATCCCAGCACCCAGCAGTGACCTGAGTTTGCACGGTCTGAGCCCCGCGCGGTGCTGCCATGCCCCTAACCGGAGTGATTTCCCCCAGGACCCACCGGCGGCGAGCGGGAAGGTTCCAGAGCCCCTCGGACCAGCCAGCACCCCTCAGAACAGCCCGGCTGCTGATCCTGGGGCTGCGACAGAGGCTGCGGAGCCAGAGCAGGCAGCAGGAGCGGCGCCGGTAGGAGAGCACCCCTCTCCTGGGGGCAGGCGGGGATGCTCGCACCCCGGGAGGTGCCCGGCTGAAGGTCTCGTCAGCCAGTGTAACGTCTTCCTTCTCTCTGTCATCCAGCCCTTTCGCTCTTCACCTTGCTGTTTCTTTGCCAGGCACGGAAAGTTTTCTGACTCCTGTGGGCTGCAAAGCCCCGTGGTTTCCTTTGGGTTTTAGCACCCGGTCTGTCCCGTCCCCCAGCTCTTCTCCCCGGGACAGACGCGTGTCCCAAACTCATGCCATTGCTTGTCCCCAGGTCGAGCTGGGAGCCAAGGAGAAACCTGTGGGCAGCGACAGCCAGGGCCCCTCTGCTTTGGAAATGGAGCAAGCCTCACCGGAGGAGAGCTCTCCCGGGACAGGAGAGCACCTTGAGGTACGAGCATCTCCTCTTCCCACCTAAAAGCAGTGTCCGAGGGAGGTGGGAGCTCGCGGTCCCCTTTACAAACCCTTTTTGTCCCCTCGCCGTGGGCTCTGCAATGTATCTGTAATGCTTTGCGCAGGTAGAACCGTGCAGCCAGTGTGTCCCTAAGGCTGGCGCAGGTGGTGGCTCACATCCCCACGCTCCGACAGCCCCTCCGGAGCCTGCCGAGAGGGTCTGCGGGGCGCCCGACTCCGCTGGAGAGGTGAGTGCTGAGCTCTCCTGGGTCTCGGCATAGGGTGGGCAGCTCCATGGCGTGTCCCCCACCCCGTCCCCGGGAGAGCCCACCGAGACCGCTGCTGCGGGCAGGGGTGTGCGGGCAGCGCTGGCTCTCCTGGCTTCTGCGCAGCCGCTGCCTGCCTTTCCCAACCGCTTTCTCTCCCACAGCTTCTCAGTGGCCTTCAGCTATCCGAAAACTCGCAGGTCCTGCCGGGAGCTACTGTGGAGCCCGACACAAAGTCCAGCCAGCCTGGCTCAGACGTCCGTGCCACGCCAGAGACCTCACCGGGGACACAGCACCCTCCTGGGTCCGGTGAGACGGAGCCGGTACGGGGTCAGGGTGCCTCCGCTCACCCCAAGGCGTCCCCGGGTCCCCGTGCGGGGCAGGCGCCCTGGGCTGAGGGATATTGCCGTAGCCCGGGAGCAGAGGAGGGGAATCCCTCCGGCCTCCTTGTTTGCAGGATTATGGGCTGGAGTTAAAGCTCTGCTTTGTCTGGAGGCAGAGCCCGTGTCAGCCCCGGTGGCGGCTGCGCCGGAGCTGCTGATAAACGGGAGGCAGTTGGGAGAACGGCCAAAAAAATAACTAGAGGCTTGAGAGCGTGCTGGAGCGTGAACGACCCCGGGACTCGAGCTTTAACAAAGCAAATGAGAGCATTGCAGAGCGGTTTAATTAGTGCCTAATGGGGAAAAGAAATCTGCTAGCAGAGCTCTCGGGGGCGATGCTGCCAGGGCTGGGGTGGAGTCGGGGGGACAAGGGGCAGCTCCTACAGCCGGGGAAAGGGTGGCAAACTGGCATCCCGGGGAGCCAAGGTCCCAGCGGGTCCCCCAAGAAGGGTGACCAGTTCTTGGCTGGCAGTCGGTGCCAGCAGCCCCAGTTTGGCCCCAGCAGCCCCAGTTTGGCCCCAGCCTCGCCCAGTCCCTCTCCTCTTTTAAGCATCTGGCCCTTCTTTGCCTTTTCCACCACCCCAGGCTGCGGGCGGCCAGCACCACGTGTGCTCCACGCTTCTGACGTCCTCCCTGGCCGGTCGGGACCTCCGCTCTGCCGCCGTCCTCGCCAGGAAGGAGGAGATCGAGCTGGTGAGTGCCAGTGGCCCCCGGTCGAGGTGCGTGGGGGTCTGAAACCGGCCACAGGGTGGGGGGGACTTGCCCAAGGACCCTTTGAACCATGGAGCAGGAGCGATGCTGGGTCATGGGGGACATGAATTTGGCATTTTTGGGGTCACCGGGGAGAAATCCCCGCTGGTGCTGGTGGTTACAGGGGAAGGTGCTTGTGGGTGAGAAGGGCTTTGCAGGTGCACAGATGCTGCCGGGGGGTTCGTGGACCAGCACTGGGGGGAAAAAAAAACTCCAGAGGGCTGCACACTGCCGGTGGGGAGGTTTTGGGGTGCCCCGTGCTGACCCCGTGCCGCTCCCCTGCAGTCGTACCAGCAGTTCAGCCTGACCATCGCGGTGGTGGCCACGATGCTGCTGCAGAAGGAGCCCTCCATGGAGGCGGCGCTGGGGCTGGCGCTGAGGGCCAACCTCCGCCAGGGCCGCATCCATCACCTCCGGGAGCTGGAGGACTTCATCAACAGCTACGATTCAGCCACCCTCAGCCGCTGAGAGGGGTCCAGGGTGAGCGGACAGACACCTCCTCTCGCCAACCAGGGTTGGGGGACGATGGGGGGCCGTGCCTGTGCATCAGGGTGCTCATGATGGTGCTGAAGCCTCAGATCAAGGTGGTATGGACCTGTTGTGCAGTCCCACCATCTCTCTTGGAGATTGAGGTGGAAGGGGGGGTGCTTAGTTTTAGCCCTGCCCAGACCTGTATGTGCAGCAAAAAGGGGAGCTGGTTTTACTGGAGGGTGGTGGGAAGGAGAGCGGCTGTGGCAAGCTCCCCTCTGCCCTGGCTCCTCGCACCGTTCCTCGTTCACACGGATGTGCCCCGAAGCCCCGGGGATTGTGCTTTGTTTTCAATCTAAAAATAAACCAGCATCTTTGCATCCTCTGCTCTGCCATCGCTCTGCTCTCACTCTCGCGGGGCCGGCATGCACGGGGAGGCGTCCCGTGATGGATGCCCATTCCACATCCACTATGGGAGACCCCCAGCTACAGCGGAGGGCAACGGCTGCCCCTAGGGATCACACCCCTCTGGTGGCAGTGACCCTGGGGTGGGGAGGAACAGGGCAGATGTGTTGGCTCTCCTGTGTCCAGGTCTCAGCTGAGCTTTATTGGAGCATAGTCTGTGGCAGCAGCAGAGCTGCAGCCCGGTCCCCTCCCGCCCCCTCCCTGCGGCGGCAGGGGGGGGCGGGG
>NW_009649114.1:2490747-2491831 GCF_000708025.1 Charadrius vociferus
TTTAGCACCCCGTTGCCCTCCCCTGCGTGTGGCTGCTCTCCAGGGCTGCCGCCTTGTCTGAAGATGGGAGTCGAAGACCGTGCCCTGGTGCGGGCTGCCGGCTCTCTGCTCCCTACCTGCTTTACCTGTTCCTAATTGCGGGAGAGGCCGGCAGGAATTGCAGGCTGTGCTTTGCCAGCAACTGCCGGGGGGAAAGATCCCAGCGACTTCTCCCCACCAGCCTTGGGCTGTGTCCAAAATGCACTTGGAATGGGTTGAGACCCTGGCAGGGGCTGGCAGGACCTGGCAGGGGCTGGCAAGACGGCAGTGCCAGTCGAGGATGCTGCTGTCCCTGCTGCTAGGACACGCTGCAGTGCTTGCTGCTGCCCCGTGGCTTTGCCATCCTGCCCCTGGCCCTCCCCAGGGGTTCCCTGCCCAGGGAGCTCATCCCGGGCTTGGGGATGGGTTTCCCGAAGAAGAAACCCTCTTCCTCCGAGTCCGAGTCCGAAGATGAAGAGCAGGTGGGACACCAGGAGTCATCCTCCTCCATGATGTCCTGCAGGTCTATGTCCTCCGGCCGTGGGCTGTGTTGGGCAGGGGACTTGACAGCTCGGAAGTGCGGGTTTCCATCGCCTGCGGGTGTTCGGGGGTCAGGGCCCCCCGAAACCGGGTGGCCTATGGCTCCAGACCCATTGGGACCCTCTGTGCTGGGCTGGGGGCCGGAGGGGTGGCCGGCCAGTGGTCCCATCTTCCCTGTGTGCACAGCATCCCTGCTCTGCTCCTTAGCAGCTGCTCCGTGGTCCTCCAGGCTCCTGAACGCTGGGTGCACAGGGGCCTGATCCAGAAACTCCTCTGAAAGAAGGAAAGCAAGGACGGGTGAGGAAGGGGAAGGCTGAGCATGCCCTGCCACGGCCCCTTGTGCTGCCCCGGGATGCAACGGAGGGTTGTTCCAACCAGACCCCAGCTGGCTGTGCTCTCCCTCCTGCGGGAGGCGGGCTGGGGGCTCGTTGGGCTGCATCCGTGCAACGTACCCCATAAAATACCCAGGGGCTGAGCAGACCCTGGTTTCAGTTTCACTCCCAATACCCTCCCGCCGCACCTCAGG
>NW_009649114.1:2492286-2492638 GCF_000708025.1 Charadrius vociferus
AGGGCCGGCCGCTCTTCATGACGTAGCGCTGCCCGCGCAGGGGCACGTCGCACTCCAGGCAGCAGAAGTGCTCCAGGTGCCAGCGCCGGCCCTCCGCCTCGATGCACTCCTCCATGAAGATCAGCTGGAGGGGGAGGAACAACCCATCCTCTAAGCACCCAGCTAGAAAACCGGTAGCCCAGAGGATGCTTTGCTGTGTCGAGGACAGAGGAAGAGCCACCATGCCTCGGTGTGGGCATGGGGCTCCCTGCAAAGCTCAGGAAGGAACCTTCCCTCCTTCCCACCAGCTGTTCTTGCTGCATTTGCAGCCCCTGGCCAAGCTCAGGAGCTTTGAACAACCGCAAAAGGGAGG
>NW_009649114.1:2492717-2497937 GCF_000708025.1 Charadrius vociferus
CCGTCCGCAGTAGATCCTCCCATCCTGCTGGAAGTAGATGAGGTCCACCAGGGGCTGGTGGCAGAAGTGGCAGGAGAAGCAGGACGGGTGCCAGAACTGGTCCCCCAGCCGGGATGCCGAAATCCCTGGGTCCCCTTTGTTCAGCCTCCTGCCGCACTGCAAGGCAGAGGGATGTGGGGTTTTGGGGTCAGGCTGACTTTTGGGGACGGGTCCCCGCTGGGGAATGGGTGCTGCTCAGTGCTGGGGGAGGAGGAGACGTCTCACCTTCTTGCAGGGACAGCCATGGCAGGGACCTGGCACGGGACATGCCAGCCCCTGCCCCAGCGCCTCCCGTCTCCGTCGGGCGCTGAATGCGCGTAGCTGTCTCCTCTCCTCCTCCGCGAGGTCGGGGCAGTACCGCTCCTGCGTGGGGAGGTGGAGGTGAGGGGATGCGCGGTGGGCGAAGCCCGGGGGGGGGCGGGGGGGCAGCACCCAACAAATCGGTGTCTTACATCGCAGTCCTGAGGAGGCAGCTGCTGCAGGAGGGCTCTGGCGCGGAGCCGGATCCTGTCGGCAGGAGAGGCAGGCTGCGGCGAGCGGGTGCCAAAGCACACCGGGACCTTGGGATGTCGCAGGGGAGTAAGAAACACAAGCAGATTTTTAGGGGGATTAAGCCGCGTTGCTCGAGGTTGCTGAAACATGCGTTTCACCCCAGGGCTGGGGGTACTGGGCTGCGGGTACCACCCGTGGACGGCACCCACAGGGCTGGGGGAGAGCAGGGAGCAAAGAGAGCCCTGGGAGAGCCGGGGGTGCTGCCCACCTCGGGGGGAGCGTGGTCCGCGGGGGGCTCCAGGTACTCTTCCAGGGCACAGCCGGAGTCGCTGTCGGAGGAGGCTGGCGGGAGGCCGGTGGCGGTGCCGCAGGGGGGAGGCTCGTCTCGCTGGGGCCATGCGGGGCTTGGCAGGGACATGAGCTGGGAAGAGAAGATCAGAGCTGGTGAGACCCTTGGCGAGGGAGGGAGCAGGCGTCCATCCCCAGGACATGTATCGTCCCCCCTGCCCAGCGCGGACCTGTCTCCACGTGGCAGCTGGACAAGCAGCCCCTTGTCCTTGGGAGGGACCCGGGGGCAGGTCCCACTGGGACGATGCTCAGCGCCACCGTGACCTCAAGACCCTTGGCTGAACCTCTGCAGAAGCCCAAGCGCTTTTGGGGGCTGCTCCTTTCTCTGCAAACCCACACCGAAGGCATGGGTGCTTGGCGGGTCTGGGGCTTCATCTGCCGAGCAGGAGGCGCTGATGGAAGGGCAATGGGGTGAAGCCGGGCAGGGAAGACCCTGGGTGCCTATGCTCAAGCTGGAATCGGTTTTGGGAAATGGCACCAGCCATTTGTTCACCCACAGTGGGAGATTTTCCCTGGCTGCCAGCAGTCCTTTGCTGGCATGGCTATCCGCCGATCTAGTGGCCTGTCCCTGAGCGGGGCAGTGGGAGGAGAGCGAGGTCTAGCCCAATTCAGTGGAAAATAATTTATTCCCCTCGGGCTGCTATTGTTCTGCCCTGAGCGGCTGTTCCTGCCCGGGCAGCCGGCTCGCCCAGCCGCCACCACCTCGCCTGGCTAATGGTTACGCGGTGGAAACCCGTCCGGTCCCGTCCCCTCCTCCCCACGCGGCGCTTTTCATTGCTCGCTTCCTTCCTGGCTTGGCTTTCCAAAACAAAGGCGAGATGGTGATGCGGTGGCTCCTGGGGCTCCCTGGACACCAGCCCAGAGCCCGACGCCCTCTGCCCGTGTTTCCCGCCCCAGCACGGGGAGTGAGGGTGGGATGCGGGTGGGATGGAGCTGAGCCGCTGCTCCTGGGGCAAGTCCCAATGCTGCAACCAAACACCTGCAGGACATCCCTGGATACATCCCAGTGCCCACTGTGGATTGATTACTGCTCTGGAAAGTGTTTTATACAGCGAGAGGCTTGGCATGGGCTCAGGTTGAGGTTTGAAGGGTGGTAACCCCCAGGCCACACACCTGGGTCCTCCTGCATCACCGCCACCACGAGGACCGCTTCACTCCTCCACACTGGGATGGTATTTCTGCATGTCTGGTTTATCCCCCTCTGCCCACATGCTGTCAGGGCCATCCTGGTCAGCACCAGCAGCCGCATCTCCACTGCTCCCACTAAACAGCTTCGACACCCCCGGCTCAGCCCCTGCCTCTGCTCCCAGCGCGTTCCCTCCACCACAGCCACCCCTTCCTAAGCAGCATCTTGGGGTGCCAGGATATTGCACCCAAACGTGGCCAGCTCTGGAGCTGGGAGCGGATGGGATCAGCCCAGGCAGCTCAGATTTCCCTTCCACGCACCTGGGTCAATGATTAACGCTGCAGATTGGTTAATCAGCGGGACAAAACACAAGGGCTGCTTGCTCCTTCCTGGGGCTTGGGGTCTGCCAGCCCTGGGGTTAGTCCAGGAAGACTGCAGGGCTGGTGGCACAGTGCTTTTAAAGCTGTGCTCAGCTCTGGGACCTGCATAGGATGAAATCATCTGACCCAGTTCTGCGTATCTGCAGCCTAAAGAGGCTCCTGGCATTGCTGATGCGGTGAAGGACCACTCTACCACTGCAGGTGCTGGGTCAGTAACCAGCCTTGGCTTTACAGCTGTGCAGGATGACTGCGTGCGTCCCTGGGGATGCTGAATGGGGACCTCTGTGGGCTCAGTGACGGGTCCCAGCTCTGCCGCTGCCTTGTCTGTGTAACAAGTGTCTCTGTTTTTCCCTCTCCATGGGAGGTGGGTAGCAGTCCCGGGCTGTGCTCGGCTTATTAAGCCTCCAAGCTGCATTTGTCTAATCTGTCGGGGCTTTGCTGTAATTAGACCCCTCCGATGCTCTGCGGGCTCAGCAGAGCTGGTGGTGTCTGCGTGGCCCCAGCTCCGTGGCGGGGCATACAGGGCACCCCATCCCAGGGCGGTCAGCAGGGAGCCCAGTGGGGTGATGCTGGGGGAGAGCGGAGAGGGCAGGGCTGCCGGCTGCTGTGAATCCATGGGGGTGTGCTGGAGAGCCCAGCCCAGCCCGGTTTGATGTGATTACGCCGGCTGGCAGCCGTCTGGGCTGTAGACAAGTCCCTGTAATTAGCCCCAGACGGTGACAGCGTTATGCGCCTCCCATGCTAAGGAGCCAGGCAGCCCCAACAGGTCCGTCTCCTCTGCTCCCCATCCCTGTCCCCTCTTCCTTCCTGCCCTCCCTCGCTGCCTCCGGGCAGTCCTGCTATTGCCCTTCCTGCAAAGGGATACAGGGATGCTCCAAGCCTGCCTCTGCCCTCAAAAATGGGAACAGGAGAGCCTGGACCAGGTGTCAGGGGGAGGCGGCAGGAGGGCACTTTGGGGAGGTGTTCCTCCTTGCCAGCACAGATCCCAGCGTCCCCAGAGAAGGGATGTGCGAGGGACCAGTCGGGCTGGCTGAGTGCCACTGGCTGTCATTTGCCTTTCCTTTAAAAGCCTCTCGTCCTGCCTGTGGGAGCTCCTCCGGGCTGTGACTGCTCACCTCCCTTGTGCTCTCCCAAAGATGGGCAAGGTCCCCGCCATGCTCCCCTGCCCGCTCGCAGCCTTTTGCTGTTAGTGTGGCTGCAAATGGCCATCTGGGCTCTGGCCCACTGGCACTGCCTGGCTTGGTAGCCCTAAAGGATCCCTCTTCCCGCTCTGAGCAAGTTTCCTACAGTAGCTACAACCCTTTGCGAAGCAGACGCAGCTCCCTGTGTACAAGAGGCGAAAATTCACAGGAATATTAATCTTATTTGGTTTCCCCAGGAGCAGCCCCCGCCTCCAGCTGGCTGCGGCAGCGCGGGCGGGCTCCCAGCCCTCTCCTGCCGAGGTCACACATTAACTTGCAGCGCAGCCACCCCGGGCCCATTCGCATTCAGCGCAGCCTCCCAGTTCCCAGCACGGCCAGGGGCTGATCTGCTTCTCTGCCACAGCCTTTGGTTTTCTAAAGTCTCTTCTCCGTCTTAGAAGACCCACTTTCAGACCCCTCTAGCCTATTTTTCAGAAGCACCAAACAACCCCCAGCTCCACAACCCTGAGGAAAACACAACAGCTCGCCATCCCCAAAAAGATTAGATCCCCTTTCAAGCGCCCAAAAGGACTGGCAGCTTTCAGGGGCTTAGCTCTGTTATTCGCCACCTCACCCACAGGATAACCTGTTTTCGCTTAAGCTCCTGTCAACACAGCTGCAATGAAGGTACGTGGAAATAAAGATGCAGAGCAATAAAGATGCATCTCTTCAAGGCGAGATAAGCTGAGGTCTGGCAAGGCGAGCCGGAGCAGCGAGTCCTGCAATGCAGCCCAAGCCAGGCTGCCCGAGCTGGAGCCTGTCTCACCAAGGAGCTCGCGGTGGCTTTTGGACCTGTGATGGAACGACACACTTGGGGGCCACTGCCTGGGTACAGCCATCCTGTGAGCCAGCAGTGTGGAGGGACAGGGTCAGTGCAGCCCCCCAGATGAGGGGTCTTGGCATCCTGCTTTGCCATATGGCTTCATGTCACCGGAGGGGACTGTGGCCGATGCCGTAGCCTGGTTGCTCACAGAGGGATGTGCGTGTTGCAAAGGGTGTTTTCTCCCGTCCTGAGAGCGCACGCGTGGCCAGCTGCCCCGGATCAGCGGGGAGCAGTAACCTATTAACCTGCTATAACTCAGCCATTCGTACATCCGTGGGTACAAACCGAGACCCGCCACCTCTCCTCTCCCCCGCGGCCACCGGATTTCATCCCGGCACGTCGGGCTGTGACGGGGCCCAACCACCTCCAGTGGAAAGCTCCATCACCAACCCCAAAACACCCCATTCCCGCCAAATCCCAGGTGGAGGAGGGATGGCGGAGCCAGCACCCCTTCCCAGAGACTCTCGTTGGCGGGGGGAGCCGGGCAGCCCTGCCAGCCCCCTGCCCGCGCACCTGCCCGCTGCGGAGGTGGCCGCACAGCCAGGGACGGCAGAGTCGATGGAGCAGCCGCCGTCTCCCGCTCTCAGGGAACGCTTTTCCCGAAAACAAAGACCGCAGGGGCAGCAATACCATTCTGCTCCCCCCATTTATTTCTCCCAGAGAAGAACAGCCCCAAAAAACCCACCCTCCCTCTCCCCGCATTCGCCTCCCCTTCCCCTTCCGACAATTCCGGGACGGGACTCTCCGGTGCTGCCCACCACCACCCTCCAGACTCCCAAACGTCTTCTCCCCCAGCTCAGCACGTAGTTCGGAGAACAGGCCCCAGAAAAC
>NW_009649114.1:2498254-2500446 GCF_000708025.1 Charadrius vociferus
CAGGGACCCACAGCGGGAGGCAGGGAGGGGAAGAGCAGAGGATGGCGGAGGGGGGGGGGCTGTACATTAACCCTACAGGGGAATGAGCTCTGGATGACATCTGTTTTTCTCCCTACCTCTCATTTTCCGAGCGTCCGCGCCCTTCCCTCCATCTGCGGCTCAGTTCACCCCAGGTTGCCGTTTTGATGACTTTTATGATCCGCGCGGTGATTTATTTTCCTACCTAGATCAGAAAGAGTTGAAGCTTCATGAAAGAGGGGAAGTGTCATTACACCCCAATTTAGAGGTGGAGAAACTTTGGCTGGGTTCTCACAAAGGAGTTAGCCAGAGGCAAGTCAGGATGTCCTAGTTTTCCCAAGCCCAGAACACCTGACAAGTCTCCTAAAAGTCATTTAGAGCAGCTTCAGCTGCAGCAATTGCTCTCAAGCAAGAGTCAGGGTAAAATTTATCAGAGTCTCTGATGCAAGGCAGAGCCTCTTTGTTGTATTTCTCACGTGCCATGAGATTTTCCTGCCTGTTGATGTGACTTTGGGGATGGGCACAGACACAGCATCGCCCCGGAAACCCAAATCTACAAGGACTGGCCCAGACCTCTGCCACCTGCATGGTCTGAGCACCTCACTGCCCAGGAGCTGCGTCTTGTTTCAGGGCTCCATTGGAAGCTCCGAGGGGTGCAGGTGGTTTATGCACTATGTAGGTCCCTGGGACCAGGGTCGGGACTGCAGCCTAAATCTGTAAAGTGATGGTAATTTGTCAGAGGAGGTGGCCAGGCTCCATGCCAAGCCGGCGGCACTGCTGGGAGAGGCCGTGCAGGGCAGTGTTGGTGCGCGGGTTATTGCACTGCTCACTGGTGGTTTATATCTCGGGAAAATCACCTGGGCAGGGAAAGAAGCAGGAGGAAAAGGAGAAGGGTCAGGTGAGCATCTCCGCAGGCTGCCACTCTCTGTGTCCCCGCAGAGGGGTCCCAGCCAGGCTGTTGAACCAGCACTGTGATTCCCCAGGGACCCTTTAATGTCTGAGATCTCTGCTGGGGAAGTTAATCCACTGTTTGGCTTTGGTGGGAGGTTGGTCTCCACAGCTTTATCTTGACCCGTTTTGCTGCTATGGACTTTGTACCATCGTGTGTTGGTGGGCCCCCCCCCTCCTCCCCGCTGCCAGCTCCCAGCCCGGGCTGTGAATCGGTTGCTGCCAGCGCTCCCTACACTCCCCCGTCCCTCTGAATGGCAGAAAGATTAATGGGCAAAGTCCTCATTAGGATTCCAGCCGGGCACAGGGACTCAGACTCGACAGATGGGTCACTCAGGGCTTTCCGAGGTGGGACCAGCCACTGCTCCACCAAAGCCACCGCCCTGGAAACACCACGAGGTCCCCCACGGGCAATGGGCAAGTGTGCACGTGTGATGGGCAGGACGTTGGCCCGCAGGGCTTCCCGGCTGCCAAAACACCACGGAGTGACCGGTGTGTGGTTGTCAGGGCACGGCTGCAGCCATGCGACTCAGCGCTGGAGCAGACCGGGAGCGCTCACATGTCATGGCCGAGCAGTCGGCAGCCCCCGCTGCTGCTTTGAAGCCATGGCTGATGTCTGACAGCCCCACACCGTAACACCGTGGGTGGGCTTATTATCGCAGAGTGATTGCAATTGTAAAAATTGTGAGTGTAAAAATGACAATTGTAAAATCCACAGCCCAGCCTTGCCTCTCCTCGTGGTTTCCTTGCTGTCCTGCGTGCAGGGCAGCCCCCCCCCGGCCCCGCTCTGAACCCTCTTGGAGACCCTGCATGTTCCCGGCTGGGAAGCTGTGCCTCATCCGAGGCCAAACGCCGGCTGCAGGCGTTATTTAGCACATCGCAGTGCTCAGGAGTGCCGGGGCTGAGTCAGGACCCCACACAGCCCCACTGTGGGGAATTGGGCACCCATGGAAGTCGTCCGGGGCTGCAGCCGCCTGTGGGACCCCAGCACCGAGTTGCCACGACTGTGCTGTTTTAGTGGTCTGATACTGGTGGAACTGGGGAGAGCGGTGCACGGGGATGCTGTGAATGGGTGCAGCTGGGTGCAGAGTGCACCCCCCCAGCACTCCCTCCTGCCCCAGACCCCTCCAATTCTCCTCCACTGACCCCTCATAGCACCTGCCGCCCCAGACCCCTCCCCAATGCCCCTCCATTGATGCCCCACACCCCCTCAATCCCCCTCCACT
>NW_009649114.1:2501340-2516195 GCF_000708025.1 Charadrius vociferus
GCCTTTCCTCTTGACTTCAGCCTCAAATCCACCTTCCCCGTGGCCCTGTCCCCACGGGCTGTGCAGGCCCCTTCTCCCTGCAGCCCCTTCCTCCTCCCTCCAGCACCTTCCTCCTCCCTCCGGCCCCTTCCTCCTTCCTCCAGCCCCTTCCTCCTCCCTCCAGCCCCTTCTCTTTGCCAACAGTCCCTCTTGCCCCCTCCAGCCCCTCTCCTCCCTCCCATGCTGGTGGGTCCATTGCTGCCTGTCACGAGTGGGTTGGTGTGGGGCCATGTGCATTTCCACGGGAGGTAGCCGTGCGTGGGGCTGTCACGGTGGTGCCTGGGGTGCCCTGGTCCTTTGGGATTAGGTGGACCCTCATGTTCAGTGCCAGGTTTAGGAGCATCACTGGGAGCATGGAGGCACGAAGGGTGTTGTGCAGGCGGGGGGGTACAGACGGAGCCTCTGTTGGAGCCGAGGGTTTGGGAGGAGAGCGAACGACCCGGGAGAGGTGAGCTGTGGTCTGGAGACAGTGCCAAGGAGTGCTGTGAAGGTTTGGGGCGGATTTAGGTTTGGGTCCTGCTAGGTGGGAAGACTGGAGGGGAAGATGGGGCTGCTGGTCTTAGGAGGCACGTGCTCTTGCTCGCAGGGAGGAGTCTCGTACTGTTGGAGTGTTTGGTTCGACTAGTTAAGGCTCTCAACTGGTAAACTGATGTCGGAAAGGTGTGTGTTGAAAGTGCTGAGCAAAAGACCAGAGTCTTAAGAGTCTCGGTGTCTGTGCGAAAGGGATGCCGCTGAAATACTCAACAGCGAGGAGTGGCGGGAAGCCCAAGTGGGAGTGTTCAGGAGTCTCACAATGTTCTTTTTTTCTTGTTTATTAAGTTCGGACCGTAATGTTCGGGATAGGTGACAGCATTTCAACCTAAACCCCTTGCAGGTTAGACAGAGGTGGGTGGAGGGAGCACCAGAGGGAAAAGAGGGAGAGAAGAATAAAGAAGAAAGAGGGGGCAAAGGTAACATGTTTTCTACAAGATTATTTATTTTTTTTTTAAACTGAGGGAATTGATGAGATGGGAGTGGGAGGGCAGAGACGCTAAAGGACAAGGCCCCTAGTGACCAGATTAGATGAAGCAAAGAGGGATCTGTTGCTAAATTATTGATCAAAGCCTGTAAGGCCAGCGGGGAGTAAATCCGTGCTGAGTCTAGAAAAACAAATAGGATGTCTTGAGCAGGATGCGGTGTTGAACAGGGAGCGTGTGGCGTTATTACCATTACGGGTGAGGGGTATGCACAGGAGGGCAGGCAGCAGCAGGCTTGATTTGTGCCTGAGCTCCTTCAGCTTGCTCAGAAGGAAGCATTCCTTTTCAGGAGGACTTCGCAGGGTTAGGATGTGGTAGGGAATTCTTCAGGGGCCAAAGCTAAGGCATGAGGTTGCAGTGGAAGGTGATTTAGGTTCTGTTTTGATGGCACCCCTTGGTCAGCTCACCACTGGCTCTTTCCCCTCCCTCTGCATCGCGAGGGAGCCTGAGGGCAGCTGTGCAACGTGGTTTTGCACCGAGATGCAACTCCGTGATTCATTGTTTAATTTGGAGCGACTGGTGATGCAGATTCTGGCATGGCAGAGTGAGAGGTTTCCAATAGCCTTTTCATTTTATTTACTGCTCTCGTGCCAGGCTGGTTATCCATATGGCTTTATTCTCTCACACCTCAGATGGAGAGATTGTTAGCTGTTCTTGCCAAATAAAACATGGCATCCTCTGGTGTTATCTGCTGCTGAATCCCCTGCCCTAGAGTGGATGTGGAGTCCTTTAAGTTTGCATCAAAGATAGCAGTATTTCTCATTACTACCGCTTGCAACTCCTGCCCGCTTGATACTTGTGCTTGCTGACTGTTGTCAGATAGTGGAGTTTTTGTGTTTTCTGGTGTTTGTGATTTTTCTTAGTCCAAAGTAGAACAGCTGTTGTGTTCACTTGCTTTAAAGGCTGCTGGTTCTGTGACCCATAAGGACCTTCCATCGAGTGATGGTCTTTGCGTTCCTAAGCAGCAGATGCGTGTGATTCCTCATATCCTCACCACCCTCAGCCATTCAGTATTACTGTTGTGTTTTATTTGCACTACCAAAACACTGATAAACTCCATTCTTGTGTAGGATCCCAAAGCCAAGAAGTAAAATATCTCTTATTTTTAGGTTTTTTTTTAGCTGTAGACTGCATAATTTTTTTCAGAAATTACAGGAGTGATCTGTACAGAATTATTTTCTTATATTCATATAAATGCAGGTAGTTGATTAAAAAAAAAAGTGCACCTGCCCTCCTTGTGATATTTGAAGGGAACTTCAGTGACACACACCCATTCCCCCTCCTGCTTTTTACTCTTCTGTTTTTTAAATTTGTTTAATTGTATTCTTCTTGTCAGGTGGAAGATGGGAACATTTCCCTTGTATTTTAGGTGACTCTGACACCTGGTTACCATGAAGTCCCAAAGAAGATAGAGGGACAGTAGTGGGAATTTCTTCTCACTCCTCAAAAAAAAATCCAACAATTGCCTAATGGTAAGAAAGCTGTTCTTTTTAATTAGCCTTATATTATACAGTGTCCATTAATTGAGGAACATACTGAAGAGTTTGAGATCCAAACCTGCTGGGCCATGTACAGGGGGTTGAGGAGGATTTACAGGCTGTAAATTGTGTGTGTTTGGAGTGGGTGGGAGGAGTTGGTTTGAAAATATGATTGTCCTCTGTTTTGTGTCCTCTCTCCAGGGATTACCTGTTATCCTGACGTCATGGGGAGCTGCTGCAGTTGTCTGTGCAGAGACAGTATCCCAGACAACCATCCCACCAAATTTAAGGTAAGTATTGTACCTTCATCCCCATCAGAAAGTCTGGGACAACACCGACTACTAGCTAAGCCCAGCATGGGTTGGACTCCAGGCATGAAAGGAAAAATAAGCTCTGCTCTTGCAGAGAAGTCTTTCACTTTATAAGATTTGCAAATGTGTTACTGTTTTGGTTTGGGGTTTTCCCCCCCCTTTCCTTAAGCAACCTTAGCTGCAAATATGTTTGTATTTGCAGTAGAAATTGCCTCTGCACTGAGATTCAGCCTGAGAAACGAAATGGGGAACTGGAGAGAAACCTTTTATTGCTCAGGGCTGTGTTCCAGCGTCTGTGCTGAGACACATCAGCTGAACTGCCAAGCACACAGTCTCCAGGGCTGCCGGCTTGGCGCCTTCTGCCAGCAATGAATTCATGCTCTCAGCTGAGAAAAAGGCATTTCAGTAAATGAAGGGGGAATCCACAGGAATTACAGTATCTTCGTGGGTGGGCTTTTTGATACCAATACACTGAGTTTTCTGATGTGAGCTCTGTGGCCTCTGCAGGTAACAAACGTGGACGATGAAGGTAACGAGCTGGGATCTGGGATTATGGAGCTGACACAGACGGAGCTCATCTTGCACACTCACAAGCGAGATGCTGTCAGGTGGCCCTACCTCTGCTTGCGCCGCTATGGCTATGACTCCAACCTCTTCTCCTTTGAGAGCGGTCGTCGCTGCCAGACGGGGCAGGGTGAGTGTGGAGGTTTCTGGAGGAAGGAATGCTGAGGTTTCTGTTCCCAGGCAGCCGGAGTGAGCTGATGCTTGTCTCTTCCCAAATTCCTGCATCTAATGCATCAACAGGTTCTTTTGCAGCCTCTGTTCCCCCAGGATACCGGAATGTGCATGGACATATAGTTAATACTCCTGAGTAAAACACTAATGAGAACAACGTCAAGGCTCAGGACCTGGGCATAAATCTAATGGTCTCATTTTGCTTGTGCATCGGTGCTCATGAGGTAATTGCTGAAGCAGGCCTGAGCACTGGACGGGGCGTATTTAATGTCAGAGGATGTGAGTTACACTGTCAGCTCATTGCTTGGGTACCGAACGATGCACAGCTGTGATAGGAGGGGTTGCTGGGCTTCTTTCCTTACGGGCTAGAAAGTGCTTTTTGCAAGACTGAAGCTTTGTTAAGCGTCTTTTAACTCTGGGGAAAAAGCGAAAGGGCATCAGCCGCACCTTTTTGCAGGTCCCTCTTACAGGTCACTAATTCCACACAGCTGCCAAATGCACGTCAGTAGCGATAGGTTTGAGTACATTTTGTTTTTCTCGGTGCGTTCTCTCTGCCTTGGTTAGTGCTAGTTCTACTTAATGCTTTGCATTTTGTGTCTGGCAGAAGTTTGTAATGTAGAGGGAAAGGAGTTTTACGTTTTACTGATTTTATGCATGGGGATGCTGTGCATAGAGAAGGGAAGTGAGTCACCCTGGAGCACATGCCAAGTCATCAGCAGCGCTGGGAATAGACTCCAATATTACAATGGTGCCTGTTAGTTCCTTTACCAGTCTGTCTCTCTTGCTTCTAAAGAGCTGAACGTTTTCTTGGCATCTGCATCCCCGGGAAAGAAAAGTTCGTTTCCTATTCTATTAACGTGTTTGTAAACTCCTCCTTATCCAAAAGGACTCTGCATGACTGTTCAGCGTCTGTGTAAAGCACTGCGCAAATCTGTGGTGCCGTATGCTCATTTTTAATATTTATGTAAGTGGGGTTTTCCTCTCCTGGAGTCACGTGCTTATCAGTTGCCAGCGATGGGAATTGCTTGTCTTCGGGTTCTGTTTTGCCTTTTGCAGAATGCAGATCAGTGATTAAAATTCTGCCTTGTGTGTCTTTTGGTTTTGTTTAGGTCCAGGTAGTGGTGATGATAAAGCAGAGCCGTTTGCTTTTCGTATATTACAGATTTTTTTAGCAGACGCTTACTTACTCATCAATCTTAAAGCAGACAGAAATGAGAGTGATGGTAGTGTGTTTTGATGAGTTTTTTCCCTTCCTTGTAGGATTTTATTCTGCTTAGTTAATTTTATCTGGAGAACTCCTTCCTGATGCTGCTCCCCACCTTATATAAGGCAGATATAGCTATTTTTATGGCTAGAATTTTTCAAATGTTATTCTTTGGGGTAGCAGCTGTTGTTGCCATGCCGTATTCGTTGCTAGGGCTTTTGTGCATGTGTGTGCGTGCCAGCTTGGGATTGGTTAGCTCTGTACACACCAGCTCTGCTTTGGGCTGCTCGTTTGGGGAGACACTGTTTAATTCCATACGTTTTTGAAATATGACGTTCTTGTGCACACTCCACAGGGTCCAGTTCAGCTTCCGGTAGTCACTGGACAGACTTTCCCCTGGTAATGAGAACTGGACTGGGTGCCAAGTGAGTTAAAACAGAATATTAGAGATGAAATGAGACCGGTTAGCCTGTCCGTTTCACACCTCTACTCGTGTGGGATTGATCGTCTTAAGATAATCAGGGTGCTCACTATTTTTCTTGTAATAATGTACCATCTCATCAGATGCCAGTCATGGCATTGTATTTCTGTTGATGCAATAATCCACCGAGTTGTCGGTTGTTTTCCTGTGGCTGTGGGATGCAGGGGTTGATTGTGTTAAACACAGCAAAAGAAATCAGGATGGCCTGCTCATTTAGAGCCAGGAATTACATACATTCTTGTTAAAGTAGCATTGCTTTCTTGCTTTTTTGACCCTCCTCTTCCTTACTGTGCAGGGATTTTTGCCTTCAAGTGTTCCAGAGCAGAGGAGATCTTTAATCTGCTTCAAGACCTGATGCAGTGTAACAGTATCAATGTAGTAGAAGAGCCTGTTGTCATCACCAGGAACAGTCACCCCACGGAGCAGGAGCTCTCCCGGACCCCCCAGGCACCCAACAGTAAGGGTCCTTCAGTGGCTGGGGAGAAGAGGGGGGAAACAGAGCCGTGGGCGATGTCTGCAATCGCTCATGTGAAACTGCCCTCTGCAGCCCATGAATCTCTCCCATGCGCTGCATTGCTGCTGACCCGTATCTCTATGTCCATGTGTGCCCCGTGCAGCATGTTTATTTTAAGGCCCCACTTGTTTGCGATGTGGTGTTTTGTTTCCAAGGAAACGGCAACAAAAAGCCCTTCAAATAGTCAACCAAGTTGTCACCCTTCAGTTGGTTTTCATCTGGACTGCTGCCAAGTGGCCTTTTTTAAGTAGCACCTACGAGGATCGGGTGGTTCCTAGAGGAAACCATATCTGGAAGAATTCGGATTTGCTCAGTTGTCTCCTTTAGGACTGACTTAGATGTAAAGAAGCGAGCCTAGCCCTTGTGTTTGTACTAGGTACTTCATCGTAGGGATTTTCCCCAGACTGGCTGGTTCTGACTTAGAGGGTGCAGTTAAGAGGCCAGCTTACCGTGACAATGAAGTCAACTCTATTTTGTACCAAACCAATGCTCTAATACTTACCTGTCTTGATTCTCTTCCAGGTCTGGGGTACACTGTCCCAGGATTTCCCAATGGATTCCACAACTTCCCTGGAGAAACTCTATCATACTCCGCAGCCCGCCACCCCTCTGCGAGCAGCCTGAGGCATTCTTCTGTGGGTGAAGACTCTACTCATGCCCTTATTGGGCCTGATGAGCAGGTAAACCTGGATGTCCTGAATTCCGCTGTTTTAAAGCAGTGAACGTGCAGCTTGTTTTGCTAGCAGTCCTGTGCGATTCTGGCTTTCTCTTACTCCAGCAAAGCTCAGGGCATCTTCATACCTTCTTGTCCTTTTTTTCTCTTTTGCTTCATTTTGCTCTTGGAGCCTTCTGCTCTCTGCGACTTCACTAGAACAGACGCTCTGTTAAGGCTGACTGAGTTGGCTTCCTTGGTCCACAAGCATTTGCGTGGCAATTATTTATTTAAATTATTTACTGGGCTTTGAGCAACCTGGTCTACTGGGAGGTGTCCCTGCCTACAGCGGCGGGGGTGGAACTAGATGATCTTCACAGTCCCTTCAAACTAAACCATTCTATGATTTAATAGCAGCATTTAGCTTGTGACCCTAAGTCATGTTGCCTTATCTGTCAGCTATTGCTGCAACCCCTAAACTGATGTCCAGATGCATACCCAAATTCAAACTATTTTTACTTTTAATCTTGGTGTTCAGCTCTTTGTTCTCAGTTTCAGAATTTAAGATTTAAATCCAGCTTGTCTCAACCATTACCAGAGAAGCCTAGGTAGGTGTGAGTGCTGCAATATCACCAGTGTAAGCTGCTCCAGGAAATATTTTGCAACCGCCCTTGCTTTTTGTTTGGTGCCATATGCATTGGGCGTGAAATAGATGATGTGTATCTTCTGCAGTTGGACTCCTTTTTTGTCTGTCCTTCAGCCCACAAATCCAGAAATGGCTTTTATGTTTTGCTTCCCAAAATCTTTTCAACTTCTAAAATTCTTTCATCTCCTCCTGCTTCATCAGCCAATGCAAAATTTTCCATTCCTGTTGGTTGCTCAGCTGCTGACAGCTGCTTTGCTCATCTCTTCTTCTTTCACTTTCCCTCTGCTTCTCTCCTTGCAGTCCCACACCTACGTCAACACAGCCAATGGTGATCAGGAGCTGAGGGGCCGACATTGTATGCACTCCTTGCCTGAAGTCCACCCTCCTTTCCCCCATAGGAACCACAGCTGCTCCCTCGAAGACCGCAATCCCCAGGTCTTTCTGCAGCCAGGGGAGGTTAAGTTCGTGTTAGGTCCCACGTCCAACTACAGACGCGTCTGTCGGCACCACCGGGAGTGCAGGACACACTTCTGCCCCCCCAACAACAACAACAACGAGTGTGAGGAGGAGTGCCCTTCACCCCAGTGTGTCTACGAGAACGTCAACGGCTTGCTGCCCCCCAGCACCTCCTCTCTCTGCCGAGGCGGACGCTTGAAACTCACCCGGCAGGACACGGGCTTAGCTGGCTGCTCCCATCGCCGAACGGCATTGCTGCACTATGAGAACTTGCCGTCGCTGCCCCCGGTGTGGGAGTGCCAGCCGCTCCGGCGGGGTGAGGAGGACGCAGGCGCCGGGGACATGCTGACGCCTTCCCCCAACGGTTACTCCGAGGCTGGTGATGAAGATCCCCTGCAGAACTACATGAATTCGGAGAACACCGCGCTGCACGGGGGCAGCAGCCAGCGGCGCAGGGGCTTCCTGCCAAAGCCTCGTCGCTCCTGCATGCCCAGCGTCTTCAGCTTCGACTTCCCTCGGCCCTGTCCAGAGCAGCCGCGGCAGCTCAACTACATTCAGGTGGCGCTGGAGGCTGAGCCGCACAAGGGACATCAGAACCCGCCAGTCCCCCGTGTCCCACCTCCTGCCACCCACGAAGCCCGCCGGACGGACTCCTACGCGGTCATTGACCTAAAAAAGACAGCAGCCATGTCCAGTTTGCAAAGGGCCCTGCCGAGAGATGATGGGACTTCGCGGAAAACTCGACATAACAGCACTGACCTGCCTCTGTAAGGGGGAACGCCAAGTGCAAGCACTGTGTCGTGGCTTCGGTACCTGCCCTTCAGTGTGTTGCCTGGTGTGACTTCCATTTGCCATTGCCTTCTGCTTCCCTGTTTACCCCATTACCTGGTGTCACGGGATGGCTCCTACAGCTGATGTTAAAGCTAGTCTGTCTGTCTGTCTTCCCCTCTCCGTCTCTCCCATGTAGTTCGTTTTTAAAGCCATTTGGGATATTTGACGACGCTGTTTGAAGGTTAAATTTCTGGTGAAGGGGGCAGAAGGTGCCAGCTGAGTACCGGCGCTGTGTGGATACAGCCTCGAAGCAGGTTGGCTCTCCTGGTCACCTCCGTCAGCAGTGCCAACAGCCTGGCTGCAGAGGCAGGGCAGTAGCTTGGTGAAGATGTGTTTCCAAAAGCGAGTTGCTTTAGGAGGTCCACTGCAAATCAAGCCTATTCCCATGGATTTCATGCCTTGCGACTCCAGGGGAGCTGTGCAGCCAGGCCACTCCAAAGTCGGGTTTTGCCTTGGGGTTTCGCTGATCCCTGATGACTTGGGAACTCACGCTGCGGTCTTTTCCCCCTCAACTTGCTCCTTTCTCCTATTTTCTCGAAGCTCGTAAGAGCTTTTTATACTGTCCCTTTCTCAGATTTGATTTAAATTGGGCAACTCTAGAAATTAACATAGAAGGACAGACAGCCATGGGCACAGACACTGTGATCACATAAACCGGATTTCCTGAAGAGACCCTGCTTTAAAAGAGGAGGGGAAGACCGCAATGATGAGAGAGATTTGAGGTTTGATATAGAAAACTTCAATTGTAACCTATCCTGTTTTGATTTTTAAGGGTTCTTTTTGGTGGCTGTTCAGAAGTGCTGTTGATTTATTTATTTGTTTACTTATTTATTTATTAAATGTTCTTTTGTATCCCAGTGGTAATTGCCAAAACCGGTACCAATACGAAACGTGTACTCGCTGTGGCTCTCCCCTCCTGTCTGGGGGACAGATCTCAGAAGAGGTTGGTGGCTTTGCTGAGCTGCAGCTGGGGAAAAGAGCGGCTGTGAATCAAAATTTTTTTTAACTGGGACTGACTGTCAAAGGGTGGGTGGGAAATGGTACGGGAGACGTGGGAGTGCGAGCAGAGCTGCCAGGCAGCCGAGCTTGGAGTTGTATCAAAGTCGTTGCCTACACCCACGTGCCTGGCTGGATCCATGAGAAATATTTGATCAGTGTTTTGAGTGAATGTGCAGTTTGTTTCCTACGACTACGGACTTGGAAGGGCTAAATTTCGGCTCTCGGGTAAATTTGTGGCCTTTGATGTGGATTTTTCTCTTGATACCAGGGCTGAGTTTAAGCTGAGCTGTCAGGCCTCTGTGTGAGGTCCTGCGTAGGGTCTCTACTCCTCTCCCGTTGCAGGATGTTCCACCACCCCTCTCCGCATGGTGATACGCTGCAGCTTAATCCCTCCCTGGATTACTTTTTGCCATTATAAGCTGTTTCAATGAGACAGAAGCGCTCCGGGTTACTCTGGAGTCCCGCCTTTCTGCTGTCTATTCATCTTCCTTCCTGGGATAGGAGTTGAGGGTTCCAGTGCTTTGCGAGGTGTCCCGCTGCCAGCAGAAACGTTGCCAAACAGTGATGTGTTCTCCTTTTCCTTAATGTTTCCCATGTCAAAGTCAGGGAGCCTCCGGTGTGAAAGAGGAGAGAACCTGATCGTCCAGCTGCACCCTGCTTCTGAGGTCCAGAAACATGATTTCCAGATTTTTGAAGTTCAGCCTTTTTGGTTTTGGTGCTGTAAGGTCATATTGAAATGTGACCCTTTTGGGAGCGAGGACATGTGCCATGCAGTTCAGAAGAAGTGATAGAACTACGAGTAATGCCATGCTTGTGTTCACAGAACGTGGATTTCTTGGCTTGCTGTTGCACTATAAATTCAAAGTGCACCACATGCTTAAATTCACTGTTTTTTTCCTTTTTTTGGTTTCGGTTTGTTTGGTTTTTTTTTTAAGTCCTTGTGCTTGTCTTCCATTCTTTTCTCCACCCCAACCCTTGTGTGAGCTATAACTGAAAGGAAACCCAAGTAATATATTTTTATATGTATACCAAATGACTTTATTTGAAGGAAAAAAAAAAAAAAACAAGTAATATATCCCCCTTAAATCTAGCTAGGAAAGTGAGAGAAGAAATTGTTTATATATATATATATATATATATAAAAAAAAGTGAACTGTGTTAAGCTTTAAATAAACTACTTAAATAAAGAGTTTCTAAGCTGTAAGTGTCACCTTCTGGGATAGCACTAGCAACTCCCACAATGCAAAATACTTATTCCCTTCTTCCCCCTCGAAAGGGGAAAAAAAGGATGAAATCTTTTACATTTCTGTGGAGGAAGACGTCAGGGCCCTTCCACACCCGCAGGGAAGGTTTGCAGGTTGGTTAAGTGCAAGGGAAGATGCCGTTGGGTGGCAGCTTGTGTCTTGGGAGAAAGCAGGTGAGACCTGGGGCGGCTTCTTGGGTGCTCCCTGTGGCCACCAGCCTGGCTGCCTGTCTCCAACGGGTGGGATGAGGCTGCTGTGAGGGTCTGTAGATGTTGTGAGCTCCAGGGATCGGGGAAAGAGCACCGATGCTGGTGGTGGCTTTAAATTAGCTTTGCTTTGGGAACGCTGGCTTTGACCTTTTGAACTGCTGACTTTCACGTCCTCCAGACAGACTGGGTTGTCCGCCTTGTACCTCACTTTCCTCTTCAGCAAATCTGATGCTCCCCTACCTCCCAAGGACACCGAAAGCGGCAGTGACAAGGAGACCACTGTGCAGTAGCTGTCTAGCTGCACTCATAGCAGAGACGTTATTGCCGTTCCCTGACGGCCTCCCTTACCCCTTTATAGTGGAGGATGCTGCACCTGCTCAAAGAAGGCGAAAAAGGATTTCCTTGACCTTAAAGATGAGAAAGCGTAGAGCTGATGCTGGCTGCATCTGGTGCTTTCAGTGCACAGTGACCTGGCGGGTTCCTGGCTTCACTGTCCTCTGCTTTTCGTCCCGTTGTGTCCTCCCCGGCGGCCGTGTGTCGGGGAGCAGCACTGCTGACTCAGCAGGCTTCGCTCGGGTGGTATCGCAAGCTCCCCAGAAAGCTTTGGGAATGAAAAGCCGGTCACAGCTCATTGTTTGCAGTGGGGTTTGTTTAATGTTTAAGCAATTAAATGGGAAATGCCATGCAGGCAGCCAGGAAACCAGTTGTCATTTATGGCTTTCAGGGTGCGCATTGGGTTCACGTCCCAGCGATTTTCTCGCTTTTTTGCTATTCTGGAAAACTTCACAAGAGCAGGGTCTGCATTAAGTAGCCAGGACCCTTTGAGAACGTCTTAATATTTAATTTTTCAGGTGGTGTGAAAGTGCAAGGAAAGGCTGGAGCAGTGTTTGAACACTGAGGCGGTAGTTCTTGGGGCACCGGGAGCAGAAATGTCACTATTTTGGATTTCTCCAGTGTGACAGCCCAAGCGGTGCTCGCCAGTGTCGCAGCTTCCTCTAGTGGCCACGGTCGAAATGGTTTCGGAGGAGAAACCAGTAGTGGGTTGAAAGATGAGGACATCTGAGTTCACATTTTCTCGTTCCTTCAGTTCTCTGACTTGGGTGGTGGGCAGGAGGGATCCCTGCTGAAAACTCTCTGGAGTCTTCCCTTGTTACGGTTTTCTTTTAGTTGAAAATTACCTTTATGCAATATGTTGTATCTTCATGGCACCTTGTAAAGATGGATCTTGCAGATTTTGCTTAGAACCTTATGTGCAAGTTTGCTGGACTTTCCCAATGGATTCATAGTAACATATATGCTCACGTTTACTTGGATGGGTAACTAACGGAGGGATACCCAATGACTCCTCCTATGCCTTCAACCATGGAATATCCCCCGCAGTGAACATCACATCCACGGAGCAGAATACCTCACCCTTTGTGGCTGCATCCATAAATCTGGTTTTGAATTAGGAAGGATTCACGCAGGGCTCTGTGCATCCAACTGGTGCCACAGAGGTGACCAGGAGGAGACGAGTGAGCACGTGGACGTCTGTAACCTTCTCTCCAGTTTGTCCCTGAAGCTGAGTTGAAGCTGTGACATCTCTTACTCTCCCAAGCTTGGTTCTGAGAGGCAGGTGGTTCGCCTCAATGTTTTGTCGGTGAATTGGTAACTTGGGAAAAGGCGCTGTGTTCAGCCAGCTGTTGCGTTTGCCGAGACTTTGGTTCTGAAGAAAAGGTTCAGGCAGCAAAATGAAGCTCGCCTGGGTGACGGCGGAGGCCTCGCAGCATGGGCTTAGCTGTCGGTTTGTGTACTTTGCTGCGGAGCAGGTTGGTGTAGCCCCCGCCGGGGACCGTATCGCATCTCCGCCGGTCCTCTTCCTCTGCCTGCGAGACTGAAGGTCAGGGGACGAGTTGGTAAGCAGCTGTGTGCTACGCAGGGAGAATTTGACTGTCTTAACCTTTTTAAGTGGTTCTTGTTTGAGTTTTGAGTTAATCAATCAGACTTCTTCCCCTGATGGTTCTTCCCTGGTGAATGCATAAATAGATCTTTTACCCTTCCCTTTCCTAAGAACCTGTTGGTAGGAGTACGGCTTCTCCCGGCACTCCGTTGTCTTTTATCGTGGGAGGGTTTTTTGATTTGTTTTTTTTCTTTTGACCCATTTTATGCGCCTGCTTTTCCCCCTAGGGAGGGAGGTTTGAGTATCTGTGAGTTGTACCTGCCTTACAGGGAGAGGATGGCAAAGGAGGGGCTGGATTGTGAGGATTAAAGGATCAATATTTCTGCAAAGAGACTCGAATGTGTTAGTTGTTACTGAAGTATTGTTATTTTTATTACCTAAGCCATGCTGTTTACTGGGAGAAAAACCAAACCAGGGCTTGGTGTTACAGCTGTCTTTCAGCTGTTTTCTCCCAGAGTCTTTCCTCTGTCCCTCTGCGTGATGCTGCTCAGCCCTCTCGGGTGGTATCTTGACTGTGAAGTCTCATTAACAAATGATCGTTAATGAACACATTGCCTAAATTCAGCTTCTGGGAGGGCTGCTGTCAGCCTCTCTGGGAAGTTGGTCTTTCCCCCAAACTTGGCTCATCTTGAAATGCCGCACGCAGGTAGCAGAACAGGTTTAGATTCCTGTTACCGAACAGGACCAAAGGTGAATACATTAGTGGGAATCCTGAGAGCTTTGAAGTTGGCAATTACAGGCCAGGGTATGGAAAGGGCTAATTGTAAAGAAAGGATCTAATTTGGTTTTCTTCCATACGTGAATGTGATTTTCCAGTTGAAAGGCCCAGATGCATCTGTGTTGTCTCAAGCTCTCCTCCTATGCGATTCTCCTTGTTGTCACTTGTACTGGTGTCTTTGATACTGAACATTTCTGATGTGGCGGAAGAACAAAGGTGCTTCGGGGCTTTGGCCACCGGGGATTCAGTTGCTCTGACCAGAGGGGTTGATCTTGCTGTGTAATTGCTTCTTCAGGTTATTTCTATGGATATCCATTCGGTCCCTCTTTATATCTCGCCCGGGTGTAACCTTACAGGTGCAGAACAGCAGCAGTGCTGTGTGACCCGAGGAGCGCTCATGTCTTACATTAACGTGCACTACGAATGTATACAGAATAAACGGAATATGATGATTATCCGGTGGTCCTGTCTTTTGTGTGTGGTGCAAAGAGACAACTGTCCCATTTCAAAATGAACTTTATTTTTTATTCAAAATGGAAAGCCAGGCCAGCGATCACCAGTTCTCCTTGTGCGATTCAAGCTGGACTTGCAACCTTTGTTTTCCAGGTTTCTCTCCCCACAAGGAATAATGTCTATGTCCTTTTGTATTCCACCTGGAGCAATGGTTGCTGTCTTCCACCTGGCTAGTCTCACTGCAATAAGTTTAAAAAAAATAAATGAAAAAGAGAAACACGCATGCAGAGACAGACATCTTTCCCTCTCTGGTGGCATCTTTGCAGAACAACTCCACGTGCCGCTTGTTTGAGCTGGAAGCTGAACTCACAGAAAGGTTTGGATGAGGTTCTCCAGCCCACGTGGTACAGGAGCTGAGCCTCTGCAGCCACCGCCTCTTTCCTGGTGACTCTCTTTGGGGCAGAGCCATCGCTGGCAGTCGATCGTGGGGGTGCAGACCGGATTTCCCTTGAGCTGAGCATCAGGAGGAAACCGTGAAGTTGCCTTGGAAATTGATGCGCTGTGGATGTAGGTTGAACATAGCAAGAATATTTGTGCTCTCTGCGGTACCTACCCTTTAAGATGTGCTGTTTCCACCACTCGTAATTTAAGATAATAGTTTGGAGTGGTGGAATCTGGGGGCTGGTGGGAGTGAGGTGCTTTTGCCAATGTTGAACGAGATGTAGCTTCACTCTTCCCAGTCGTGCCGATCTGCTCTAGGCGCGGGGCCTTTCCGTGGGTTCTCTGCCATCGCTCTGTGCAAAGAGTGGATTTGCTTGTTTTTTCCTAACTCTACAGCAAATGAGAGCTAATTGTGTGGTAATGTGCCCCCTGCACAGTTTAATTCCTTGGGGTATACAATTCCCCCTGAAAACACTTCTCCAGCAGGAA
>NW_009649114.1:2516403-2523171 GCF_000708025.1 Charadrius vociferus
ATCAACTTCAGAATAGTTAACGGGGCCATCTGTGCCTTCCCACGTGAGTGTGCCTTCGTGTGCGGTGTCTGCCCAACCCAAACCTGTGTGTTTCTTTCCTTCTGGGTCGTTCCACAACTTTCTAAAATGCTGGAGGTAAGAACTGGAAGAGAAACAGGAGATAACACAACTGCCGATAAACCCGTGTTATTCTTTCCGTCCAATCCCAGGAAAACACAACGAAACGGTTTTCATTTCTCTTTCCAGGAAGGCTTTGGTAGCTCTGTCAAAAAGAAGTTGAAAATAGCTTAAAAATAGCACGGCATTTGCTGTTGGTCTTTGACTTGGAGTTTTCAGGAGACGCCTTGGCATGGTGGAGAATGTCTTGTGATGATCAGTCATTTCTGAACTCCAGGTGCCCGAGTGGACGCGGGTGCAGGGAGGTGGGGACCCTTTGGGGGGTATATAAGGAGGTGGTGCAGAGCTCCAGCGTCAGCCTCGGGGCTGGGCCTGAGCAGGGGGACTGGAGGTCTCTTCGGAAACTACTCGCAAGAGAACGTCATCGTGAAGTGGCTGATCCTTGCCCTGATTTTGGAACTGAAATGGTAGACCTGGAGCCTACCTGCTTATTGCAGGGGCCGTCCTCGTGGTTGCGTAGGAAAAGAGGGATATTTATTTGAATGCGGCTGGAAGCTGCTCGTCTGTGTACTATAATCTCTGTTTTGGAAATAAAACGCTAAAACCAGCTCGTGCAGCACCGAGCGAAGGATGTGTGTGCTCGTGCGCGGTTCATAAACACAGCTGCTTTGGACACGCACGTGCCATCGTGTGGTGTGCTTCCACCGACAGCTTCTCTGGGTCGGAGAACCCAAGCGGAGAGCAACTGTGCTCCAGGCAAAGCGTATATAGCTGGTTTAAATTAATCCCGGGGAGCGAGACTGTTGCAGTGATCGAGGGGGAGAGCATAAACTCGGACGGGATTCGGCACCTTCAGGGAGGATTTCAGCTGACACGCTGCTCGCAAGAGCAACAGGCTTTAATGGCCAAGGGAAGCTTGTGGCAGTCCCATATTCATGTTTATTAAGTTCTATGCTACCATTTGTTGAGGTAAATGGCAATAGCTTTTGTCTGGGGCAGAGGCACGGGAACTGGCTGGTAAATCGTCCTGGAGTTGGCACCAGTCTGTGTTTTTGCCGTAGGTAAAGCAGAGCCTAGGGCAGAGTAGGGAATTCAGGGTGGTGGCAATGTCTTTGAAAATGTTTCTGTCCCCTGATGGGTCTGGGAGTGGCGTCTGCAGGCGGGAGAGGTCTTTGGGTCCTGGGGGAGGCTGGATCCCGCTTTAGAGCCCATTTCTAATCCTGCGAAACACTCCGTCGAGAGCTACCCGCTTTTGGGAGAAGGTGCTCACCTCTGCAGTGCCTGTTGGTTTCACTGGGGGTTGTTGGCTCGTGTTGAAAGTGCTTACATCCTCTGGACGGCCGGGATGTCTGCCGCTCATGGCTCAGCTCCTGTGCTGGTTTTGCACCACTGCAGTGTCCCGGGAGAGGTGGCGGAGTCGACCGTGGGACGCAAAGAGGATCGGTACTCGTCTGGGAGAGGTGGGATTCCCTGGGCTGGGGCTGTTTGCACCCCGGCTGGGCGATGGCAGCGCCGCAGAAAAGAAACCGAACGCGAAGGAAGGGAAATGCCCCGAGGAGAAGTCCTGCCTTGGAGCAGCGTGGGTACCGCTGCCGGCCGAGTCCTGCTCTGCGCAGGGACACGGGAGCTCTGATGTTAGAAACCCGAAATCCTTGATTCCTGTTAGACTGAATGCCTCGGCAAACAAGTGCTGTCTAACTTTGGGTCAAGAAGTGCCAAAAGTAGAATGTGTTTGTGTGTGCTGTAGAGGGCACCTTATTCCTTTGTCTTTTGGCAAGGCTGAGTCCCCGTGGGGACCTGCAGATAACACTCGGTATATTGACGTTTTGATAACTGCTCTTTGCTTTCAGCCAGAATTTGCTTTTTATCCAATCTTAATAAGTTGATCTTTCTATCAATCCTGCTAGCAAACAAGATAATTGCTTTATTATAGTCTCAATATCCAGCAAAGGACACATACTCCCCGGTGCTCCCGAGGGAATAAAATCTGTGCAGAGCATTGACACGGGATGAGCGCAGCGATAGCGTCGCCGGGCTATCTGTGGATGATGGAGAGAGCGATTTCCCCGCTGTGAAGAGCCAGGCTGCTCCGAGCAGGGATGAGAACAGGGCCAGAGGAGGTCTAGAAAATATTTAGGTTATAACTGAAAATATTTTGGGCCCTTTGCTAGAAAAATATTTAGGTTATAACCACAAATGTTTTGGTCTGTGTGATAGAAAATATTTAGGTTATGACCAAAAATATTTTGGGCCATTTGGTAGAAAATATTTAGATTGTACTGCAAACGTTTTGGTCTGTTTGGGTGTTTGCTGGCTGTTTGGGAGCTCTGTGTTTGTAGTTCTCTTTTTTTCACAGAAAAAAAATGAGCAAATGAGAAATTTCTTGACTTTCCAGGCTGCTGCAAGGACCCGAAGGGTGGGTTGAACCCTGAGGGCTTCCTCTGTGGGTGGGTTAAACCTCCCCCGCGCAGGGAGGCACAGCGCCTGCCTTTTAATGCAGGATGGAAAGGAAATTAGTTGTTCCACAAAATAATTAAAAAAAAATATGGAAAAATATGTGATGAGGGCTGGAGCCCTTCTGCTGTGAGGACAGGCGGGGAGAGTTGGGGGGGTTCAGCCTGGAGAAGAGAAGGCTCTGGGGAGACCTCAGAGCCCCTTCCAGTGCCTAAAGGGGCTCCAGGAGAGCTGGGGAGGGACTCTGGATCAGGGAGGGGAGTGATGGGATGAGGGGGAGTGGTTTGACACTGGAAGAGGGGAGATTTAGGTTAGATATTCAGAAGAAATTCTCTCCTGTGCGGGCGGTGAGCCCCTGGGGCAGGTTGCCCCGAGAAGCTGTGGCTGCCCCATCCCTGGAGGTGTCCAAGGCCAGGTTGGACGGGGCTTGGAGCAACCTGGGCTGGGGGGAGGTGGCCCTGCCCAGGGCAGAGGGTGGCACTGGGTGGTCTTCAAGGTCCCTTTGAACCGAAACCATTCTGTGATACTGTCCAAACAGTATGAAAGCAGAAGCAGGACTGAGGTGTATGACATATGGAAATGAGCTGTACCTAGAGGAGAGGATGGTGAAGGACTGGGAGGATGATGAAGAGTTGGAGAAGGACAGACCAGATGAAGAAGCGGATATGGACAGACCAGAATGCAGAACAGCGCTGGAAACCACCTACAAGAAAGCAGAAGAAACCTCGTGGGCTCACCGAGCCCCTGGGACGTGGGGAGCAGAGCAGCCGGCTCCAGCTCTTTGCACTGTCCCCTGGCAAAGCCTCGGCACCAGCAGCCATCCCTCCGCCATGCCAGAAGGTCCCCGTGGGCGGGCGGCTGGGCTGGCCGGGCGGAAGAAAGGCAGACAAAAAGTCCGACGTGTTTCCATCCTGCGCCAAGAGCCACGAGGGCTTTTGTTTTGGGAAAAGGTTTGAACAGGTTTTGACGAACACAGATAACGCCCCACCACGGTGACGTTTGGGTCACTCCTCTCTTTGCTGTGATAAGAGCTGGCCTCTTATCGGATGGTAACACTTTGATCTTGCTATCGAAGACGTGTGCCGCTCACTTCTCACCTGAGCGCCTCGCTAAGGACACAAACTCCTCAAAATCCTCGTGGCCCAAAATACAAAGAAACCCTTGAGGCCGGGGGTGCGCGTGGTGGTAATGGAAAATGGAGGTCAGCAGATAAGGGGGAGTCACTGCTTCCCAGTATAAAACCGGGGAGTCCAGGCAGCTCAGCCCATCTGCTGCGGACACTGAGGAGGTGTGTGTGGACCGGTGGACAACTCCTGCACCATGAAGTGGCTCATCCTGGCCCTGGTGTGTCTCCAGCTCTCGGAGGGGCTGGTGAGGTGGGTGTCCTGCAGCAGCCGCTGCGACAGAAAGAGTGGGGAGAGGGGAGATAACAGAGCCCGGCCGCAGCTGTAACCTGCATGGGTGGCCCCATGTCCCTGAGGATGCCAACCAAGTCCAACCAGGTGTGACTCCAGCCTCCTGCATCTCCACTGGCCATGGTGATCCCAGTCCAGGCTGCAGCCCTCGCTGGGAGGACAGCCCCTCGGGGCGTGCAAGGCAGCCAAGCACAGGGCTCCCATCGTGGCTGGGTTCAAAGGAGCTCAGAGAACTGATCATTTGAAAATGCCCAAATCTCCTCCTGATTTTCTGCTGTATTTGTTGTTTGTTTTTTTTTTTTGTTTTTTTTTTTTTTTTTTTTCCTCCTCTGTGCAGAATCAAACTGAAGAAAGCCAAGTCCATACGGGAGAAAATGAGGGAGGCTGGTGTGCTGGATGACTACCTGAAGAAAATTAAATATGATCCAGTCAAGAAGTACCGCTTCAGTGAGGACTATGTTGTGTACGAGCCGATAACCAACCACCTGGATGTGAGTACTCGGGGTTCCCCTCTCGCCGCCTGTCCGTACCACGCTCCCCTTTCCCTCCTCCTCCTCAGGTGCCAGAGCGACCTGTTCACCCCGGAGCCTCCAGGAGTGAGAGATTGCTTTTTTTCCCAACTCTTTTTTTAAGCTTCTGTTTTAGACTTCAGAAAAGTCTTCCCCCAGCCATGAAAAGCCATGTTTTTCTATACGTAACACAAGGCCCAACAAAATAAATATTTCATATTACATCTTTTGGGTGAAAAAACAGGGTTGAGAGCTCAGTCCATTCCCGCCTACTTTGTTTTTTGCAAGAGCAAGACTTGGCATTCCCCACACCCTGCAAAGCACTGGGATGCCGGCGCGGGGCTGGGAGGTGAAAGCCTGGTCTGTCCGTCTGTCCCTCACCCTGTGGCCAACGGAGATGCCCCATCTCTCGTTTGCAGGCCTCCTACTTTGGGGAGATCAGCATCGGAACCCCCCCGCAAAACTTCTTGGTGCTCTTCGACACCGGTTCCTCCAACCTGTGGGTGCCCTCCACCTACTGCCAGGCGCCGGCGTGCTGTGAGTTTCCTTGGGAAATACAGAGCCCTCTGCCCTTACGTGCCTGGCTAATGAAGACGGCCCCATCGCTGTGGCCATCGTGGGTGTCCCCGGAGTGCGGAAATCACAGTGCTTTAGCCCGACCTTTGGTGGCTGGGAGGAGGGAAGAGCAAAGCTACGATCGTGGAGCTGATGTCCTGCTCCCCAGCACAGCTCATCCGATGTGACTCGCCGCCGGTGGGAGAGCGATGGGGATTGAACTGCCGATGGCTTTGCTGGCACTGGGTGGTCGATGTGGTTGTGATCATATCAGTTGTTCCCTTGAGAGGGACGCGGGCAAAACTGGGATGCAGACCCCTGCCTTAGAGATAACCATGAGGCAGAGGAACAGCCCGTTCCCCTCTTCAGGACTTGCTCTCTGCCAGGGAAGCCGCTTTCCTGGGCGTTAAACCGGCAGAGTCACTGGCGGTGACATCCCACCACGGTCAGGTGAGCGTGTGCCCAGGAGCTTTGCCCTCTTCTCTCTCTCTCTCACACAGACAATCATGCGAAGTTCAAGCCCAGCGAGTCCTCCACCTTCACCTACGATGGCCAGTCCTACACCATCTCCTACGGCAGCGGCGCGCTCACGGTGGTGCTGGGCTACGACACACTGCGGGTGAGTGCACCCCGCACCCTCCTGGTCTTCCTGGGCACTGTGTCCCCAACACCAGCTGGTGGCCCTTATGGAAGATGCCTGGGGGACAGCTTAAGGCGAGACTTGGGCAAACCAGGGCCTGGGATAGGCAAAACCAATATAAAGTGGTTATTACCACCATCAGCTGGCTTTTCACTTTGTTTTCACTCAATTCCTGCTAATTTTCCAAGCTGCCTGGAGATGTTTTCGCCAGCTGTGACCTTGCAGTGTGCTCGTTGGGCTTTCCAAGCATCAGTCATCCCATCCGCTGGCTGCCTGGGTTTGCCTAAGCGCTCAGGCTGCCCTGGCGTCCCCTTCCCCTCCAGATCCAGAGCATCGCGGTCAGAAACCAGGAGTTCGGGCTGAGCAAGAACGAGCCGAGTCAGCCTTTCTACTATGCCGAGTTTGATGGGATCTTGGGAATGGCCTACCCCTCGCTGGCGGTGGGAGGGACGCCCACCGTGCTGCAGGGCATGCTGCAGCAGAACCAGCTCGCCCAGCCCATCTTCAGCTTCTACTTCTCTCGGTAAAAATCTGCAGGGGGCCCTCTGCACGTCCCACGTGCGACGGTGTCCCTCTGCCTGTCCCCGTTCAGGTTCCTTGTGAATTTGTTCCTCACTACCCCGTGTGTATCGCACTGATTTACCGATCTCTGCTGCCGGAACTCTGTGTTTTTGCAGCCAACCCACCTACCAGTACGGGGGAGAGCTTATTTTCGGAGCAGTTGACAGTCGGCTCTTCCATGGCGACATTATGTGGGCACCGGTGACCCAGAAGATGTACTGGCAGGTCGCCCTTAATGAGTGAGTTGTGTTCGTACCTGATGGGCATGATCCCCCCGGCAACTCGTGTAAGGAGGGTGGTACGGCTGTCCTCCAGGTGAAGCTGCCGGCGTGGGCTCAAGGCAGGGCTTAGGCACTGCGTTTCAGAGCATCCCAGACTTAGAGATGCAGCCGAGACAGGTTTAGTTGCCAGTGGGCGCTTAAAGTGATGTCCTTCTCCCTGTTTTCCTCCCAGGTTTGCTATCGGGCAGTCAGTGACAGGTTGGTGCCACCAGGGCTGCCAGGCCATCGTGGACACC
>NW_009649114.1:2523197-2524229 GCF_000708025.1 Charadrius vociferus
CCCCAGGAGTACCTAGACAGCTTGGTTCAGGTCCTGGGTGCCCAGCTGACCAGCTACGGCGTAAGTGCAGGGGATGCTTTGGAGGTGTGCGTGGAGCCGCGGGGAGGTTTGCAAGTGAACCAGAAGCCATGGGCTCAACCAGGTCCCCCAAAATTCATGTAGGACCTACAGAACATGGTACTGCAGGCGTGGCAGGGAAGGACGAGGCGACACGGCACTGCCGGGGGATAAAGTGTATGTTACCCCTGCATACGGGGGTGTCTCTCCTCTCACAGTGGGTGCTGTGCCACCCGTAATCTCCTCTTCACCCTCTCTCCGCAGTATGCAGTTGACTGCAATGAGATCCCGAACATGCCCACCATCACCTTCGTCATCAACGGAGCTCGGCTCCCGCTCTACCCCTCTGCCTACATCTTGAACGTACGTATTAGCTGAGCAGCTTCATCCTGCTGAGTTCTTGAGGGCCAGGAAAGGACCTGGTGCTCCTTGAGGAGTAGCAATGCTGTCCCTACCTGTGTGGGCAGATCCCACCGCCCTGCAGCCCCGCTGGCAGGGTCCTGGCGTTTGTTCAAGGCTCTGACTCCCCGTTATTCCCCCCTTACAGGACAACGGCTACTGCACTCTCGGGATGGAGGCCACCTACCTGCCTTCCCAGGATGGGCAGCCGCTCTGGATCTTGGGTGATGTCTTCCTCAAAGAGTATTACACCGTCTTTGACATGGCTAACAACCGCATCGGCTTCGCTGCATCGGTGTAGAGGAGCGGAGCAGCAAAATCCAGCCCCTTCTCCTGGCCAAGCACACCTCAGCCGGCGTTGCTGGAGCGCTACGGGGCTCCTATGGACCTTTATGTTCCTTTACGTGCCCGCACGGCTCCCTGTCCCTCCGGGATTTCTGTGTACACGTGTGTTCTCACAGTTTCCCGTTACAAATAAACGCCAACGTCCCCAATCGCCTCTGACCCTCTGAGTTTGTTGAGCAATGATTGAGAGCGGAGTGATGGGTTGCGTGTCTCAGACACTGTTTCTCCAGC
>NW_009649114.1:2524311-2524673 GCF_000708025.1 Charadrius vociferus
CTACCTGCCTTCCCAGGACGGGCAGCCGCTCTGGATCTTGGGTGATGTCTTCCTCAAAGAGTATTACACCGTCTTTGACATGGCTAACAACCGCATCGGCTTCGCTGCATCGGTGTAGAGGAGCGGAGCAGCAAAATCCAGCCCCTTCTCCTGGCCAAGCACACCTCAGCCGGCGTTGCTGGAGCGCTACGGGGCTCCTATGGACCTTTATGTTCCTTTACGTGCCCGCACGGCTCCCTGTCCCTCCGGGATTTCTGTGTACACGTGTGTTCTCACAGTTTCCCGTTACAAATAAACGCCAACGTCCCCAATCGCCTCTGACCCTCTGAGTTTGTTGAGCAATGATTGAGAGCGGAGTGATG
>NW_009649114.1:2524704-2529082 GCF_000708025.1 Charadrius vociferus
AGCGCCGTGATAAACCAGGCAGATTTCTGCGGAGTCAGCCCGGGGGAAGCTGTCCCTGGGCTGCTTCAAATCTAAACTCAATGTATTGATGTTTCTTGCAAAAGGGTATGACATGCTGTCGACTCCTGTGGGACTGAGTCTAAGCCTTTACCTATAGTGAATTATTGAGCCCGGGGCTGGCTCTGATGACCGCAGCAGACTCCGACCTCCAGCTCAGCTCACAGCCTGATGGGTGCAGGGATGGGAGGGACCGGTCCTTCCCCACGCTGTGCCCGGGGTGTCTCCTGCCGGCGGTGCAGCCCATCCTTTTGGTGCGAAGATGTCCCACAGCCCAGTGCTGTCCCCTCTGCCGGGCTTGTGCGACTCAGCCTGGGGCTGCGGCATCCCCCAAATCCCGGCTGCTGCCTTTGCGCCTGGCTGCACCCCGCTTCTGTCCTCCTTGTCCTCGGTGAGGGATAAACCCGGAATGAGTGTCCTGAGCCTGATTCCTGCTTTGCAGGGGAGAAGCACCATGCGCCAGGCTGCGGTGCAGGGGATCGGGACACCAAAAGGTCACTGGGGTTGGTCTTAAACACCAACCACAGCCCTGGAGATGGGAGTTCCCCGAGGGATTCCCCAAAAAGCCAGTTCTGCTCTGTGCTATCAGGCACTGGTGCGTGTCTGGAAATGCCGTGCGAGTTCCTAACGGGGCGGTAACGGCTTCACCCTCCTCCGCCCCCCCCGCTGCTGCCCTAAGTCACTTCAGGGAGATGCTCACCAGCACCTACTCAGGCAAATACAGATTCAGCCGGTGGCGGTGGACATTGCTTTGCTTGCAGTTTGCGGTGACCTTGGAGTGACTGCAAGGACACGCTGTCCCATCTCTTGCTGCTGCTGGTACTTGCAGGGCTGCACCGATCGCTCCAACCGGCCGAGGATAAAGCCACGGGGCCAGTCGGTCCCCAACCTCTGTCCCTCTTGCTGGGCATCGGGAAACCTCCTCAGAGGTGCGTGTGGGAAAACGCTAATCTTCCTTGCAGCTGGATAAGGTTTGACAAAGTCCTGTGATTAAGGCAAAGTGGGAATATGAGGCCAGATTAGGTTAGCCATGACATCCAAATGACCCCTAAATCTTGAAGTGGGGCTACTCAGTCAGGTAAAAGAGCAGCCGGAGTATCGGGAATCATGGTCGTCAGCCAAAGGGGACGGGGAACACCTTAGCCGGGGGAGGCTCGGGTAACACCGCTCTTTCCCGGGATCCAAACTTGTTTCTTAGAAGCTCTTTATCATTGGAGCTCATTATCAGATATATTAATAGCTCTGTCATTTCACCAGAGGAAGGACACAAACTCGTCTGTGCTTTGTGTCAAAATATTGACACAAGCTGAGCACAGCGAGGGGGAGATTAGATAGGTGCGGATAGCGGGGAAAGGCATTCCTCTTCCCCTATAAAATGGGGCGGTTTCTGAGCTCCGAAGCTGCTCTGGCAGCAGCAGTGGCAGGAAGGGACAGGGGACGGCTGACCGTGTCCCTGTCGGTCTTTGCTCTCCCCTTTGCTTCCTGCAGGATCCGTCCACGCAAAGGCAGATCCATCAGGATGCGATGGAGGAGGAAGGGGCGCCGGGGGTGGGGGTGTTCCTGAGCCACCACAGGCTCGAAGCACCGGTCCAACGCCGACAGCTCGGCCGGGAGCAGCAAGGCTCTGCTGGGGTCTGTCCCCACCGCTAGCGGGGACTGAATGTGCCCTACAGCAAAGGACAGGGGGGTTGCTCCTGCCCGACCCCGGGGAGAGCGGCGCTGGCCCCTCTTCTGCCCCCTCCCTGGGGTGCATGAGTCGGTGACCCCCGTGGGGCCATTCAGATCCGGACAAAGATTTTGGTCGCAGTGAAATGGGAGCAGAACCGCAGCGTGTGGCGGGTGCTCAAAGCAGTACGTGTTAAAGCACGTGGTTTAGGAGGGGCTGGCCCGGCGCCGCATCCCCCGGGCACCGGGGTCTGAGCAGCCTCGGGCTTTCCGTCCGGCTGGGGCTCCTTTGCCCAGAGCTTTGCACAGATAAACAACCCCACGTTTGTCTTCCTCAGGTTTTCCATGGGAGATGAGCCCACAGGCCAGCACAGATGAGACTGCCAGGCTGATGGGGACAGTCACCGTTCCCTGGCAGCACGTGGCGGAGTTTCTGCAGGCGGTGAGTGCCCAGGCGTCGGGCTGCGAGGCTGAGCAGCATCCTCGGGGCACCAGATGCCAGGATGGGTCCTCGGTGGGGACTGGCAGGGCTGGCTGGCTGGTAGCACCTTCCCAGGGGGAGGAAAGGGTCTCCTGGGACTAAAAATCCTCTGGAAATCAATGCCAAAATACACGCTCCCCTGCACCTTTCCTGCCTGGCTGTGACCAGCATCATACAAAGCGTACGGGAGACATCACCTCCAACGCACCAGACGTGTGACCTGAGCACCCTCAGCGTAACTCTTGACACGGAGGATGAACTGCAGCATATCAAAGTGTCTTTTGGAGATGGCTGAGCGGCTGCAAGCAGGCAGGTAGAGACCTGTTACGCTTTTCAGGGCTGCTATACCGCGCAGCTTCTAGTGCCCATCTCAGCATCCCTGGGGGGTATTGGCAGAGCTGGAGGGCGGTGAAGGGCAGAAGGGGCAGAGTGACAAAAGCACAAATGCCTGGAAAGATAGACATTTTGGGGGGGGATTTGCTCGGAGCTGTGCTGAAAAACCACCGCTGCTGTTTCGTGCCAGCCACGTTGAGGGAGATGGACGTAACGCAGTCTGTAGACTTGGATGGAAGAAACACTCCAGCCCCGTGGCACTTCCTTGGCTGCCTGGATGGGTCAAAAGAGGAACACCAGCATCATAAATTTCCGTTTGCTGTAAAGGGTGTGTTTTGCCTTTGTTTTCTGGCAGGATCAAGCTGGTGCTGAAAGCAAGAGAAAATACTTTAACTTCTTGATAACAACAGAATTTTGCGTTTTATCAGATGTCACATATTTGGTCTGGGTATCAGAGGTATGGACCAATCTGCGAGCGCCTGAACAGCCGGGTAAGGAGGCAAAATCAGGGTGGTTGCGGTGATAAACGTACCGCAAGCGTTGGTGTTGGGTGGGTGCAGCGATAGAGGGAAGGGGTGTCTGGAGCGAGGGGTTGGGCACGGCTCCTGGCTATATACACCCTGCCCTGGCCGAGGCGGTGCAGGAGCTGCCATGGAGCCACCAGCACCCGGGACCATGCGGTGGCTGGTGCTGGCCCTGCTCTGCCTCCGGCTCGGGGAGGGGATGGTGAGGTGAGCCCCGGGGCTGGGATGGGTACCGGGGCACAGGGTCCGGCTGCGGAGCGGGACTCACCCTCAGCACATGGGGGGTGCACATGTGGATGGGGCCACCAGGTCGCTCAGCATCTCGCTGCCGTCTCCATCCCGCGCAGGATCTCCCTGAGGAAAGGCAGGTCCATGCGGGAGGTGATGAGAGAGAAGGGGGTGCCGGAGGGTTTCCTGAAGGACCTCAAAGGGGACCCCGGTAGGAAATACCTGCTCAGTAACGCTGTGGCGTACGAACCACTTACGAACTACCTGGATGTAAGTACTAAAGCTTTTTCTTCCTCCTCTGAGCCAACTGGTTCCAGTTTTGGGGGATGCCCTCCGCCTTTCCTGGCTGCCTGCGGGAAGCTCCCTCCCTCCCTGCCCAGTCAAGGGGCTGTGCTGGGCATGGGCAGGCGTTCTGCTGTCTTTGTAGCCGGGCTCCGAGGGCTGGGGGATGTTGGGAGACGAAGGCAGGAGGCAGCACGGCTTATCCTGAATTGATTTCCCTTCTCAGAAAAAGCGGAGTTTGATGGTTATAGGGCAGATCTGCTCCCAACCTTGCTGCTGACTTCGTTATGTTGTAGGCAAATCGTTGCCCCATTCTGTGCTTCAGCTGCCCTGGATGCTCTCAAGGACTATGAGCCCTTCCTACAAGCCCTCAGCAGTTTGGGTTTCTCAGCTAGCAGAGGGCAGAGAGGTGAAAACTCTCATTCAAACAACAAAAAAAAAAACACCAAAAAATAGGCAGAAACAGAAATCCACCCACGTTCTTGTTCACAGTCCTTCTACTTCGGGGAGATCAGCATCGGGACCCCCCCGCAAAATTTCCTGGTGATCTTTGACACCGGCTCCGCCAACTTGTGGGTGCCCTCCACCTACTGCCAGACTCCAGCCTGCGGTGAGCATCCCTCTGGGGACACAGCGATGCCGGGGGGACACACGGGGTTTCCCCCTCCATCGGTGCTCTCGGACATCCCTCGCGCGCTGTGGGCTGGACCTATGGCAGGGAAAGCAGTGAGAGCCGACAGGGTTTGTTGTTTGCTGGGGTTTGGTGACACTGGTGGGGCTGGTTTTGGATGGCCCCTTCCCTGGGAAG
>NW_009649114.1:2529166-2533148 GCF_000708025.1 Charadrius vociferus
CATGCCAGGTTCAACCCCAGCCTGTCGGCCACCTTCTCGGGCATCGGTGTCGCCTACACCCTGAGCTACGGGTTCGGTGACCTGTCGGTGGCGTTAGGGTATGACACCGTGACAGTAAGTGACTTCTGCCATGTTGGTGCATTGCTGCAATCAGGGTAAGAAGTGATTGCGGTTGCGATCAGTCCAATTCGGTTAAAAATATAGGGGATGGCTGGAAGTACTTTCTTGTTTTGGATATAAGTGCCTGGATCGCCCATGTAGAGTTTATGGCATGTCAGCGTAAATTGACTCAGAGACTGGGATATGCAGACAAACCCAGTCCGAGTCCTCTGGGCTGTCCATCATTGCTTTGGGCTCAGGGATATCTTTGGCCTTAAATGTTTGCTTTTTACACTGATCGCTGAGCTTTGTCGTTACAGGATATAAGAAATGTTCTGTTGTGAGACTTCCATGCAGTGACAATGTGATTTTAAACTAATTTAACTGAGGCAAACCCATTTTAGGGGTATTTTTATGAAATAATAAGGGTGATGGGACAAAGAATAAGAGCCAGGCTGCTCCGGACTCCAACTCCCATCTGCGAGGGGAAGAACTCAGCATCTCTGAGTGCAGATTTACTTTCATGACCTTCCTGGCCATCCCTGCTTCTCCCCAAAAACTCCCCACTGGGATGGCCGCTGTCAAAGGGAAATGTGCAAAATGCGGACATCTCCCAGCGGCTTTCCTCTCCTTCTAGATCCAGAACATCATCATCAGGAACCAGGAGTTTGGCCTGAGCCTGGATGAGCCCAGCAGACCCTTTTACTACCTGGACTTTGATGGGATTTTGGGCATGGCTTACCCGGGCGTTGGCATCGGCGGTTACAACACGGTGCTGCAGAACATGCTGCAGCAGAGCCAGCTCGCCGAACCCATCTTCAGCTTCTATTACTCGCGGTGAGACCTCTGACAGTGGAGCTCTCTCTCCCGTAGACGCAGTCTGGATCCGTCCTTTTCTTCATTCCTTCTCCATCCACGCGTTCTCCCCACACACCTCTCCGCCACACCGCTTTCTGCTGAGCAGCCTGCCTGATTCGGGGTTTAATTTTGCATCTTTCCAGCAACCCGACCTATAGTTACGGCGGCGAAGTCATCCTCGGAGGGGTTGACCCCCAGCTGTACTCTGGGGAGATTTTATGGGCTCCTGTGGTCCAGGAATTGTACTGGAAGATTGGGATCGAGGAGTAAGTGTTGCACCATGGCTTGGAGGGGGGCTCGGAGGGAGGGAACCTTTTCTGATGCCTTTTCTGCTGCTCTCGCCAGGTTCTCCATCGGGCCGTCGGCTACCGGCTGGGGGGGGCCAGGGGGTGACAGGCAGCTGGAATCCGGCTGACCATCCCAGGACAATTCATGCCAGCCTTCCTGCAGGCGCTGGGTGCGGAGGAGAGTGACTATGGGGTAGGTGGGAAGGATGCCCTGCACACACGCGGGGCTGATGCTGTGGGATGAGGATGCATCCGGGTGGTAATGTTGAGCGATGGAGGGGTCCCGGTGTCTCTGGAGCAAAACATTTCACCCGAAACAACACTGCAGTGGCGTATCTTCCCTTTGCAGTGGTGTAAAACAACAATAATCCTTCCAAATATGATAAACCTGCGTCAGCAGAGCCCTGCCACAGTCAGAGCTGTGCTGACCCTTAGGGAGCATGGCTGGGGTTACAGCCGGAGGAAGGACGGTGCCCAGCCCTGCGGGTCCTGACCCCTCTGCCCCTCTTCACTTCTTTTACAGTTTGTCGTGGACTGCAGCGTCGTCCCGAGCATGCCCACCCTCTACTTTGCCATCAGCGGAGCCCAGTTACCACTGCCTCCCTCTGTCTATGTCTTAAACGTATGTGTGATTTTTATCATTCCCAACATGTGTTTGCCGTTATAGGGCAGTTTTGCCCAGGAGAAAGTCAGAGTTTCTTTTGAAACCCAGAGACTTCCAGCAGCCTTAGTGCTGTATTTCCCAGCACCCGATTTCACAGGGCTGTTGCGTGCCTGTATGTGACTGTAAGGAGCATCTAATCCTGCTCCCAGCCAAAGCAGCCATGAAGGCATGGGCAGCACAACCCCCCTACGCTCCTCACCAGCGCTGAAATTTGCTCTTTTTCCCTCGGCAGAATGACGGCGTCTGCACCGTTGGGGTGGAAAGCACGTACGTACCCTCTGCCAGTGGGCAGCCACTCTGGATCCTCGGCAATCTCTTCCTCCGGCAGTATTACTCCATCTTCGACATGGCCAACAACAGAGTTGGCTTTGCCTTGTCAGCTTAGGGATGCTGAGCATCGCCCGTGGGATAATTTGTCCCTGCGACACCTTCTTCTCCCTTGGGACCCACGTACGGTGATAAGTAGTGTGCAAACCTCCTGTAGTGAATAAAGGGCTGCAAATCTAAGTGCCTCGTGTCTCATCTGGCTGCGGTGGAGCAGGAATTGGCACAGGTCGTCTTAATAAAACAACGGAGTCTGAGTTCCTGCTTGAGGTTTCCAGGCACTGCCTGGGCTTTCAGACGTGCACGGAGCCTTTGAATTTGTGGCAATGACAAATTTGGGGTCGCCTTTGTGACTGGGACCCGTATCCCTGCTGGGGCTGGCTGAGAAACTGGGATGCCCAGGAGAAATTCAGGCTACAGCGTGTGCTCAGCCTTGGCTCGGGGACCCCAGGGCTGAGTCGGTATGGTCGCTGGAGGCTTCAGAAACCAGTTTGGAGCAGGATTTGCAGAGACAAGGAGCTGCGTGTGAACAGGTCTTGGTTCATTAGGTTTGGGGGAATTGCCCACACAGATTTGCAAATAAATTAGGGATTTAAAAAGTGTCATGCAAGGACGCTGAGGCTGAGGAAAACACCCTGGTTTTGTTCTCAAAGGGTAAATCTCTTCATTGCTGCAGCATCGAAGGACGGATGATGAGAAGAAAAGGGGTGGCGTGCCTGGGATGCGGATGTGACCAAAGCTTGGGATGTCTGGGTTCCCCTTCAAGAGGAGCTGCTGGATGCAGTCTCGGACAGATTGGGCCAGCGCCAGAGGTCCAGACCACATCCAGGAGGCTGGTCTTCGAGTTCGGGCTCCAGGTGATGCACAGCGCTCAAGGACCCATCGCCCGTTGTTTGACACCCAACTCCCGGTCAGATGACAGTCACCCCACTGGGGCATGTGACCGCCCATTAAATCTGCTGTTTCCAGCCAAATCTGCCACCACCGCTCCCTCCCCCTGCCACCCCCGGTCCCGGGAGAGTTCACCTCGTACCAAAAGCTCCGCACTCCCTGCACGGGTTCCCCCAGCAGCGGCCAGACCCCGAGGGTCCCGCCTGGAGGGGGCCAGACCCCCCTCTGCCTCCAGCAGGCACACGCTGCGACTGCTCCCCACCACCCAGTATGTCACCAGGTCACCAGCGGAGACCTGGCACTGACCTTGGCAGCGCCTTGCACAGGAGACACACGACCCCAGTGCAAGAAGCTGCACGACCCTGGTGCACGGAGTCACACGACCCTCGTGCAAGGGGCTGAACAACCCCAGTGCGAGATGCTGCGTGACCCTGGTGTAAGGAGCTGCACGATTCTCGTGCAAGGGGCTGAACAACCCCAGTGCAAGATGCTGCGTGACACGGGTGCAAGGAGTCACACGACCCTCGTGCAAGGGGCTGAACAGCCCCACTGCAAGATGCCGCATGATCCTGGTGCAAGGAGCAGCAAGACCCTCGTGCAAGCAGCCAGATGACCCCCGTGTAAGGAGCAACACAACCCTGGTGCAAGATGCTGCATGACCCCACTGCAAGATGCCGCACAACCCTGGTGCAAAGGGGCTGCACGATCCTGGTGCGAAGTGCTGTACACCCCCGGTGCAAGGGGCTGTATGACCCCGGTGGAAGGGGCTGCACGACCCGGGCTCAGCCCCGCCATCACCCCCGGCACCCCTCCTCCTGGCCCCCTCCGGGGGTGGAAAACCCCGGGTTATTTTTTGGAG
>NW_009649114.1:2534297-2535043 GCF_000708025.1 Charadrius vociferus
CCCCCCAGCCCTGCTGTTTTGGGGGTCTGCAAAAGGCAGGGGAAGAGTTGGGGTGCCGCATGGCTTTTAGGGGATTTCTCCCCCCCCTCCAGCTTGCAACTTGTTCCTCTGGGGCAGCAGGAGTTTGGTGGGGGAGTAGGAGAGGGCTGCGCTTAACCTACAGCCGCCGATTAATTATATTCATGAATTATTTGCAAAGCAGGAAGGATTACGCCAGCCCTCATGCCCGTGTCCTCTAAAGCTTCAGTGAGTCAGATGATGGGGAAATTTCCTTTAACACACACACACACACACACACAAAATAAATTTAAGAGCGAAAATATGGTGGTTATTGTTGTGCTCTTCTAAGATAAATAAATAAGCCCATGTAAGTCCGTGGACAGGCAGGGCCTGTTTCCAGGAATTGCAGCGCTTCTGCGCGTTCCCGGTCCTTGGGGCATCGGGGGACTTTGGGATTTTTTTATTTTATTTTATTTTATTTTTTTTATATAACGGCAGAGCAGACAGCGAAGGTGTGACATTTGGGGGATTTATTTTTATTTCTCCTGTTCCACCCCCGTCCCGTCCCGTCCTCCCCCTCCCCTTTAGGTTCCCCTGCCATGTTTGCTTGGCTTCATGCACGGCTGCTCCGGCCGGGGGAGGAGGGAGCGGGGCTTGGTTTCTCCCTGCTGCGGGTGCCAGTGGCGGCTCAGCCTCTGCTTACCTGCTGCCGGGGGATTCGGTGGGGAAAACCATACTCGGGGGCC
>NW_009649114.1:2535255-2536143 GCF_000708025.1 Charadrius vociferus
AAGCAGGATGTTTTTTTGGCCCCCTCCAAGGGATGCTGGCTGTGCCCCCCAGGGATGCAGGCTTTGCCCCCTCCAGGGGATGCTGGCTTTGCCCCCCCCAGGGATGCTGGCTGTGCCCCCGGCCAGGGATGCAGGCTTTGCCCCCTCTGAGGGATGCTGGCTGCGCCCCCCAGGGATGCAGGCTGTGCCCCCCCCAGGGATGCTGGCTTTGCCTCCCACCCTTATCAGTAGGAAACCGCTCCGGGGTGGGGCTGGCTGCAACAGGGCGACTCCAGCATCCGGGTGTTTGGGATGGAGGTTGTGATTCCAGCCAGGTTTTTATTTCTTTTTCCACGCTCCGCAGCGCCGAGTTTATGGCACGTGTGTTCCTGGTCCGTCCCCCCTCGCCTGTGCGCTTGCCCCAGTGCCGCCTTTGCCGTGATGAGGTTTCCCTGTTCGCTGTTTTTTGGGTTTCGGCGGTGCCGTGGGGAAAGGGAAGAGCCCCGCGTTTGCAGCAACAAAGTGATGAATCATCGGAGCAGGGGGGGGACATTTCCAGGGCTGAGGGTGGGGTGGCCGTGGAGCCCGAGCAGCACAGCCCTGCGGGGAAAGAAACAGCCGCTGCGGGGCAATGGGGATGGGGAGGCCCCCCCCCCCAATCACGTATACTGAGGGTAGAGATGCCCTTTTGGCTCCCTGTAGTGCTGGGAGGGGGTACTGGGGTCTGGATGGTGTGATGGCACGGGGGGATCTCAGCCCTGGATCCGCATTTCTCCCTCTTTTCCTGGGGGGTGCGGGTGGATGGTGGGAAGGGATGGAACTCTCCCGGCGCTAGGCATGGCACATCCCCGTCACCTCTGGGCTCCGTCCCTGGGGACAGCTGGAGTTTGTGGTTTGGGGGGGGTTTTT
>NW_009649114.1:2539152-2541761 GCF_000708025.1 Charadrius vociferus
AGGAGTGGGGAGGGCCCCCCCCCCCCCCAATCACGTGTACTGAGGGTAGAGATGCCCTTTTGGCTCCCTGTAGTGCTGGGAGGGGGTACTGGGGTCTGGATGGTGTGATGGCACGGGGGGATCTCAGCCCTGGATCCGCATTTCTCCCTCTTTTCCTGGGGGGTGCGGGTGGATGGTGGGAAGGGATGGAACTCTCCCGGCGCTGGGCATGGCACATCCCCGTCACCTCTGGGCTCCGTCCCTGGGGACAGCTGGAGTTTGTGGTTTGGGGTGGGTTTTTTGGGGGGGGACGCACCTCGAGCTGCACCCACTGAAAGCGAGCCGTTTCCGAACTACATTCTGAACTGGAATGGGGTTATCCCATTCCCCGGTCGAAGAGGATCTGGGCCCAGGGTTGGGGGGAACTTGCCAGGGTCGATTCAGCACAGCGGTGTCCCCGGTGTGGGTACCGCAGCCTGGCGGTGGCACCGTCCCGGTGGCAGCATCGTGGCATCCCGTGGCTGCACCCCGCACTGGTGTTGACCCGTGGCAGTCGTTTTGTGACACATTCCCCAACCCTCTGTTTGTGGTGGGACATCTACGGGGCACTTCGCAGCCGCGGGAGCTTTGCAGCCCACTAAAAGAGCAGAGGCTGCTCGAGGGTGTGACGTGTGGGGTGGAGGACATCCCGTGGTGGCCTTTCTGCTGTGGCATCACCTCCTCGAGCCCAGGGGAGGCAGCAGCTCCGGCTTTGCCGAACCGTGGTGTGTTCTTGGTGTGGGGGTGGCCGGGGCACATCCCCACCGCAGTCGGTGATTCCCGGGGTGAGCCGCGGTCATCGTCACCCTACAGCTGAAGCAGGGGAAGGCGCTGGCGGTGTGATGCTTGGCGGGATGCAGGGGATGATCTCTTTGTGAGCCTGCAGATGGGAAATACGTGCTCATCTTTTTTTTTTCCCCCGACTGGTGTGTCCAGAAGGAGCCCCGGGAGTTCCCCCCCCGGATTCATTGCAAGGTGGTGCCCCGCCGCAGGGTGGGCACTCGGGTTTCGGTCAGAGCGGGTTTTCCTGGTGGATTTGCATGCCCGTAGGTTCCCACGATACGGTCAGCCCAGGGATGCAGGAGGCCGAGCCCTGCGCTTCGGGATGAGCTCCGGTTCCTGCTCCTCACCTTCCCGGGAGACCCGTGCCTTGGCTGGAGGCAGCGCATTGCTGAGAAAACCGGGAGCGATGGGCGCGATGCCGGTACTGATGCCAGCTCTGGTCCTGTCCAGCTGATGCTGACGGCCGTCTTTGAAGAAGCCGTCCCTCCTCCGGCCGTCTTCCCCTGTGCTCTCTGCTGAACAAACAGGCAGCGGAGCAAAGCTATAAATACTAAATTGCAGAAAAAAAAAAGAAAAAAAGAAAGAAAGAGTAAAGAAACCACACGATTTCCCTGCGGGCAGAGGAGGAGCGGGTGAGGGCTGAGCCCGAGTGACAGAGGTGAGCGGGGCTGCCCGAAGGACTTCACCAGAAGCAGCTCGGTGTGCCGTGCCGGTGCGGGGGACCCGTCCCAGGAGGATGGCATGGGGCCGGATCGCAGCCGCCGGGAGCTCGTGTTGTGCCGTAGGTCCGTAGGACAGTGGCAGAACTCGGCACCCCCTTGGGGAATGGGGGATGCTCCATCTCCGGAGGCACGGTGGGCGGTTCGGGAGGCATTTTGGGGAGGTGGGTGCTCTGGGGCTGGGAGCGGGAGCACGGCGGTGCAGCCCAGGGGATTTGCAACGGGCGGTGGGTGGGTTTGCCCGGATGGGGTCACTTGGGGAGAGGTCGAGGTGTTCTGGTGGTGACACGTCCCACGGTCCCTACAGCCTTTGCAAAGAGGCTGTGCCGTCTTAAAGACTCTTCTAAGAATTGCTCCCGGGGTTTTGTCACCCTTCCTACAAGTGCATTCGGCTCCAAACGAGCTCCCCACACCCTGCTGTCTGCTTAAATCCCCTCCTTTTGTTAAATCGGAGCAACTTTCTTTCCGGATAAACCTGAAACGCCCAGGCAACATCCTTCCCTGCCGGTTACATCCCTCTTTTTCCTTCCCATTCATGCACACTGTTAATGAAAGTGATTTACTTCTTGTGTAAACAGTTGCGAAGCCAAAGGTTTCCCGTCCCCGCGCCCCGGCTCCGGCCCCTTCCCCTCCGCTCGGCTCGGCGTGATTCGGGGACTCCGCTTCGGTTGTAAATTCTCCTTTCAGCGCGCGGCTGAACCTCCAGCACAGTTTGTGCAGCTGCTGCGGTATCACCCGGGTGCCAAAATCAGCGGGGCCATGGGGGCACCCGACCTGGGCACCTTCGCATCCCCCTCCGGCGCCGCATCGGGAGCAAGCGGAGGGGCTGCGGATGCTCCCCAGTGCAGAGTCCGGGCTGGGACATCATGGTGGCAATGGCTGGCGATGAGCTTGGGGATGGACAGGGGACTTTTTGGAGCCTTAGGGATGAGGAGGGGCTGCAGCTCTGGTTTTCGCCCAGGCTGTTTGCTCGAGATTTTTGAGGGGGAATGGTATGGAGCGGGGAATTTTTAGGAGGAAATGAGGAGGGGGCTGTGGCCGGGTCGGGCTGGCGGAGAGAGGGCTGTGGCACACCGGGAGGGTTTCCCA
>NW_009649114.1:2543197-2545003 GCF_000708025.1 Charadrius vociferus
AAGGGCTTTTGCTCCGCTTTGGAGCCACCGTGGACCGTGGTGGGGTTCCAGGGGTCCGTCCCCCCCCTGCCTCCCCCGACCCTGCTTCTGGGGATGCACCCGGGTCTGGCCCGCCGGTGCCATCGCTGCGCCCAGATGGGGTGATGGCATGCGTGCTGTCCCCTGGCTGTGCCACGCTGGGCAGAGGGGCTTTTTGGGGTGAGGGAGAGGTGTTTTGGGGTGAGGGAGAGGCGTTGCAGCAAGGCTGCCACGCACTGGTGGGCTCTTGTGGGTATACCTTGGCACCACCAGAACCAGGGGGCTTTTTTATAGACCCCATTTATTGTGCCCTGGAGGTGTCACCGTGACAAGGGACACTCAGTCCTGGCTCTTGGTACCCAGGGACTGATGCTTTTCCCTCCGCCGGGTCCGTGACGCCTCCCTGGCGAGGCGACCTTACCTGGGTAGTTTGGGGACCACTTTAGCTGGTGGTCCTGCTGTCATACAAGACTTGCGTTAATGTTTTTACTGTGCAGGATACCTGGGCCGCTTCCAGGAGCGGTATTTAACGCATGGAAGGGAAAACATTTGCCCTCTGACCCAAGCGCCTGCTAACAACGCTGCAGTCCACGTTTCTGGGATGCCGGGGCTAAAAACAGTGCCGGTGACTCAGTCTCTCGCTGGTGGTGTCAACTGACCCCGGCTTTTATTTGCCAAGTCCCTCTGCCTTCTCCTTCTCCCTTTCAGGGCTGCGTGCTCGCTGTGTGGGGAAGGTGCCTCGGGATGGGGCTGGGGTGGCTCTGCCCATCCACCTGCCCGACCCATCTCCTGCCCGACCCATCTCCTGCCCGCTGGGTGGGTGATGGGAAGAGGGCACTGTCGCTCTCTGGGGTTGGAAACGGCACCATCCCCTCCACCTTTTCCCATCACCCCATCCTCATCCCAGAGGGGCGTAGGCTGGATGGGACCTCTGGAGCCTCCGGTCCAGCCCCAAGCATGGCCAACACTGGGGTTAGATCGGGGTCTCCAAGGATGGAGGTTGCTCCACTGCCAGGGTTTGGCCACCCTCACGGTGAGGAATCCCACCATCCCACCCTAATACCCCGGGTCGGACCCTGTCCCGCTGCCCCTTTCTGGGGCTGCCAACTGCAGCACTGCGCTCCTCTGTGTGCCGATGAAGATGAAGGGGTCCTTCTTCCCGCTGGGTGCCAGCATTACCCGACCCCTGACACTGCGGGTACGCTGGCACGGCATAAATCACCCCTGCGGTGGCCTTGCCAAGTCAGGGCGAGTGCCCCGGGGGAGAGGCCACGGGGCCGGTCCCAGCTGCCCGGGAGCGGATGGGTGCCAGCCGCGTTGCTGGCAGGGTGGCACGGCAGCGGCTCGCCGGCCCGGCCCGGGGGGGGCTTCCCCGGTGGGGAGAATGGGGGAGCTCACTCCGCTCGGGATGTGGCGGGAGGTGCCGCGGTGTCCTCCTGGGATGGTGGTACCCCCAGCACGGGGGCAAAGGGGAAGATGGTGCAAAGTGGCTTTGCACAACTGGGGGGGTGTGTGTGGGGGGGGTCCCCAGCACTGTGCCAGCTGAGTGGGGCATCACACAGGCATCCTTGTCATCCCCTGGCTTTGTCATCGCCATCCTGGTTGGTGCCAGCCAGCACTGGCATCACCGTCCCGGAGGGGACCAGCAGCAGGTGCTGGAGGGACCCCGTGTGCGGATCCGGCGCTGTACCCGCTCCGGACATACGGAGAGTGAGGGATCCCCTCGTGCCACATTCCCTGAAGGGACAAGGGACAGCTTTTGCCCCTCTCTGTATTTGCAGGCAGGGA
>NW_009649114.1:2545627-2546376 GCF_000708025.1 Charadrius vociferus
CCCCCCCCCTCACACGGCATTTGAAAATTAAAAACGAGGAAGGAAGGCTCGGCGGGCGCTTGCTGCCGGTAGCGAGAAGCAGAGCTGTTTTCACTTCTTGCTTCTCCCTTTCCTTTTTGCCGCACTTTTGGTTATCAGTGAAGCGGCATAGGGTGGGGGGGTGGCGCGGCCCCCCCTCACCCCCGCCTCCCCTCCTTCCCCGGGGGGTCCCCGTTCCCGGTTCAAGCTGCCGATTGATTTTTCCGTTCATAAACGGTCACCATCGACCGGGAAATAAACACAAGCGAGGGAGCGGGGCTGGGCAGGCGGCTCCTCGGTGCGATGAGTTTAGGGGGTTCTCAGCTCCCTTTCCAGGGCTGAGCGGAGCATCGCTCCCCTCTCCTCCCTCCGGCTTTCGAGGGGGGGTGGGCAGGAGATGTGTCGCACTCTGTAAGTGCATGTGCGCCCGTAGGTTGCAGGCAGGACGGGGCAGCGGGGGTGCCGCTTCCCCGCGGGCCGCCCGGGGAGGGTAACGCGATCCCGTATTTTGCAGGGGCTAAATCTGGAAACTGCCTCATGGCGGCTTTTATTTCTAACCCACACCTGGGCGCAGCGTTGCGCTCGGGGAGGAGGCGGTGGGGTGCCGCACGGGTGCGGGGATGGCGATGTGGCTCAGGGTGTTTTGTCCCTCCGGGGGTGGCACTGGGTGCCTCACGCCGGCTCTCCGCAGCGGGTCCAGCGGCAGGCCCGGCCCCCCGGTACTCCGGGCA
>NW_009649114.1:2546720-2547846 GCF_000708025.1 Charadrius vociferus
CGGGCTCCGGCCCCGCGCGGTGCCCCGGCGGTGGGGCTGGTGTGCGGTGGTGGAGTACGGCCGGTGCCCGGCCAGCCCCAGGCGCTGATGGAGCCCACCGCTCTCTGGCCCCCGGGGAGGTTTTCACTCAAAGAGCCGCTCTGGCTTTGGGATGCAATCCTGCAGTGAAGCGGGATTCACTTTTTCCTCCCCACCTAAAGGGGGGCAGGGGCAGGGTTGGGGGGTTTTCAGAGCATGAGGTTTTTCAGAGTTTATTTTGGGAAATGCATCCCTTTTCCCTGCGTTCCTGGCTTGACCCCGAGCTGGTACTTTGGTCCCCCCATCCCGTGGAGCTGGGGGCTGCAGTCAGGGTCAGGATCAGCCCGGCTCCGTGGCTTCTCCTGCTGATGGTCGGTGGTGGGCAATGCACGCTGCTACGGTCAGGGGGTCGAGGGCCCACCTGGGTGCCCGATGCTCCGGGCATGGAGAAGCTGCGCTGTGTCCCCCCTGCTGCCAGTCCCCACTCTCCTGACAGGAAAGGTGGAGTTGGGGTGTGGAGAGCTGCCGGGACCATCCACCCTTTCCCTGCTGCCTCCTGCCTTCCTGCCCTTCAGCCCCTCTTCTCCCTTTCCATCCCCTTCCCGTTGCTCCATCGCCCACCCCGAGCCCCCCATCACCTTCCTCCCTCCCCTCTGCTGCTCTTCCCTCTCCGTGACCCATGGGGACGTTGCCCCAGCAGGTACCCTGGCAGCACCCACCGGGAAACCCAACGCCTGGGCATGCCCTGGCCCCCCGCGCTGCCCGCTCGGAGCCCGGCAAACCGCTGTCCCTGCACTGGGACGGACCCTCGCCGGGGTCCCCTCCAGGCAGGGACCAGGCTGGGGCTGCCCCTGGCACGGGGACGGCTCCGGCTCAGCAGGAGGGCTGCTGGGTGTGCTTTTCCCAGGACGCTGACATCTTTCACCTTCCCAGGAATAACAGGCATCCCGGACGGAGCTGCTGTCCCGCGTGCTTTATTTTTATCCCCCACCCCCCAACCCCGGACCAAGGGATGGCGGTTTGGGATGCGTCCCCCCGGGGTGGGGTGCCTGCACCGTGATGCCATGCCGGCTGGGTCTCCATCCTTTCCCACCGCCTGCTGCCCCCC
>NW_009649114.1:2548276-2557840 GCF_000708025.1 Charadrius vociferus
CCCCCCTGCCCCCACGTACCGGCTGCCCTTCCTGGGAAGAGCCCGGGTCCCCCCCAGCTCTGCAGCGGGGCAGCTCCGTCCTTGCCCTCGACGCCGGGTTTCCCCAGCGCCGGAGATGCCGGCCATTCTGGCTTCCTCCTCCTCCCCATCTTGTCCCCCCCACCCTGTCCCCATCGAGCCGGGGTCCCCGTGCAGCCGCCCACGGCGGGTGCTGAGCCCTGCTGAGCTCACGGTGCTCGGTGGGGCCATGGGTAGCTGCTTGCTTGCAAACACCAGGGCTGACCGCAAAGTTGCCCATGCACGGCTTGAAATCCCTTTTCCACTCTCCCCCGGTGCCAGAAGCCCCTCGAAAACATCTGTCTCGTGGTGCACCGGTGCCTCACCGTGTCCCTGCCCTGGCCGTGCCCCGGCTGTGCAGCCAGCGCTCCAGAGCTGGGATTGCAAAGCACGGCCGGTCCCTCCACGCCGTGATGGCACATCCCATCTCCTCACAGCTCTTGGAGGCTTTTCCTCTCACCCTGCCCTTCATATTTGGGGTTAATATATCCCCTGTATGCATCAGCTGTGGTTTATCCCCCTTCAGCCTTGTTTCATCCGCTGCGGGCTGTCCCCGGCATCGCTGGGTCCTTTTCCAGGGCTCTGTTGTTGCTCATCTCAAACATCATCCCCCTGTGCCCTCCTCTAAGGCCGTTTGCGACAGCTCCGATTGATAACGAAGCTCCGATTGATAACTGTCCCAGGCTCCTCTGCTCCCATCCCCCTTTAGACGGGCCACCATGTCTAATTAATTACCTTCCTCTTGCCGTTCAATAGCTGGCTCTTGATCCATGTAATCGTATTTCTGTCCATGCTGGCTTGATTTAATTTCCCCCTTAGGATATTGCGTGGCACTGTGTATCATACCTCGCCGAAACCCCGGTCTGTTGTATCCACCGTGGCCCCTTTGTCTGCAATTACACATTGTATTTAAATAGCAAAACCCTCCAGATTTGTCTGGTTACACCACCGCAGAGCAAACCCCGCGTGTTTGTCTCCCGTCTGTTCCCCTGGCAGCGTTTGCTTTGGGTCCTGTGCTCCGCTTTCCCTCCCGCCCCGCAGATGCTGTGGTCCAGACCCCCATCCCGCACAACACCTCCCGCATCCCCATCCCATCCCATCCCATCCCATCCCATCCCATCCCATCCCCGCGTGGGAAACCAGCCCCATGGAAAGTCATCGTGGTGCCCTGGAGAGCCCGGCTAGGGCAGCTCCCCTCTCCCCGGCATCCTCTTCCCCCCCTCCACGGGCCGCCGTCCCCTTTGTATCCGCTCCCGGGCTCTGGTTTTTCCCGGTCCTTCTTGGTTTGCTCCGGTGTTTCAGAAGTTGGTGGCTCAAAGCACGCTCCAGCTGAACCCGGCGGTATGTGAGTCCACGCTCGCTGGGTGCGGGGTCCCAGCTGCCCCCTGCCCACCCTGTCCCCCCTGTCCCGGGGTGTCCCTGCTGTCCCCAGGGAGAGCGGTGGCATGGCGGGGAGCTGCGGCAGGAGGACAGACCCATCCGCCTGGCGTTAGGGCTTAGTCACCAGCTGGTGTGGGTGATCCGGGATGTCTGCTCCCTCCCCGTGCCTCAGTTTCCCTGTTGCAAAACCGGCTGTTGGCTGATGTGCCGTGTCCTTCTCTCAGGGTCACCTCTGTGCCCGGCGGGCGCCAACGTCCCACCCCCCCGGTGCACCATGGCGTCCCGCATCGGTCTGCGGATGGAGCTGATGAAGCAGCAAGCGCAGCAGGAGGCCGAGAGGGAGCGCATGCAGCAGCAGATGATGATGAACTACATGCAGCAGCAGCGGATGCCGGTGGCTTCCACCCCGGCCATCAACACCCCCGTCCACTACCAGTCCCCACCACCCGTGCCCGGAGAGGTCCTCAAGGTATAGTGGTGGGGGCGTCCTCCCTGCCCCGGGGCTGAGGGGGTGTGGGAGATCCCTGATGGTTTGTCTCCTTGCAGGTTCAATCCTACCTGGAGAACCCCACCACGTACCACTTGCAGAAGTCGCGGGACAAGAAGGTTCAGGCTTATCTCTCCGAAACCTATGGGAACAAGTTTGCTGCCCATGTCAGCCCCCTCAGCCACTCTCCCAAGCCGCCCCCCGCTGCGTCCCCCGGTGTCCGACCCGGCCACGTCATGTCCTCCTCGGCGGGCAACAGTGCACCCAACAGCCCCATGGCCATGCTCAACATCGGCTCCAACCCCGAGCGGGAGGTGAGGAGGTGCTACCGGGCTGCCGGGGGAGACGAAGGTGCTGGAAAGGGCCAAGAAGCCCACTTGGCACCTTACGCCTTTCCCTTTCAGTTCGATGAGGTCATTGATGACATCATGCGCCTGGATGACGTTTTGGGTTATATGAACCCCGAAGTCCACATGCCCAACACGGTGAGTCTCTGACGTGCGTTAGGAAGAGACCAGACCCCGGGCTGCGGGAGGGAGGGTGGCCTGGGGGTCCCGCAGCCCCGTGCTTGCAAGGACGGAGGTGGCACAGAGGGGACGTGTCCTTCTGCCCCATCCCCGCAGCGATGCCCGGGGAGCAGCCCAGCCCAGCCTTGTCCCTGGGACGGGTGTCCGTGGGGACCTGGGGCTGGGGGAAGGGAGGCAGCGGGATCTCCCTTTTCCAACTGCAAGAGCCAGTTCTTCCGCTTCTTTTCCCCTTTAATGACAGCCGGGAGCCCTTATAAAAAGCCGGAGAGGCGGGAGAGGGGCGTGGGGAGGGACCAAGCGCCCGCTGCAGCGTGGGGGGACGTTGGTGCTGGGAGAGGTTTCCCAACCAGGAGCTTGCTCGGAGAGGCACCATCTCCCGGGTCAGATCCGTATGGCAGCTTGTGCCTCCCAGTGGGATTCATCCTGCCGAGCCCTTCTCGGATGTGATTCATCTGCCCTATTTTAGATGCTGGCTGTGGGAGGGGATCAGCTGTGCCCTTTGAAGTCCTGTTTTCTTTGCTACTCTGATTATAGCTGTTTTAAGGGCCCGGGAAGACGATTACACCTGCCTGGGCTACGCACTCGCATCCCAGAGGCCGAGCAGCTGGGCTTGAACCCCGCTCCCACAGCCCCGGATGGAGCTAACCCACCTCTCCCTCTGGTTTTCAGCTGCCGATGTCCAGCAGTCACATGAATGTCTATAGCGGGGACCCCCAGGTGACGGCCTCTCTCGTAGGTGTCACCAGCAGCTCCTGCCCTGCCGACCTCACCCAGAAGAGAGAGCTGACAGGTACGTCCCCGGCCCCGGAGCCGGCGGGGAGCCGGCGGTGATGGTGAGCACCAAAGTTGGGGCCGCCCCGTCGCCGCGGGTGGGGAGGGCGGCTCTGGGGGATGCTGGGGTGCTCGTGGGGCAAGATGCAGCCTCGTTCCCTGCGGGTGATGTTGTGGGTCTCCGTTGCAGATGCCGAGAGCCGAGCCCTGGCGAAAGAGCGCCAGAAGAAAGACAATCACAACCTGAGTGAGTTGGGTGCTGGCTGCCCGTGGGTGGCGTGCCTTTCCCTCTCCCACCCCCGCAGCCCTTTCCCCATCACTCTTCATCCTCGTTCCCCCTCTCTCCAAGCCGGGTTCCCCTTCCCCATCCCACCTCACCCTCAGGAAATACCCCCGCAGCCCCCCTGCCGTGGCTCCCTCTTTCCCAGCTCTGCAAAGTGCCCACGGTGCAGGACAGACCCCGTTGTCCTTCTCGTTAGCACTGGGGGAAGGTCAGACCAGCCAGGGTGATGGAGGAGAGCAAGGTGCCAGAGGTTTCTCATCCTGAGCTCCCCGACTCCGGAGGGTCTGGCCGTGGCACGATGGTGGCTCCCAGCCCCACGAGCCAGGAGCAGCAGCGTGGCCGGTGGGGGCTGTGGGACATCAAGCTGCTCCTGCTGCCTCCTCACCTCCTTCCCTCTCTTCTCGTTTTGCAGTTGAGAGACGGCGAAGGTTTAACATCAACGACCGCATCAAAGAGTTGGGGATGCTGATCCCCAAGGCCAATGACCTGTACGTATCAGTGGTTTCCGTGGGGCTGGGATAAATGTGGGTCTCGTGGGCTTGCTCGACGCTCGGCCCCGGGGCAGATGGTACTTGCAGAGGGGCTTTTTGGTGGAGCAGGGGTGAGGGGAGGCGTTGCTGGCACACAGGTGACAATGTCTTTTTCCATCCTGCACCTCAGGGATGTGCGCTGGAACAAAGGGACAATCCTGAAGGCGTCTGTGGACTACATCAAGAGGATGCAGAAGGACTTGCAGAGGTCACGAGACCTGGAGAATCACTCGCGGCGTCTGGAGATGACGAATAAGCAGCTACTGCTCCGCATCCAGGTGAGCTTCCCTGTGCTCTTCCCTCCCTCCGCTCTGCTCCGGCCCCACAAGCGGCTCACTCCTGTCCTGCCGAGGGGACGGGCAGGGGTTCTCCTCCCTCTCATGGCTGTCGAGTCACCAAGAACAAAGTCTTCAGACAAACCAGACACCTGAGGTTCGGGTCACCACAGCGAGTGGTGTTGAGTTTTGCATAGGTCACCATTTTCCATCCTTCGCCTCTTCCCTGGGCTCCTTCACTGTGAGCTTCTCGGTCCCTCTGTCCCTGCCGCCTCCACGAATGCCCATGCGCTGTGTCCCCATGTGCGATGTCCCCACCAAAGACCTCCTGCGCTCTGTTGGCAGGAGCTGGAGATGCAGGCGCGCGTCCACGGGTTGCCCACCTCCTCACCCTCGGGCGTCAACGTGGCCGAGCTGGCTCAGCAGGTGGTCAAGCAAGAAGCCGGCGGGGACGAGGGGACGCTGGAGCCACTGCTGCCACCTCCGGACCCCGAATCGCAGCCGCAGCCGGCGTTGCCTCCACCGCCCCAGTCTCCCTACCACCAGCTGGACTTTACCCACAGCCTGAGCTTCGATGACGGCTCCCGGGGCTTCCCGGACAGCCTGGAGCCCGGCCACAGCGCTTCCTTCCCATCCCTATCCAAGAAGGAGCTGGACTTGATGCTGATGCAGGACACCATGCTGCCCCTGGCCTCCGACCCCTTGTTCTCGGCCATGTCCCCGGAGGCCTCCAAGGCCAGCAGTCGCCGGAGCAGCTTCAGCATGGAGGATGCAGACATGCTGTGACGAGGAGCTGCTCCGACGCCGGGGGCGAGGACTGGACCTTCAAGTTTGGTTAGTGAAGTTACAGGGCACTCTTCTCACAGGAGGAGCCCGTCCCACCGCGCACTTGAATCTACGTAGGAGTACCTTTTCTCTATGCAACGGGGGGTCTCGGATCAAGGCTCGCCAGGTACCGCCGTGTCTTTCGCAAGCTTTTTTTTTTTTTTTTTTTTTTTTTCAGGAGCTGGTGCGGACCTTCTTGGCTTGTCGTGGCGTTGGCCTGACTGCAGATTCCCCAGCCCGGGAGCGTGATCTCGGCTGCTTTGCCTTTCAGTGAATCCCTCCCAGACCCAACCCCTTTCCCCAGGCTGCTGGCTCGCAGCACGTTGGCCTGACTGCAGATTCCCCAGCCCGGGAGCGTGATCTCGGCTGCTTTGCCTTTCAGTGAATCCCTCCCAGACCCAACCCCTTTCCCCAGGCTGCTGGCTCGCAGCAGGAGCGGGCAGGGACCTTCGAGTCCCTGGGAGGAGAGGGATGATGCTCAGAGCTTTTTGTCTGGCTTGCCGCCTCCTTGCCGCCCCGCTCCGGGAGCCCACGTCCCCAAAGAGTCTTCCCCAGCGGTGCCCCCCCACCACCCCCGAGCCCTGTGGATGCTCCACGGTGCCAAGTCCTTCACGGTTCCTCCTTCCTCGGAGTGCCCGCTGCCTCTCTGGGTTGCAGGGCTGGAGGGAGACGTTAATTGGAGCAAATTAATTCACGGGGCACGGGGGGGTGTTGTCTGAGTGAGCTGGGTCTGAGGCTACGAATTCGAGTCAATGTTGAGGGCTTCCAAAATGGCCAGGAAGGGGTGTTTGATGCTCAGTCAACCCCCTGCTGGGACCCCCACCTTGCCGGGTGGGATCTCCACTCGGGGTTTGGCAGCACCCAGCACCCCAAAACCTCGCTGGCCTCTGGAAAAAGGGCTGCATGGTGCTGGGCGACCTTCAGCCTCCCTCGAGACATCCCCGCAGAGGTGCCTCTGCCCCATAACACCAAGCCTCGGCTCTTCGGGGGGGAGGATAAAGGGTTTTTACACTTCTTTTTGGGGATACTTGTTGAAAGCGGATGTTCTGCCCCACATCTGGGCATGGAGGCCCAGGCTGGGGACCAGGGGATGGTTTGTACCGATGCCAAACCTGAGCTGCTGCTCTCTGCCTTTGGCTCTCGGGTTTTATTTCTCTTCCCAGTGTCACCAGCTCGTTCCCCAGCCAGGACGGCTCGGTGATGGGGAACTGCTTTGGGCTTTGTGCCATCTTCTGCTGCCTCAGCCCGGCTGGGAGGGAGCCGAGTAGGGGAGAGGGACACTGTTCACAGGGAAAATACCGCACAGATTTTTTTCAGGGAGACGAGGGAAGACTGGGGAGAGGACACCCCTTTGCGATCCTGCGCTGTACCCCAGCATCACCCCCCGGGGCCGTGGGGGCTGTCACTGGATGGACGGGAGCCCGTGTGGGGATGGGGGTCACTGGATGCACCTCATCCTGGACCAAGGATGGGGGATGTCCCGGGGTTGGGACCGCAAGGGGAAAGCCCAGCCAAGGAGGGACAAGTGAGGTGGGGGACAGCACCGGTGGCCCCCCAGAGAGGTGCCTGTGGGATGTGAGGGTGTGGGGAAGTGCAGAAGGTGGGGAGGAGAGGGGGGAAAGGAGGAGGGAGGACGTGTCAGAGTGTCCTGGAGCGCTGGGGCAGGGCAGGATCTGGCCCCTGCCCTGCAGGGGTGCAGGGAAGGGGGCGGAGGGGATGGTGGGGCACTGGGCTGTGTGGGTTTGGGGCTGCGCGTTCACAGGAGGCCTTTGGCATCCTTCATGCATTGCCGTTAGTGCCTGTAAAGAGAATAATCCCCCCGGCAGGGCGGCAGCACCCCATAGCTGTGCTGACTACCTACAGGCGTGGGGATCTGTGGATGTACAGACACCAGAGGGTCTGCACGAGCGCTTCGGGGCGGGCATACGAAATCCCTGGTCACTTGGGATTATCGTGGCTATAGGGTGGTTGTGCTGGGCCCGCGCTGGTGGTACCCGGCACGTGTGGGGCTGGCTGGGGTGTGCGCCCACTCTGCGCCCCGCTCCTGGCACCGGCGGGCAGAGGACCGTCCGCTGCTCAGCGCGAGACGTGGCGTCTTCCCCCGGCCGTGAGTAAACAGTTGTGGATTATTATTATTTTTTTTTTTAATCTTTTGGGGTTTTTGTTTGTTTTATTTTTCTTTTCTATTTTTAATGCACTGTGCTCTGATTAAAAAATTTTACTACTGTTTTATAAATAAATGTATAAAAGAATGAACTGGAATGGAAGAAGAATCATTAAAATATATTTATTTACAACATCCCGCAGCGTTGCAGTGTGGGCTGTTTCTTCTCGTCCTGGAGGACGGAGCGTCAGGGTGCTGAAAGCTGCTTTCCCCCAGCGATGCCACGGCCGTGCCCGAAGTTCGGGCTGCAGCAGCATCCCCGTCTTGCAGTGGGGCTGACCTGGATTTGGGGGGATGCTTGTTGTTTGGTTTGGTTTGTTTGTTTTTTTGTGTTTTTTTTTCGGAAGCAAAGCCTGGCTCAGTTGGAGGGGAAAAACACTGCTGTTCCTTTCATTCTGCCGATCCCAGGGTGGTTTAGGGTTTTTAGGGTCCCTGCGGAGAGGTGCCAGCCCCCAGCCGGGCGCTTCAGGGAGATCTGCAGCTCCCGGTGCTGAGCACAGCTGGGACTTGTGAGGTGCTGACCCATCTGCTGATTGCTTAATTGGAACCAGGCTTGGCACCTTAATTAATAATAGTCGCAAGGCCCCAGAGAGCAGAGCTGGGAGGAGCTGTGTCTCTGGGGCTGAGTGTGGTGCTAGGAGTGGGGTAGGTTTGTGGTGGCTGTTCTGGTCTGTGCTGGGTGAGAGCGATGGTTGAGCCATCCCAGGAGCTCAGGTGCGTTTCCTACCTGTTGGGTGGCACCTGGAGCAGGCGTGGGGCTGAATGTGGGGCTTTTCTATCCTGTCCTTGCTGCTGGGAATGGCTTAGCATCACCCCTGGGGGGCCCAGACCCCTGGTACAGGTAGGCTTTGGGGCAGGGTATTCCCACCTCCCATTTGCAAACCTGGTGCAGGCTGGGGACCCTCCTGCCCAGCACAAGCCAGGGGAAAAATACGCTTGCAGAATCTTCTGGTTGAGACCTTGTCTGGCAAAACTCATCACACGCCACAGTTCCAGACCCTGTCCGCGCTCCTCAGTGCAGAGCTATGTGCCAGATTCCTGAAACCCCTGCTCCCCTCTGTGAGGGTGTTAAATGCACACACAAGAGAAACAAAAAACAAACAAAAAAAAGAAGAAGAAAATGCACCTTAAAATAGACTTCCCAGGATGGAAAATCACAGGGGCTAATCTTGGAAACTTTATTAAAAGAAGAAGGAGGGGAAAAAGAGAGCAAGAAGGCTGGAGGGAGAGAAAGAGTAAGTAGTTTCAGACACTTTAAAAAAAAAATAATAAATTCCCTGATTTGATTTATCTGGGGAGTGTGAACACTAAATAGAGAACAACGCCTGAAGTGTGAATTATTTCCTATATTAACACAGAGAAAAACTGATAGCCTTTTCATGTCAAGAGAATAGCACGGAGGGGAGGGAGGGGGGAGAATGACATTGTTCAATCTCCGGGTTTGCTCACTCTTTATCAGGCTGAGATCAAAATTTATTCCCAGGATGAGGCCTGCGGCCCGGCTGAGGCCCTAGAGATTTTTAAGGGCCTAATTAAGAAAACAGGATGAAAATGGCGAAATAAGAGGGCAATTTACTTCTTGCAGAATAGGGAGATCAAATCAACTTATGAGCAATTAATGTGCACAAGGAGAGAATAAAGGGATGCCGGGATATGGTAGAGGGCCTCATTTTAATGACATGCTCTGGTGTTGGCATAGAGGATTACTCTGAAGGTCAGATGTAGATTGAAACGACCTTGCAGATTCTTAACCCTCCTTCCAATTAACAGAACCAACTCAGAAATGCAAAAGACCCTGGCTTGGAGCACTGTCATCCCTTTATGTTCAGAAGGGAGGGGGGGGAAAAAAAATTATAAAGGAGAGAGAGGACGAAAGGGGGTTTCCTTCGCTTAAACAGCAGCTGCTGGAGACGGGAGCTGGGGCAGGCGGGAGAGAAGGGCTCTTAATTACAGTCTGTGAGCCACCCACGGAAAGAGGAGGAAAGGGGGTTTCCTTCGCTTAAACAGCAGCTGCTGGAGACGGGAGCTGGGGCAGGCGGGAGAGAAGGGCTCTTAATTACAGTCTGTGAGCCACCCACGGAAAGAAAAAAAAAAAAAAAATCGGTGTCAAGGCTGCAAGTGGGATATAAAAGGGAGGGAGTGCTGGTTGGGGCTCTGGTGTGTGTGACGAGCTGCGGCCGGGCTTTGCCGGCGGGGATGGATGGATGGATGGATGGATGGACAGAGCAGTGGGATGGGGAGCGGGTGGCAGGTCACTGCTGCTCC
>NW_009649114.1:2558100-2560352 GCF_000708025.1 Charadrius vociferus
CCCCGGCCACAAGAGAGAGCCAGACGGTTGCCGGAGAACCGGGGGAGGCGGTCCGGCACGGCACGGCACGTCCCGGTCGAGGATGCGCATCCCCGGGTACCGCCGGCTCTCGGTGCCCGGGACGCGCCGGCCCGGAGCGGGGAGAAGCCGGTGGCACTGCCCGCGGCCTCTTCGGGCTCCGGCTTCGGGAGGTAGGAACCACCCTGTACAAAAGGCAGCTCTTCCCGGTAGCTGATGCGGGGGTTTGCCGGTCTCTGGGACCCCATAGACTCATTGAGGTTGGGAAAGACCTCTAAGATCGTTGAGTCCAACCTTAACTCAGAGCCTCGTACTGGGGCTGATGCCCTCTGCCAGCAAGAGCATCTCCTGCTTGTGGTCCCAGCTGCCCGCCAGCATCCCCTCGCCAGGGCCACTGCCCCGTCTCCCTCTTTGAGTTGGCGTTGGTAAACCCAAGAGGGTTAAACACAACCTGGCTGGCAGGCAGAGGTGCTGAGCTCTCTGTGAGCCCTGCGCTCAGCACCTCCGACAAACCGACTGGCTGGGTTTTAAATCTCCTTATGCATAAAGTGCCGGTAAAAGCTGGGGAAGGGAGAGCTCCTGGAAGAGGAACTGATGCCGGAGGAGAGCAGAGGGGCTGTGCGAGCAGGGGGTGACAAGCACTGAGCTGGAACGGGATGGAAACCCTCTGACGTGCAGCGCCAGGAGGCTGAGCCGTGGGTACCACACTCTCTGGGAGGACACAGCTGTGTTCCCTTGGGCTGCTCCATGCGAAAGGTGTTGGGGCTGAGTTTGGTTCTGTTGTTTTATTGTTAGACTGAACTTGCCTGAAAACTGAAATATGCATAAAGAGAGCTGTGACTTCCCCGGCACCATCCTTTAGGTACAGCTGTATAGACGTCTCCAATCCCCCTCACAAATACTGTTGGTAAGTTGTTTCTCAAGTCCGAGAGAGTTTTCTACAAAAAGTTTTCTTGGGGAGGGGGAAAAAAAAGCCCTTAAATAAACTGAAGGTGGGCTTAATCCTGAAATAAGAAGGAATGAGCCCAAGCCAACCCAGCCCTCAGCATCTCTGGAGTGAGATGCTTCCCTGGGCAAAGCCGCCCTTCCCCGGAGACCGGAGCAGAAGAGCAGTGCAGAGGCAGCGAGAGGAGTGAGAGATGGCTTAAGCGGCTTCCCCTGCTCTGCCTCAGACCTCGGGCTCTCCGGGCCCAAGGCGTCCCTGCACAGCTCCATGGCATTCCCGGTGTGGGACTGACCAGACCTGCAATCTGGAAGCCATCCCCTGCCTCCGTGCTGGGCTGTCGCTGAGTTTTCCTTCTCCCCCCGTCTCCCCTCATTTCCTTTCTGGCTCTCGCTGAGCTCCTTCTGTGGTTTGAGCACTTCGGCTACTCCTGCTGCTCCTTCCCCACCTGAAGCCCTAATCCTCTGCCGGTGACGTCGCCCAGGGTTGTTGTGGCAACGGTTGGGATGAGGTCAGGAGGAAGGGATGGCTTTTTCAGGTGGGGGAATAGGCAGCGTGGCTGCCTTGGCTTCGAGAAACCAAAGCGGATCTTTGCAAGTAAATCTTTGCGTGTAATAAAGAGGGAGAGACTGGAAAACCTCTGATGCCTGTCCAGAAACTGCTTCCAAAGAGAAGGGGCTCGGTTGGTCTCTGGGTGAGTCCCTGGCTCGGAAGGGTTACTCCCTGGATGCATTTGGCCTGTTGTTTTTCCGTCAGCAGCTTTTTAAAGCTGTGGGGTTGGGGAGCCCTTGCAGACAGTTTAATGGCTGTTTGGATTCCGGGTGCCTCGGCAGGAGCGGCTGCGTGCTGTAAACCCAAGGGCTATGAGAGCTGGGGCTGAAGGATGTGGTTTGCTGGTTGTGAAGAGGGGGAGACATATGCTGGAAAAAAGCCCCGAGAAGAGGAAAATGAGGTGCAGGTAGAAAGCCACTCACTCACAGAGAGGGACATGGAGGATGCCCGTGCCTCAGTTTCCCCACCACCCAGATGAGGATGCGCAGGCTGACACGGGGAGGTGACCTGGCCCTTGCTGCTGAGTCCCCGTGGCGCAGGTGGCAGCTCACGCGAGAGCAGTGATGCCGGACCAGCCCCTTCCCCATGGGATGCAAAATCCTCGGGCTTGAGCCTCGTGGAGCAAACCCCCAGCTCCCGGCTGGCTGTGCATGGCCCCGCGTGTCGGATTTGGCTGAGATGAGCCAGGATGCTGGGAGAGGCTGGGGTCTGCCTCCCGGAGGGCGGGGGGGGGGCGCAG
>NW_009649114.1:2560374-2561830 GCF_000708025.1 Charadrius vociferus
GCTGCAGGAATCTGCACCCCCAAGTCTCCACCGGAGCCAAACGGCCCCGCTCCGCTGGCCCTGGCAGGGCTGGGACTTCTGCCAGGGGGAGCTTTGGCCCGGGACACCCGATAGACTTGACAGCAGCCGCCCAGCTGGATTTTCCATGCCTGATGCTGAATTTACAGTGCCGGATGCCGGAGCAATTGCTGGCTGGCTTGTTGTTCAAGCGTGGTCTCGCTGAGATCAGAGTGGCGGAGCTCTGTCCCTGCAACCAGAAAAGGGGACAGCAGGCACCTGGAGTGAAGAGAGCAGTGGCTGCAGCAACGGAAACGCAGGGAGCAGCGGTCCCAGGTCCGCGGAGGTGCTGGGACCCCAGGGAGGCCCAGGCTGAGACGAGCAGTGTCCCATTTGTCCCAGCATTTAGAAACCCCTCTGGAAATCCAGTCCTCCTGTGCTCGTTGTGCCACACAGACACCCCGAAGCGACCGCCGTGGAGCTGCCGGGACCCCGTCTCCCACCAAGCTGCGCCCTGAAGTGCGTGGCAATCTGCTTTCCCAAGGATGCTCTGCCTGGGAGCCACACTGGTCCTGGAGTCCTGGGATTTTCCTCCCAGCTGGGAGCCGGGGACCGCAGGGACCTTGGGAATGTAGGATTCCTCATCCCGAGCCCTTTCAGAGTCCTGCTGTGGGTTTGTCCATCTCTCAGGCCACCGTGAAGCCCTTTTACCTTTTTTTTTTCCCCCCAACGCTCCAGAGCTGGTTTAATCAGCTCATAGTTTTCATTTCATGCCTTTCTCTCTCTCCCTTTTTGAGGGGGCAGTGAAATTTATACAATATTTAAGCAGCATAGTGGAGTCCTGGAAGATATTATTAATGTAAAAGGGACAGGCTGGAAATGCACTTGAACCTGGTTACAATTAGAGGGTGATTTTTCTAAAGGTCAATGAATTCAGATAATATCCACAGGGGGGAAAAGAAATTTAATACCTTTTTAGTGAATTAATTAATTATAATATTATATCGGCTTGGGGTTCTTTTCCAGAGTGATTAAGGGAACGATCTGTCTTCGGAGAGGCTGGGGGAAGTCAGTGAGCGAGCGAAAGACTGACAGAGGGAAAGGAGAGAGGGGGAGAGCTGGGGAGAGTTTAATGGGAGAATAATGGAGCCTTTTCTTTCCTCTAAAAACTTACTGTATTTCCAGGCCACATGATCCCTGCCTGCCGGGTCCGGACCCTTTCCTTGCAGTCTCTCCAAACTCCGTTGGAGGGGTTAGTTTGTATTTTTGTCTTTCCAAAGTGGCTTTGGATGCTTTAGCATCTTGAACGCCGGACGCAGGGCGGAGGCGGCTGGACCCTCTGTGGCATCCCCATCCCTGGTGCCACCAGCACCGTGCCGCAGGGCTGGCAAAGGGGCTCTTGCCGGGTCTGTCTGTGGGGACACGGGGTCCCCAGGAGCCACCGAGGGCTATGGCCCCG
>NW_009649114.1:2561879-2582130 GCF_000708025.1 Charadrius vociferus
TGCGGCTAGAGGCCCCGGGGAGCCCTGTGGCCGCAGCCCTCAGCGGTGTTGGTATATCTGCAGCCTGAGCTGAGGCTGGAATTTACAATTTCTGCTAATCCAGCCAGCCCCAGAAATTAATTACAGTCTTGTACATTAAAAATTAACATAACCTTTCTGGATATATGTTCTTATAGCACAGGAGTGGGCCAGAGTCCCTCGCCCGCCTGTAATTGGAGCTGCTTTTCTTCTCATTCTTCCCCCCCCCACCCCCCCCGTTTTTCAAAGCGGTGGACATTTGAACTCATTAATCATGGAGCCTGGTAGCTGGTAAAGTTTAAGAGGTTTGTAATTGTGTTTGGTCCTGGCAGAGTTTGCAGGGAAGGGGGGAGAGGAGGTGTCCCTCCTTGGTCACAAGGGTTTAAGCGGATATGAGAGAAGGGGTGCCCGTGTTTGCCCTCGCGGGGACATCTCCTGGCATCTCCTCATCTCATGGCATTAGGGTACCAAAAACCCGGCAGGGAGAGTTATCAGGGCTTGACTGCAGGAGAGATGGGCTGAAAGGTCTTTTGCAGAAGTTGCTCTACGATCTCCCATGTGCCCCGTCCAGATGTGATTCCAACAGCCACTTTTATTCTGGAAGAAAAGCGATCTTTTCTTGGGGGGCGGTAGCGTGTTTCCACTCTTCTGCTGAGCCACAGGCGGCAAACGTCCCGGCCCAGCAGGTCCAAGTAGGGTAGAAGTGAAGCTGGAGAGCCGGGGGGCTGAGCTGAGCCCCGTGGATCGAGCGCTCCCACTGCTCCTCTCGCCTGATGAGTGGTAACATATGGAGTGGTGGTAATGGGATTGCTTGAGACAGTTTGTGTCTACTGTTAATGTGTTTCTAAAGCAAAGTGTGCGTCACAGGCATGAAGAGCATCCTCACGCAGGGATTTGCTCTCTGTGGCTGCAGCATCGCATCCCTCCGGTCTCTGCTTTCCAGCCGGGGCTGGAGCCCCCTGCCCGACCTCCCTCCGGGTGGTGGGGGAGATCTCCCGGCAGAACGTGGCCAGTGCGGAGCCCCGGGTGATGCTGCTGTGTCAGGGTCATCTCCTGGGGAAGGGGATTCAGAAGGATCAGGTTGTGATGCCGGGCTGTGCTGGTGGCTCAACACTCAGGCTCTGCTGTACACCATGTCCCAGCAGGATCCGGCGCTGCCCCTGTTCTCCCGCTCCTCCTGGGGAAGCATTTGTCCCTCAGCAGGCTCCCTCCTCCTCCATTGCCTCCAACGGGGCAGAACACTTCCCAGGTCTTTGGGCACGTCTTTTTCTTCCCTCCTTCCCCATCTCTGCGCCTTAAAACCCCACCATCTTTTATCAAACCAGCCCTTTCATTTCTCTTTCCTCCCCGCTTCCAACACCACCACCTCCCTCCCACCACCTCCACCTCCCTCAGCCAGCCAGCGACTGCCGGAGAGAGCCAGCTCGCTCCCATTGTGCTATCTTTGGGTCCTAAATTAAAATTTATGACATCTTGAAATGAGCAGTGAGGGTAATTTTGCTTCTGAGCGAAGATGCTAATGAGTCCCCTTAATGGCGTGAATAAGGAGTTGACGGGTCGTGTGTCACTTTGCGCAGACCGTGCTGGTGGTGTAATGGCCGCAGTAAGTGTCTGTAATTATACCCTGTCTCGCTGTATTTTGGCAGCCGTTGTGGGAGAGCAGGCGGCTCAGCCGTGTACAAGGCAGGGGGGAGGGAGAAGGGAAAAGGGGGGGAAAAAAAATCCCATCACCTCCTGTGCTTCCTCTGTGCTCCCCGGACTCCTCATCCCGCCGTCCCTGCAGCTCCGGAGCGGTGGCTTTGCTGGGCTCAGCTCCGGCCGGGAGGCAGGTTGGCCACCGCTGCCTTGAGGATGAGCTGCTCCATCTCCCGTCTCTTTTTCTCCCCTTTAAAACAAGGTGACAAACCCACACATCCCCTTCTGCTGCGGCAGAGCCGGGGCTGTGGCAGCGTGCCCGGGGCGGGACGACAAAGACCTGTTGGACTTGAGCGTGTGGGGCGATACAGAGTCCGTCCTCGCCAGCCCCCAAAAACGCAAGGTCCCAGCTCTGGGGAGCAGACGTGGGGTCCCCTCCCATGGGTGGCACTGAGAGCCCCCTGGCTGTTTGACTCCGATGCTGTCCTGGTCTTTGCTTCCTTTCCATCTGATTTCATCCATGGGGGATTGTCCTGTCCCTATTTTAGTCCCTCAGGGGTTTTTCAGCTATTCAGCGTACTGCTGAAAGCTTCCCGCAGAGAGACAATTAGCGTAAAGGCAAGAAATCAGCCCCTGTCACTCCCCGGGGTGTGACACCAACCGCTGTCACCAGGGCAGGAGCTGAACCCTCCGGTGCGGTGGGGAAACGGTCCATCTCTTAGTGATGCTCCACACCAGCTCCTTCGGCTCCAGCCTGCTCCCTTGGCTTGGCACAGGGACACTGCCTCCCAGAAGCTGTCCCTGGGGATTGGGACAAGCGGGACAAGGCTTTCTCATCCCAGCACGAGGAGCTGCTCGGGTGCTGCCATTTCGTGAAGTGATTTTGTAGTCAAGCTCCGCGCACATACATTTTGGACTCAGCGCCACGTCCCAAGTGAGGTTTTGCTCAACTGCAGCGCTCGGAGGACCGGGCAGTGCTTCGAAAAGCACAAACTGCTGTTCTGAAAGGTTTTTGTCTGCCCAAGGAGATCATTCTGTGGACAACCTTTCTCCCAGGCCTCCTTGAGACCGTAAACCTTCCAGTTTGTGCTGGAGTTGTTCATTTCTTGGCAACACTTGCTCAGCAAGGGAGGGGGTGGTGGGTGAAAATGCCGAAACCCCTGATGTAACGTACGAGGGGGAATGGCTTCAAACTGGAAAAGGGGAAGTTTAGTCAAGGTATCAGGAAGAAATTCTTCCCTGTGCGGGCGGTGAGCCCCTGGGGCAGGTTGCCCCGAGAAGCTGTGGCTGCCCCATCCCTGGAGGTGTCCAAGGCCAGGTTGGACGGGGCTTGGAGCAACCTGGGCTGGGGGGAGGTGTCCCTGCCCAGGGCAGGGGGTGGCACTGGATGACCTTTAAGGTCCCTCCCAAACCATTCTGTGATTCCATGTCTGTGTGGCTGACGGGGCTGTTGGGTGTGCTGCGGGAGAGGGCTCCTGCTCGGATGCTCTGTGGCACTGGTCAGTACTTGGTGCACTAACCTGGTCTCCCATCAAGACAAGTACAAGTTGCCACAGTGCATAAAATGAATAGGTGAGACCCAAACCCTGTGGCAACCAGCTTTCCGAGTGAGCCAGGTTTTAATTTGCTGGGTTTGGAGGAGTTTGCATGTCCGGGGTGGGGCGGGGGTGGATATGTGTGGATTTACACGTGGGAAAATCCCCCGGGGCAAAGGCAGGGCTTTGCTGGAGGAGAACGGGACAGAGAGCAGCTCCTGTGCCCGGCACGGGATGGCTCCTGGAGGTGGGTGGAAGCTGCTGTGGGGAGTTTGGGAAGCCGTTTTCCCTCCCAGCTGCTGTCATGGCACATCAGAGCTCACGCCCTGCAAGCAGCCCAGCGCCTTCAAGTTGAAAAATAGCGAGTGGCTGGCTCTTTTCCTTACGTCTCTGGGCTTGGGAGCCTTTGAGCCGCTTGTAGAGGATGATTTACAAACTGTGGAGAGTTTCCTTGGTTTGTTTGTGTAGGTGGATTTTTGTTTATGTGTCTCTTGAAGCCTTGAGAGCCCTCAACGTATTTCTTCCTTTCCTCCTCCTGCCTCAGCCCGTACCTTTCCTGATGTGAGAAGATCCTGGGCCACCCCAAGCCAGGAGCATGGTGGGCGGCCGTGGGACCCCTCACCGGGGCTGAGCCCAGACCGAGCCCAGCGCAGAGAAAATCCTGTAGAGATGCTGCTGATCTGGGTGTCGGGGTAGGAATTATTCACCCTGGCTCTCCCTGTGTCTCCTTCTTGCTCTGCCATCACCAGCCACCACCTTCAGCTCTTTGGGGCTTTTTGGGACAATTTGCTGTCCCACCGTTGTGGCAGGAGGGTCTGGAGCTTGGTGAAGTGGTGGCTTTGGGCACAGCCCCGTTGAGGAGCATGGCCAGCACTGGTCCGAGGTGTCCCTTTGGGGACGTGTGGTGTGGTCCAGCTGCTCTACTGTTTTCCAGGCTGGAAGGAAGGTTTAGCTCTGGGCACTGACATGCCCACAGGCAAGTCATTGTCATCTTTGGAGCTAGCAGGGATGACTACGAGAATAAAAGCATTTGGGTGCACAAAATACTACCACTGTGGGTGTTGCATGCTTACTTTTATAAGCCTGGGAGTTCTTTGGAGGCGAGGAAGCTGCGTGCATGCGGGCTTGGGCAACGTGGGACTGTCCAGAGCTGCTCAGTTGTGGCTGATGCTCAAGAAAGCCCCGCTGGCCCCGTGTTCCTGCCATTGGGGTCCCGTGGGTGCCGGTGTTGCCGGCTCCGTGACGGGTAGCCGGGGCAAGAGAGGCTTCACACCCACCCAGCGCAGCCCCGGGGATGCCGGTGGCCGACGTGAGCGCCGTCCCGGTGGGAGGCAAAGCTCTGCCACGTCACCAGCGCCGGCTGGCTGCAGAATCAATACAAGCGGCTGTTACAGCGATACACGCGGCAGCGCTTTAAAGGACAATATCAATAAACTCGGGAGGGCTGTTAGCGGGCTCCGACGAGGGCTGGCAAGCAGGCGCTCCCCGCGTCGGGGAGATCATGACCATTGAAATATTGAAGTACTTGCATATAAACTGCGCTTTCAAGTATTTTTGACAAGGGTACTAATTAAATCTTAATTGACACCGCACTAATTAGCTTCTTAATTACATGGAACCACATAATTAGCAGCACACTCTGTGCTAATTGTTAATTAGGAAAACCAGGCTTCCCCCTATTCTCCCCCCTCCCCCCCATCCCTCCCCTCCTGTTGTCTCTTTTAACTAAAGAGCCTCTGGTGGGAGGAGGAGGAAGAAGAAGAGGAAGAGGAGGAGGAAAAGGAAGGGGAAGTGGGGGGAAAGGCTGTGAAACCTGGCCCAGGGGTCAGCCACACTCCCAGCACAGGGCACTGGGATGGCGTGTGGCTCCAGCGGGGGGTTTGGGCAGGGGGACAGGGAGGGGGTGCAGGCACACCTCTGGGGGTGAGAGGTGCTGCTGGCGTGAGTGGGGAGCGCTCGTTGGGGTTTGTTAATGATGGTGCGTTGGTGATGCAGCACAACCCTCCTCCTGGAGATGTGAAGCCCCACACCAGCTCGATCCAGGACAATCTGCTGTGACCCCCCCATGCCAACAATCCCGTTCCACGAGCTCAGTCCATCATCCCCCCCATGGCTCCAGGCCCTCCCGGCCCCTGGTGTGCTGTCACTCTGCTATGGGGTCCCAGAGGATGGGTTGTGCAGACCCTTTGTGCTGTGCTATGCTGCGTGACCCCTTGCCCCATGGCCGCGTGCTTAACATTCCCCAAGAGGTGTTATTTTTTCCTTCTGGTGAGTCTGTCCACTTGCTCCCTTTATTCCTTTGGTTTTTCTGGTTTTCCCGCCTTGCTCCATCCCTCCTGCCAGGCAGCAGGCAATGGGAGCATCTCATCATTGGGGCAGCAAAGCTTTCCCTGAAACTGGTCCTTCTCAGCCCAAAGCCCCTCTCGGGGTTTCACTTGGCCGCTTGCATCGCAGGGGGGAGGGCCCATCCTCCCCGAAACGGGCACGCCGGGGTGGCTGCATGCACTGACCCTGGCGGGTGCTCGCGGGAACCGCTGTGCCTTTGCTCCCGAGGTGCGTTTTCATCCCTCGGCTGTCTGTGTGTGCGATGGGCACCGCAGCGCTCAGGGCTCGCGGGTCAGCGGGGGTCCGTGCCGGTGTTAGCTTGGCACCACCTTGAAATTCAATACCTGATTTTGGTAGAGGAATTGCTCTGGATCTGGCTATGCCACTGCCATGCGGGACCAGGGCTGCTGCATCCCAGTCCCTGCACCCCACTCTGCACCAGCCCAGCTACAACGCCTGCTCCCCAAAAACCACCAATCCCACTGGGGATGGCGGCCATGGGGTGATACCCTGTACCATGGCACACTGTGCCCAGCATCCACCACCTTCTCTGCATCTCCCAGCCCCAAAAACTGCTCCAGCCACCCTGGCCAGCCCACCGGTGCCCATCCTTGCAGCGGGAGCAAAGTCAAAACCCCAAGGCTGCAGTTTTGCAGGTCTCTCCCTCTATCTTTTTGTCTTCGATTTTTTTTTTTTTTAATTTTTTTAATAGTGTAGTTTTTCCAGGAAATATAAAAAATGACTTAACAGCTGCTGCGGAGTTCGTCTTTCCCAAGAGCCTGAAGGAGTGGGATGCAGAGCGCGGTGCAGCTGGGAGATTGCAGCCCCCTGTTTATGGGGAAAGAGGCGAGGGGAAAAGAAAATATCCGTATTTTCACCAGGGGGAAAAGAGGAAGAAAAAAGAAAAGGGAAAAAAAATGAAGAGGTGAGAAAATTGTTCGCATTTGACAAATCTTTCTAATTAGGGGCCAATTATGTCCTCAGATTCCTAATTGGGATTCCGGCAGGTTTTCAGGCTTGTAGGGTAATTACAGGCTCGTAATTCTATTAAGATGGAAATTTGGGAGAAATACCTTATCATAACATTTAGATTTTGCCATCTGTGTTGACGGGCGGCGGTTCAGGTGGGAAGGGGGTGCTCTCTCTCCTGCGCTTGCAGCCCGATCCTCAGCGGGTGCCAGCCGGCATCGCTGCAGGCAGAGCCCGGCTCCGGATGACAAAACAGGGGCAGAGGGGGTCTGAGCATCATCTCGGTCCCCGGGGGCTTGTTGGGGTCCCTGGGGTGCTGGGAGCGTGGGTTTAAGTAGAGCTCCTGGCACAGGAGGGTCGGATGCCCTGTGTTCCATCCCATCATTTGCCACCACTGTCTTCTGTGAGCATCACCCCGGTATTTCTAACCCAAAATAGCCATGGGCATCGCTTTCCATCTTCCCCCGACCCGGAAGCTCCCTCAGCTTCCAGACAGCCCTGGTTTGCATTTGCACCAACCTTCACCTAAGTGCAAAAGAAAGGGGGGGAAAATGGGTGTAAAGTCTCTTTTGCAGTATCCAGAGAGCGTAAAGGGGCTGAGAGCATCCGTGAGTTGTGGGGGATGCGCTGGGGATGGGGCTGGCAGGGACGTGCCATGGGGCAGAGGTGACACATGCTGGCACATCCATTTTTGCTTTGGCAGCCAAAATGAGGAAGGAGGAAGAAAACACAACCTGGGCTTTGGGGAGAGCGCTGTGGGTCCACCAGAACGCGTTGTTTAACTGCAGCGAAAGCATTTTTGTTCTGGCTATGTTGGCTATCAAAAAGCAGGGCGAGCTTTCCGTCCCCTCCCCTTTCAATGCATGGAGGAAAACCACAGTATTTAAAAAAAAACAATAACAAAACAAAAAAAGAAAACCCCAAAAGCACTGATGTATTTTGTTTCAATAATTGCAATGTTTTTTCCGCTTTTATTTTTCGCAGAAGCTGTTTGATGTGACTCATGTTGACCATTGGTTGGAGTGGCAGCAGGAGCACCCCTCACTCTGCGGGGGGGTAAGTGGCGTGGGGGCATCTGTCGATCCGAGCAAACCACCGACGTCCCCACAGCAATCGATGCCCGTGACAGAGACACGTACCTGGAGCCCCCAGGGACCTCGTGGACAGCCCAAAATCCCAAATAAATCTAGAAAATCCCACTTGGATACAATTTCTCAATGGGAAAATCTCCCTTTTCTCCCCAAATCCGGGGGTGTGGTGGCTGTCTCGTGCCTGGGCTGCTGGGACACTCCTGTCCCCAGCCCTGATGCAGGAGACGTCCACGCAGCAAAGGGATGCTGTAATTTGGGGTTCCCCGGATTGCTAATGCTAATACTTTTTTCCTCTTGGCTAATGAAACCAGCTGCGGGTAATTATTTTAATCTGCGTTACTGGGCGGGAATGCGGCTTCTTCTGGCTCTGCAAATTTATAATAACACTAAAAAAAAGAAAAAGGCGAAAAAAAAAAAGAAGAAAACCCTCCTCTCCGTAAGAGTCTTGCTGCCTTTGATCTTTTGTGTGAGGCCTCTTATCGGGACGAGAGTAGGTTTACATGCTGGAAGATAGGGGAATAATACTCCATGGAGATAAGCTGCAGCCCCAGCTCTCCTTTGTGTGGCAAATTTGATAGTACTGGGAAAATGTTTACTGGGAGACTTTGGGCAAAAATTAGTCCCCAGTGCAGCTGAGAAAAATAATTGCTTTGCATGATAATTAAAGGGTGGTGGGCTCAGCATCAGCCCCGGCCCTGGGATGGGGCGGGAGGAAAACGGTTTGCTGGGAAGCCCCTCGGCTTTACTGGAACAGACAGCGGTGGAGTGGCAGACGTGACTTGTTATTGCCACGGCACCACCAGCCCTCACGGGGACACGGCTAAACCCCCTTACGAATGGCCCGAGGTACCAGATATTAAAGCGTTGAGCTGTTTTGGTGGGATGAGTGGGGAAATGGAAACTCCAGGGTATTAGATGAACGAAACTGGGGTGCTTTTGGGGTTTCGGCATCGTCACTAACTTCAGTTCTTGGGTTGCATGAGGAGCCAGAGCATCACGGTGCGGCCGCAGCGGCTCAGGAGCATCGTCCGGAGGGGAGGGAGGGGACTGGGATGGGGATGGCTGCGGGGAGAAGCCACGCATGAAAAACCTGCTGGATTTCTGCCATCTCTGCCAAAAGGAGTTTCCCAACTCTTACAGGTGCCGGGAGGAATGTCCCAACGGCTCTTTCAGCATCTCCAGATGTCCCTCGACTGCTGAGCAAGGACACCGCTCCCTCCTGGGGACACAGAGGCTCGAGGGCAGCATCGGGGACCACGCGCCTCCGGGACCGGGGGTCACCCAGGAACGGCCCCCGCCGCCAGCCGCTGCGTAATCGGTTTCCTATTAATCTAGCTTTTTATTATTATTATTATTGTTATTATTATTAAACATCTCTCTTCTCCCAAATCATCTCAGAGCCGTGGCGAGGTCCCTGGTAATAGCTCCATAAATTTCAGCCATAAAAAGTAATGGAGGGAGACAAATGAGATAATTAGGAATAAATCTTGGCGAGGTCTCTATTCATCAACATCCCCCAGAACCGGCCAATATTCCAAATCATTAGCAAAGCCCGTAATTAACAAAGAGCCAAGGCTTCCAACGTTAATAAAGCTCGCTCAACTCTATATTATCAGGTAGCGGCTGACGAATCAGCCCTGTTAATATTATGGCCTTTGTTAAGGATCTTCTTTCTTTCTCTCTCTCTTTTTTTAAAGCTAAAAACCCCGTGTCATTTTTTTTTTTTTCTCTTCTGCTAAATTTTAATTAGATTTTGCATGTGCATCTGTAGAGGGCAAGTGAGGGGACAAAGGGACAGGGTTTTTTCTTTTATACTTGGGGATACAGGCAAAAGAAGAACCTGATAGGTTTTTATTCCCCACCCCTCCACATCTTACTACTTTTATTCACTACTCCACACTCTTCTGCAGCGAGAAGTCCTCGAGGCTGGTACCAACGAACAGCCGACGTGTATTTATTCAGCCCCTTTCCCTAGAACCTCGGGATTTCTGGAATATGTGTGCTGATAGAAGGTGCCAACTCAGCTCTGTGAACCTGCCACCCTCAGCCAGCGCTAGCCCCAGCGCCTCTTGGCTCATCTGGGCTAAAAGCAGAAGGGATTTGCCAAAGAGCAGAGCAAGTGCAGTGATTGCCTGTTCTCCCTGTCATGGCTTAGAAATCACCTGGTTTCTGGGGTTGCTGGAGGGTTTGTCTGTTCCCTGCCCACCTGGGCATGGCGGGACACTCACCTACATGCCACCATAAGGTCAGCCACCCGTGTCCTCCATCCTGTCCCCCAGCAAGGCTGGCACTAGATCATAGAATGGTTTAGGTTGGAAAGGACCTTGAAGATCATCGAGTTCCAACCCCCTGCCCTGGGCAGGGACACCTCCCACCAGCCCAGGTTGCTCCAAGCCCCGTCCAACCTGGCCTTGAACACCTCCAGGGATGGGGCCTCAACAACCTCTCTGGGCAACCTGTTCCAGTGCCTCACCACCCTCAAAGTGAAAAACTTCTTCCTAATGTTTAATCTAAACCTGCCTTCTTCCAGTTTATAGCCATTCCCTCTCATCTTCTCACTACATGCCCCAGTAAAAAGTCCTTCCCCAGCTCTCCTGTAGCCCCTTTAGGAACTGGAAGGCGGCAATAAGATCTCCCCAGAGCCTTCTCTTCTCCAGGCAAGACATCAAGGTCACTTCAGAAACCCCCTCCAGGTGGTACAGCTACAGAACAGCTGCACTGCAGAAGTCCCTCTGTAACCCCGGGTGCACACGGGTTTCCATCCCATCAACGCATTTATTTTGGTTTTGTGTTTGTGGATATGGGGTATCCCTAGAGCCGGCAGGGCAAAGGGGGAGGTTTGGGAAGGATGAATAACTTCATGCTTGCGTGGGTCTCTGCTCAGGGCCGGGCTGGCAGCGCTGCAGGCAGGGAAGCAGACGAGCCCCGTTGCCTTTGCTGTGCCCTCTGAAGCATTTAAGAGGGGATGAGGATCCGGGAGCAGGAGACGCTAACCAAGGCTGGCAGCTCCCACCTTCCTTCGAGATGCTCTTGCTGTCACCACCAAGCCTTCACCCTCTGTGCCACCGAGCTGCACAAGCGCACTGTGTGGCATGGTGACAGGTTTCTGTTTCTTTTCCAGTTTCAGGGGCCGATTCTCTGCTCTCTAAGCTACTGGGGGGGATCCCCATCTGCTCCACCCGGAGCCCAGCAAGTGCTGACCCCAGGGAGCCTGCCCTTACCTCCAGCACATGACCACGTCCATGCCACCACCGAGCCTGCCGGGGAGGCTGCAGACACCCTTTTCCTTCCCAAAAACCTCATCGTTAGCTGCTGCGAGTCAAACACAGGGGGATGGAACTGCTGCAGCAGAGCATCGCTTGGTATTGCCTGCAGGTACTGGGGAACACTCTGCACTACCCCCTGGGAAAGGGGAGCGCAAAGGCTCAGCGAGGGGCTTCGGTTCTTCTGCAGAGCAGCTTTCTACAGCGAGGGGTTGCCGTTTTCCCTTTCGTGTGGGTCAGTGGTGGCCATCAGAGGAGGCCGCCTCACGCTGTCTAAAAGCGGTGCAGGAGGACATTTAGAAAACCTGGTCTGTACCTCAGCCAAACTGTCTACATGGGGAAAAAAGTAGGACACTACCCCCCCCAATTTGGCTTCTCCATCACCTGCGTCGGGCTGGGAGGAGACCCCCCCAAGGAGGCTGTGCCTGCACCCAGCCAGCTGCCACGGGCACGGGATACCCTGCTCCTAGGAGAAAAAGTGGTGAAATATTACATGCTCTGTGAGAGTTTCCTCCATCTGTGCAAGGGGTTTTATTAAGTGAGAATTTTTTTTTTTTTTTTTTGGTACTTTGTGCAACACTATCGTGAAAGGGCATTTCATTATGTTTCTGCCATGTGCAATTTTTATGATGCTACATTGAACCATCGTCAATAACAGCCTTTATTGAACATGAAATGGTTCAGACAATAAAAAACCTTTATTGAAAATAGCTCAATGTAAACATAAAACTGAGGGGACATAAACCACAACCTGGAACAGCGCAAACTTTATGGGACGTTACTGTGCGGCTGTGTTACACGGGCTCAGCAGTGGGCAGAGTGACCCGAAGGGACGAAGGGACACCAGGCAGGGACAATCACAGCTTGCACCGCACTCTGCTTCACGCCCAGCAAGTCCCTACCGAGGCCACAGCTATTTCCATAGGGCATCTACTGGGATTTAGCGCAGTTGTATTAAGTGTCAGTGCCATCAGGAGGACTGAAGGGTGGTTGTGGTCCTCTCTGTTATATGCTGCCCAGGGAGGTGGTTGACTCCCCATCCCTGGATGTGTTTAAGAGCCATTTAGATGTGATGTTGGGGGATATGGTGTAGAGGAGAACATTGTAGAGCAGGGTAGATGGTTGGACTCGATGATCCCAAGGATCTCTTCCAACCTAGACAATTCTATGATTCTATGGAAGGGTATCAATACCCATCCTGGAAGGATGAGTCCAGAGTGGCTCATGGCCAGTACAGAGGTCCATTGACCCCAAATGTGTCACTGGGGGACTGAGCCAGGATGCGCCCCACCAGCCAGCCTGGGCTTTTTAAGCAGAAGGATAATCAAGGGACTATTTACATGCTGTGGCCACAACAGCTCCCATTTACAACCAAGGAACACCACCTTAAGTGCTCACCTCCCTCATTTGCTTCCTCTCCCCCACGGGCGAGTGTTTGCTCTCAGCGAGGAGGCCGCAGGGACTGCTGTGAGGAAGCAAAGACCAGTCCCACACACTGGCTGTGGGATGGGGATGCGGAGAAGGGTCTCCTCCCGGCCCCGGTGCCATCCCTGCGCAGCCGGGAGCCTGGGAATTGGGGTGTCGGAGAGGTGCGGGGTCGGGATGTCAGCACTGATATTTGCAATCCAAACAGGCTGGAGAGAAAGGGGAGGAGGATTTTCGTTCCTACTTGGCACCTGAGCGATATGAGCTGACCCTCCTCTCTACCATCAGGGGCGGTACCCACAAGGCCAACCTCTCTCTGCACCCCGGAAAATGGGAACGAAGGCGGCTGTAGCGTGCACCGGGCTATCCTGACTGCAGGATTGTAAAATGCAGCGTAAAAATGAATCCTCTGAAATGCAGCTATGGGCAGCAGCAGCATGGTCACCGTGGGACTGCTCAGCCCTTCAGTGTGAGACAAGGATGCTGAGCTGGGGGTTCACGGGGAGCTGCTGTCGTCTTCCACATCAGCCAGGTGAGCGAAACCCCAAATATCTATTGCCTTGGAAGCAACCCTGGAATCCAGGTAGGTGGGAAAACAGCCACTGGGCAGGGCTGTGAGAGGCACTCGGCGACCCTCTGGCCTTTTCCAGGGGCTACAAGTTTTCAGGGAAGAGCAGAGACAACAGCCACCATAGGAACCTGCCTGTCGCCAAGCTCCAGCACAACCTCCAGAAAGCAGTTTGTTTTATCTCAAATGCTACAGGAGAGCCCCAGGACTTGGAGAAGAGTAAAACCCAACTGGGAAGGGAAAGCTGCTCAATATAAAAAGAAAGCATCGGGACTTTAAGGCAGAGAGCTATAGGTGGAAACAGCAGGATTCAACCCCAAAAATCACAGAAGCCAACTGCCTCTTCAGCACAGCCCCTGCAACCACACGAAAGAGGAGGGTGATCCGGTGCACGGAGGAAATCAGCTCCTCCACCTTCCCATGACCGGCCCGGGCTTACCCCAACTGCCTTCCCCTGTTTTTTACTGGGGGTAGCAGAGCTACCTTGGCTGCTCACTGCAGAGCCCATCCCCCTGATCCCAGCAAAGGGAGCCCCTACCTTGCCAAAAACCTTTTATACCCCATCCCCTGTGCAGGTGTGTCCCCATCACCGCCCCTTGGCAGGCAATTCGCTGCTGGGAGATTGCTTCTTCCATCCCCATCACCCACTGCTAACGCTGAGCACCTGGCTGGTCCCCAGCCCCCCCCAGCCCCCCCAGCCTGGTAAACCCACCCCATGGCAAAGCAGCCCCAGGGACCCCCCGGTTTGGTGGGGTGTCACTGCTGCAGCTGAGACGGGGCAGATCTCCCTGGGGCCGTCAGAGCCAACCAGCACTTTTGCTGCCAGCGCAGCCTCCGACATCTCTTTTAATCTTTCTTACAGTGATTTCTTTTTTGGTTCGGTGCTTTTAGACTAGAAACTGCTTCTGCTCAACTTGTATAAAATCTTTGCTAATGCAGTGGGTGGCTTTGGATGTCACTACGGGGTGCAGTTGCTGAGCACTTCTGCAATAAAAATGGGATAATCGTGTCCCGATTTTCCACTCGAGGAACAAACCAGAGGTTCGAGGGCTGACCACTCTCCGGCAGGCAACTGGTCCCAGTGCAAGTGTGGCGGGGAGACTGGGATGGCTGGTCATCCCTTCACTAGAGGGCAGCATCATGCCAATAAAATTGCCTTAAATCTGCAATTTCGGATTAGCCAGGTGGGAGCGTCCAAAGAACTTCACACCTTGGGTAATCTGGCGTCGAAAGGCACCGGCGTGAATGGGAAAGGAGCTGCGCTCCGGCAGCTGCCGGGCTCTCCGGAAAGCCAAATTGCCATTGCCAAGAGGGGCCGAGCTGGATGTAAGGGGCAGCCTCTGCTTTTGGGCTGGGGAGGGACCCGGGGCAACGTGCCCAGGGCTCGTGTGCCCCAGCTCCTGCGGGCTGCAGGAGGGAGCCAGTCGTTTGCAACATCTGGAAGCCATTTCTGCGGTTTTGCTGGCCGGCTGACATGCGGCGAGGGGAGAGCGGCTCCCCGGCTCGGGCGGGAGGCCCCGGGAGGAGGCTGAGCCCGACCAGAAAGGCTGCGATAGCCCCTGGGATTCGCTTTATTGCAAGGAGATAAAAGGTGGCTGGAAGGCAGCACACGGGAGGCGTGAGGTTAGCCGGGTAATCGCCAGCACGGCTGAGCCTCCGGGTCCCGAGCACGGTGTATGTGACGAGAGCTCCCTCCGTGCTGCCAAAATCCCGAGCAAAATAACCAAACCAGACACGTTAGACGTGTCTCTCCCCTTTGCAGCAGGGATGTCAAAGCAGGGACGCTAAGGCACAGACACCCCGGCAATGCAGAGGACACAGCCCGCTTAGAGCCTTAAATAAAAAAATCCTTCATGGCCCATCGCTGTGGAACAGGCTGAGGCACTAACGAGCTTGGAAATCAATGGGGCTTGGGTGGAAACGGAGCTTGGACCTGCTGGGAGCCACCAGCAGCCCTCCAGCATCAGCAGCGCCAGCAAATAATTAACACCAAATGGCAGCGCAGGGGATGGCTCCCGGATTGCTGAGGGGGCTGCTGAGCGCTGGCAGTCGGGCGGGAGGTTCAGCTTTCCACGGGAAACCCGGCCCCAGCGCGGGGCATCCCGGCGCCGAGGGGAAACCCACCCACCGGCGAATGGAACCCAGAGCTCGCTTTCGGGATGGAGCCTGCGACAACGAGATAATGCAGATAATCCCACCGGGACTGGTATAGAAAAGTATATATACAAACGAATGAATGCATAAAAATACGTATGTGTGGATATATATATGTAGATATGCGTGTCTCTCTATATATGCATGGATATGTGTGTGTGTATATATATATATACAGTCAGACAAACTATGTAGCACACAGTAGGGTCTGTCTCACACATACGCACACATATATACAGAGGAAATGGGAGTGCTCCGGTCACCTCCACGTGCCACCACGGCATCTGTGCGCACAGGGGAAGCCGGGTGGGTGTGAGCAGGAGCCCATGTGAGGCCCAGCATGTAAATAGAAGTGAATTAATGCCTGGGAGGTGAGTGTCTGTTCGCCCTGTCACGCACGTGTGCGCAACGTGTGCCAACTTTCCCTACTTAGCCGGGACGAGGGCTTTGGTCTTAAAAGAAAAATGGTGCCACTTTTTTCACTCTATAACTCACCGGGGCCGTTCAGTGCGTGTCTGTGTGGGGTTAAAGGTAGGGCCGAATTTTCCTCCCAAAATACTCCTGTTAATGGCTTTCAAATGTTGGCATCCCTGGCGGGTGCGTGCGTGCGTGCGTGTGTGTGTGTGTGTGTGTGTTGGCTGCTGGCGCTGTCTCACACACAGCAAACTCCCCAGCTCCCAGATATTTAAGCTAACTCCATCCCCTCTCCGGTTTCAGCTGCGTTTTTAAAGAAAACAACTCCCACCGACTGCAGCAGGAAATCACTATTTGGGTTTATGAGGCACCTCTTCCTGACGAGCCGCGCGGAAAAGTCTCTGCTTGCTCTGCAAGGCAGGTATCCCTGTGCCGGCGGGGGCGCCCGGGGCCTCGGCGTTGCGCACCGGCCGCATCACACGGCAGCCCTCGGCATCGAGCACCAGCCCTCGGCATCGCACGGCTAAGGGGGATGAGGTGACACTTGAAAGTCGCTCATGCAACTGCTGCAGTTTTTGCGAGCAGGCAAAAAGGAGATGCCTGAGCCGATGGGGGTCCTATCAGCTCTGTAGATGAAATGAGGTGTACGCTAAAGTGTTGAAGGCATAAAAAATGTTGTTAAAACAAAAAATAAAGTCACTCGATTTTATTAGTGACTTTTCCTGGTTCGGGCCGCTGCCCTGCATGCACAGAGGAGCCCGTACCCAGTGTGGGGCTCGTAGGTAGGAGCCCAGTAGCTGTAATTAGCCCTGGTGATGGTGATGCGTGAGACCACAGGGCTGCTGGACCAGGATCTCGCCGTCCCATGCCCCAGCACAGGCATGCCCGAGCCCGAGGCTGCCGTGCCATCCCTGGGCAGCTGGACCACACAGCGAGCCCACATCAGCCCCTCTGAAGCAGTTGCTTCTCCCCCTTGTTTTCCTGGCTTCTCTGATGCTGGAGAAGTCATCTGCTCCCCACACGACCCCATGAACCCGCTCCTTCCAGCCACCGGCTCTGCTCTGAGCCCCGGTACCGCGCGGGAGGCAGAGCCCCCTTCGGTTGGAACCTGTGGCAATGCTGAGCTCCAGGATGTGTCCCTGGAAAAAACCCACCGGGGCGATACAGGGTCCGTGTGTCTGTCCAGCTCTCCTAGAGTGGGGCTTCAACCTTGTTTCTCTGGCTTTGGGCAGGAGGCTGAAGCAGTTGCATTAACTCAAGCGGTGGTCCCTGGATATACGTGCCTGGGAGTATATCTATGTATATGACCCCAGGGGCCACGGGTCCAGCTGTCCGGTCCGTTCTGGCTTTGTCCCTTGTTGTGTCCCTCGGGGTCTCGGTGTTTCTTTGGGGCGAAGCCCTCGCCTGCCCCCTGCCCAGCTCTCCGGCAGTGCCCGAGGGTGAGAGCCTCACCGGGCTGCTCCGCTCCTCCCCAGGCACCCAGGAGAGGGTTAACACGAGCGTTTCTGCATTTTCCTTCTCCAACTTGGTAGCAAGGCAGAAGGTGGGGATATATGGTCTCCGCTTGGGTCCCAGCCTCCAAGGCTGGCTGGAAGAGCCGGCGCTTTCAGGCAGATTGCCGTTTGGCAGCGAAACCCTCCGGCATTTGCCAATTCTGCACTGCTTCAGCTATCGCCGAGCTCAGACGGCTTCTGCACCCCCCTCTTCCCTCGAGACACGATAACTTTCTGTGTAATCTCTGCTGGCGACAGCAGCACGGAGCCGTCCCACCCCGCTCCCCCCCTCCCCAGCCCGGCTCCTGCCAAGCTCCCACTGCACAGAGCGAAGGGGTCGGGGTGCCGGGCTGGCAGCACCCCCCCAGCTGGGACGAGGGTCCCCACGAGCAGGGGACAGGCAGCTCTGGTGCTCCCCCGGGCTGAGGACACCCCAAAGCGACAGCAAACACTGGCAGCTGGTGGGGTTTCCCAAGCCAACAAACCCTGTCCTGCATCCTGCGTGTGGGGCATCCGTGCTGCCCGGAGTGGTACCACTGGGCAGCCTGGGTGGTTTTTCCTTCCTCGGCGGTGCTGTCTCTTGTGCAGGAGGCTGAGGGGTGCAAGATGGCTTGAAGCCACCTTGCAGCACCGTTGTGACACCCCACCTTGGTCCCAAACCTCTAGGACGAAAGAGACCCGAACTGGGTGCTTGTGCCGGCACAGGCACTGGGATTTTTTTTTCATTCAGCAGATGCTCACGCTTCTGGCAGGTTCAGGATCAAAGAAGAAATCAGCTCGGACCAGATACTCTCGGACGCCAAGGAGTGGGAAAAAGTGATGCTGCTGAGCCTGTGGCCTCAAGCTGGTTTTTGGGGAAGGGTGAAAGCGAGGAGAGGAGCTGGTGGACCTGAAATGTTAATTCCTTCCAGCTGTTGTCAGTCTGGCAGGTTCTCAAAGGAAGTTTAATAGACTGCAGTCGTCTCCCCTCGGCCCGTCCCCCCATCGCCGCGCTGTGCGGAGGCAGCCCGGCAGAACCTGGGATTACATGAGCTGCTGTCTCTTCCAAAGACCTAGTTTTATTTTTTTCCCCTTTGGCTCTGAACGTGTTTTCTTGTGTATGTATGCGTGAGAGCGTGTGTGTGCACACGCACACACATGTGCAATGCCTTTCTCTCACCCCCTCTCCCCAGCAAAACCTGTCCCTTGGGTTGCAGTGACTTAGATGGGACCATGGGGGTGGCGTCGGGCTGGGGCAGGAGCAGGAGCACAGGAGCGGGAGCGGAGGACTGCATCGGCAGTGAGGAGGAGGAGGAGACGGCTTCATGGGCCTCCTTGCTGGAGCACGCCCCAGTCCGCCGTGTAAACTGGGAGGAAACAGGATGGAAGAAAGTATTTGGAGTGGAAAATAAAAATCCTCTCACTTGCTTTATTGATTGTGATTGTGGACAGAAATAGCTCGGGATGTTGAAAGCGGTCCCCCACCGAAGGCGCAGGGGCGCATCCAAGCTGCTGGAATGTGGGGCTCAGCCCATACAGCATCCTCCAGCCGCCCACAGCACGCGGAGAAAGAGGGTGCCTGGAAACCTCACGGCGATGGGGTGAGCCAGCCCTGAAGCAGAAGGGTTTCTCACCTGCCTGCCACAGCTTCTGCATAGTTTCCAAGCCTCGTGTTGTACATCTTGATCTACCCTGGCTGCATCTCTAGACGTGCTCAGCATGGGAGCCCGGCGGCACAGACGCAGCCCCAGTAATGCGCGGCCCTGGCAGTCTATTGGCAATTAGACAATAAGGTCCCATCATTAATACACCCGATGTCCTATCCGTAATGAATCGCCAGCAGAGAGTATTGGACAAGCAGCACCAGCTGGGATCACACCATCCCGGGGAGGCAGATGTGTGTCACTCATGGGGGGACCCTGCCACTAAGCTGGGCTAAAACCAGCAGCACCAGAGCAAGGCAGTTAGGCAACTGGACCATTTCATGAATTTTAGCCCATTTCATTGAATTGCTTCACCTGAAACACCAAGCAAGGGGCCAGGGGAGGAGGGCAGGCGAGCCCTGGGTGCCCAGCCCAGCCCGTGGGGCCAGCATCCATGGTGTGATGGTTCCCAGCTCCCAGAGGCTTCCAAGAGAACCATAAAAACCAAGTGCTGGCAGGAGAGTAATTAGTTAAAACTGAGCACATCTGTTGTTAATTAATTCCCAGGCAGGAGGGTTTAACTCTTGCCTTCCCTGGTGGTTTGCGAGGTGGATGGCCAGTGTCAGCTTGCATCCAGAAGGCGGCTTGAGCTTTGCTTTTTGAGCCCTTTCCAGGGACTTGGGTTACTTTCCTCCATCACTCCCCGCTCTGGTCTGTCATTCCCACATCCCAGAACCATCCCTGTGATTTTCAGGAGCGCCCAGGACGTGAGCAGAGCAGCCAGCACTGCTCAGGGCAGCGAATGCGCCCCAGACTTGGGGTTGGGACTGAAAAAAATCTGGCTTTTCCCCTTCCAATGTCCAGCCCCAAACAGCCGGTGGAGAAGGTGGGACCTCTCTGCAGGGCTGAGCTGCGCTTTTGGGTAGCCCTGTGCCGGCGGGTGCTATTTTATTTGCATTTTTCAAAGGCAGCCATCACTAAAGTACATTCGTAGGCGTGAATATCACATACATTCAGCAGTACATCATGCTCCGCGAAGAGCCCGGCTCTGCTCCCCACCTCCCTGCTCTGCCTTGCCCACGAGTTTCAAGCCGGGGCGGGCGGACAGAGCTGCTGCGTGGGGACCCCGTCCCTCAGGAGCGTTAAAAGGGCATTTCATGCTGGAGCAAAGCTGGGGGAGAAGGCGAGGGGCTGCTGGGTGGCACACCCCCCCTTCCCACGCCAGGACACAAGCACGCACGGCACGGCCAGCCCGCAGGGCCCTCCTGCACTGGGGGAATCTGTTCCCCATTAAGCGACTCCAGCAGCGCTCGTTACTGCAGCTGGCAGGGAGAGCACCCTGCCAGCTCCAACCTCCCTAATTAGCACCACAAGTGAGGCCAAGCTGGGGAAGGCCAGCGCCTCCGTCCTTCCTTGCCAAGGATGCAGAGGGTTTGGAGCAGAGCCTCAGCCAGAGCCCGTGGAAAAGCTCCCACTGAGCGCTGGATGGGGCCCCGGTCCCGGCCGTCCCGGGGTGGGCAGCGATGTGCATCCCCCCCCTCAGCCCCCTGCTCCGGGGCTCAGCCCGAGGGCCTGTGCCAGGGCAAGGGCTAAAAGCCTCGATCCACCACCCCGAGTCCTCCGTGCCACGCGTGGGGGGGAGGAAGGCTGCCCGTATCATCCTCTTCCCCTCCATGCACTTGCACGGCGCCGGGCTCCGACCGCCTTTAGCTCACCACTAAGATCCTCACTGCCTCCTG
>NW_009649114.1:2582160-2583479 GCF_000708025.1 Charadrius vociferus
AAACCCAAACCCGGCCTGTGTCGCCGTGACCAACTGACCCATTTGGCCTCGATTTTTAAGTATTTTTCCCTCCTTGTTCAACTTCAGCCCAGGCAGCAGCCTCGCCGGGACAATCGAGTACCACCCCCCCACGAGGGGCAGCGACACTTGGCAAGGGGGATGATGGTGTCTTACCTGCACAGCACAGCGTGGCATGGCACAAGGTGGCACGGCACAACGTGGCATGGCATGGCATGGCATGGCGTGGTTGGTGGTCCCATGGCAGCAGGAGCACCCAGGCCACCCGGCTTCCACAGCCTCGCGCCAACCCCAGCCCTGCAGCCAAGAATTTGCGTCATTTCTTTCTCTCCTTTGGGGAAGTCGTGTCCCTGGGGCAGATGGAGCAGCTCGTGGGGCCCGGAGGAGCGGACAGTGCTGCAGTGGGGCCAGGGTTTGTCCCATGGCTGCAGGAGTAGGGCAGGGAGGTGGTGACAGGCGCACCAGGACCTCGATCTGTTCCCCAGAGCGAAGGACGGGGATTCCTCTCGCGTTTCCTCTCCACAGGATCCAAAGCAGGAGCACCCTGGGGCTGTCAGTGAGCTGTGCCATGTCCCCAGGGCCAAAGGAGCCCTGCAGCCTCCGCGTCCCGTGCCTGCAGCTGGGAACAGGACCGGGATGCAGGCACGGGGATGGGGGACATGGCAGCGCTGCAAGCGGCTGTCCCCTGGGAGCGCCCCATGGAGGACATGATGGGGCAGCTATTGGTCAGAAATGAAGAAAGACCTTTATTTACAGTAACAAATGAAAGGGACAAAAAAATAAAATACTGTGACACTTCCCTCCCCGTCTCCCCAGCCCTTCAACGGGGACTTTCCTACCCTCACCCCGCCACGCACCCTTGTTCCCGGGGTGGTGGGATGGGGCCAACATTTGGATCCAACAAATTTGGCCAACATTGGTGGCTGGGGATCATTTGGCACCAACCAAGTCACGCTGCCCCACTGCCCCCCCAGACTCACATGGGGTCGGTAACAGTTTGGTACGGCCCCGGGCTCTCCCCAGCCCGGAGAGCTGCCCCGGTCCCCGGCTGCAACCCCACTGCGGGGACCGGTGACGGAAAAGCTTCTTCCCGGCCGGCATGGCAGGGATGGGGACAGGCTGCGTGTATTGCACTTGGCTGCCGATCTCAGCACCGAGGAGGGGAAGGGGCTGGCAGGATGTGTCCCACAGCACAGGACCCCGCAGCCCGGCTAAAGGCTTCGGCATCTCCCCTGTCTCCGGCAGGGAACAAAGATCTGTGCTTTGCCCAGCCTTGCGGGTGTTCCGGGGGCGGGGGCGAA
>NW_009649114.1:2583904-2587493 GCF_000708025.1 Charadrius vociferus
GGCGCAGTCCAGCACGATGTTGCAGAGGGTCAGGAACTCACAGAAGAGGCAGGAGAGGATGCAGTGGACGCAGCAGTCTGCGGAGGAACGGCCGGAGAGTGGGCAGGGGGCGTGGGCATGGGTGGGTGAGACAGCACCCGGCTGACGGATGCTCAGCCCCGTAAGGGTGGAAATCCTCCCTCAGGAATTAACGGAAGGGATGGGAAGAGGGATTGGGAGCCAGGGGCCTCCCTCAACACCCAGGGACGTGCCCAGCTGCCTGGGACATGTCCAGACCCCAAGGGCAACGAAACTGGTGAGGGGTCTGGAGGACAAGTCTTATAAGGAACGACTGAGGGCACTGGGGGTGTTCAGCCTGGAGAAGGAGAGACCCGAGGGGAGACCTCACTCTCTACAGCTCCCTGAAAGGAGGGTGTACAGAGGTGGAGGCTGACCTCTTCTCCCTGGTGACAAGTGACAGGGTGAGAGGAAATGGGTTCAAGTTATGCCAGGTGAGGTTTAGATTGGATATCAGGATTTTTTTTTTCACGGAAAGGGTTATTAAACATTGGAAGAGGCTGCCCAGGGAGGGGGTGGATTCGCCATCCCTGGAGGTGTTGAAAAAAAGGGTAGAGGTGGTACTTGGGGACATGGTTTAGAAGTGGTTTTGTCAGGATAGGTTAGCGGTTGGATTTGATGATCTTAAAGGTCTCTTCCAACCTCAACAATTCCAGGATTCTATGATTTTGGAGGAGAAGAGATGACCCCACTCAGCACCCACCCTGTAGAAGGACGCCGGGGGGAGAACTCGGCTGGCACCCAGGGCCGGGGGTCCCAGTGGGCTGGAAGGATGCTACTTGAGAGACCCTCAAGGGATGCGGGGCTGGAGGAGAGTGGCTGGAAAGGGACACCCCCCTTGGGGAGAGCCGGTACCTTCTTGCGCCTCAATAGGGATGTGGGAAGAGGCCGACTTGGAGCTGCCCTTGCTCTTCTTGCTGCTCTGGCTGTTGATGGAGTGGTGCGACTGCAGCTTTCGGTGAGGCTTCTGGGTGCTGGGGAGGGGGCGGAAGACCCCATTCCCTGCCTCCCCGTTGGCACTGCCCGGATCGGGCCCCCTCCCGGCGCCGTTCTGCAGCAAGTGGGTGCAGGGGCTGGGGGGCTGCGGGGCTGCTCGCACCTGGGGCTGGCCTGGGGGGGAGAACAGCACGTTAACCCCCTCAAACCCTCCCTGCAGCACTCCGCCGGCAGAGAAACACGTGCCCGGTCCCTTGCTACCACGGAACTCAGTCCCCAGTTGGACATGGGGTGGCCTCGTGGCTGGGAAGACATGATGCTAACAGACGCATGGTCCAAGAGGATGGAGATGCAGACGAAGAGTTGGCTGGAGGGAAGGAGACAGTGGCTCCAGAGAGAGGAAGGGATGAAAAAAGAGCAAGAAATAAAGGCTTGTCATGAAGGACGTGCTGCAACTGCCAAAACTCAGCAGAGGACCTGGAGGAGGAGGTCTCCCGGGGTCCCGGCACTGCTGGCACAGGCAGGAGGGACAAAGCCACTGGGGCTGACCCGGAGCGGGTGCAGAGACACGGCAAAGCACGCTCGCCTCCTGCCAAGTGGGGAAGAGAAAAGCTTGTGGCTGCTTCCAGCTGAGAGCCACCATTCCATGAGCCGCATTCCCACCAGTCCAGGGCACGGCACTGCCGGACGGAGCTCCAGGCGGTCCCCACCTCCCATCACCCCCCGTAAAGCCAGAGAAGATGGAAGTGCCACCGGAGAGCTGGGCTGCTCATCTCCCCAGGACTGCACGAATTGGCTGCTTAATTAAAGGGCTCCCCAGCCTCTGGCTGAACTTTTCTGCAGGATGAGGAAAATAAATATCTGCTCTGGCTGCGCCTCCCTCCAGCCCTCGCGCCCTGCAGCCGTGAGAGAGGCCGGCGGCCCTGCGCCCCGCCGGGACGGTGCCGGAGCCAGCGGCACGGCTCAGCCCTTCGCTCCTGCCCGGCACCGCGTCCTCACGCCACCGTCCTTCTGCGGTGGGGGAGAGGATTGGGAACCCAGCACAGGGGAGGGGGGTTCGAGCATCCCTCCCCCCTTGCAACAACACCCATCGAAGCCACAAATAAAATCCTGCTGTGGCCAAACTTTGGTTTTCCTCTCCCGTGGCAGTAAACAAGGGATGATTCAAGCGAGAGGCTCGAGGGCAAAGGCACCTCCAGCTGCCCGGGAACAGGAGCTGCTTTCTGTGCCGGGGGACCCACAGGGTGGAGGGGGCACAGACGGTCCCTGTCCTGCACCCGCCCTCACCGGCGAAAATAAAATAGATGGAGGTTAAAAAAACACAAGCGCATGGACCCAGCGCCCGGCTTCCGCTCAGGCTCAGACCGCGGAGGAAGGTTTAACCGGGTGCTTGGGTGAAACGCTGCGTCTTTGACGTGCTCTGGGAAGGGAACTTAAAATAACCGGAGCTGAGAGGGAAGAACGGGCTGGAAGCAGGAGGGGTGGGAGAAGGGCAGAAAGGAGAAATGGAAAACAGGTCTTGGATAAAATGGGGTATGTGCGCTCCCCACAAAAAAAAAAACCCAACACAACCCTCCTGGGATGTTGGCTTCCCATGCACCCTTCTCCAGTGCCCTCACCCGAGTGCACCCACTGAGCCGGCACCGAGTGGCACCGACCGGCGGGTGACCACGGTGTCCTCCGGCAGTGTCTGACGGCGGCAAATACTCTGCAGCTTCGAGCTCTGGGTTCCTCCAGGGGTTCGCAGCGGCGTGCAGCTCGCTCGCTTTGGCTTTCCCCATTTCACTGCATTCCTCAGATTAAACTGTTTGTAAATCAAAATCACGCTCCGGCTCCAGCGAGTGGCGGGGAGAGGCAGCCAGCAATCCCCCCTTCTAAGTCAGGAAAAATAGCTTCCATTTTTCAGGAGAGCCTTCAACTCACAGGAGCCCAAAGCTCTTCTAAAAGAGGCATCTTCAACCTGGGGCTGAGGGGGCAGTGATGTATAAAAATCCCTAACGTGGGTGTCAAGGCAGAAGGGGGGGGACGGGACCAGCCCACCCGATGGCCCCCAATACCAGGGTGGGAAACCAGGGCTTTGGGGGAAAGCACTGGCCTTCAGCTCTTCAACGACTAAACACCTCCTGGACACTCCTGTTGTGTTTCACGCCTGAGATAACGCTCCCTCCAGCCGCGGTGTCCCCGGCAATGCTGCGGTGTCCCCGGCACAGCCGCGGTGTCGGCTCAGCGCAGGTTCCCCCATGGCAGCATCACTGGGGCTCGGTGGGCGGATGCCCAGAGCACAGTGGTGCTCGCTCCGCTGTGACCCCCTCCCCGGCCACCAGCTCTGCCAAAGGTCATTTTCCCGAGCCACTAACCGGGCTCGGCCAAACCAGTGCGTTGAGGCTGCCTGAGCAGGTCCACTGCTCGGCTGAAACTCAATCCCCAGAGCCCCAAACCCACAATCCCCACTCCGTTTGCTCCTGAACTATCAGAAGACCAACTTATTTCAGAAGCCCGGCAGGGTTTGACCAGCAGCGCTGAGCCTCGGGGGAGCTGATCCTGGCACCGCTGGCGAAGGACACGACCCTACGCCCGACAGCCCCTCGCTGCCTCC
>NW_009649114.1:2587866-2588582 GCF_000708025.1 Charadrius vociferus
TCCCCCGTCCCCCCTCCCACCTCCAGCCCCTTCCCACCCCGCCTGCCCGCTCTTCGGAGTTTGCAACCTTGTTCCCACCCTCTCTCTCTCCCCGTTGGGAAGCATCCATCCACTTTACGCCCCTTGGAAGGGAAAGCTGCGCTCTCGCATCCAACAAAAGGGGAACGGCCGCCTGCGTAAGGGGCAGCCTGGGAGCAAAACCCTGGGATGCAGGCTGGGGGCCAGGGAAGGGATGGACGGCATCGCTCCAGGAGAGCCCGGCCCCCCGTCTCCCACGTCTGCCAGCTCGTCTCTCCCACCCCTGCAGTGGGAAACGGAGCAAGGGCACCCCGGCCCCCACCTCTGCTCCCACCCGGCTTTTTCTCACGGCGGGGGGGCCGGCGCGGGGGCGGCACGGCGGGGGGACCGGCAGGTCTGCGGCAGCAGAAACAGGGAGGTGCTGCTTTGGCTTCACCACTGCCTCCAGTAAAACCAGATCCTCAGCGCAGGCAGCCCGTCCCATCCCCTGCTCGTTCAGGCTTTGCACCAGCCTCACCCTTGCCCTGGATACGCCAAGGCAAGAGCCGTCCCAAGGGAAGGCATCTCCCTTTGCTCCAGCAAAGGGCAACTGCACTCCCCTCCTGCGGCTGTGACCCGTTCTGCCGGTGGTGGTGGGGATCTCCTCTCTCCCGCTGCGGCTTTGGGGGATGCTCCATCCCAGCCACCCGGTCCCTCCC
>NW_009649114.1:2588660-2600370 GCF_000708025.1 Charadrius vociferus
CCCTCTGCCTCCAGCTGGTCCCAAAGATGAGGGCAGCGAGAGGCATCACGGTGCTGCTGGATGCCGCCCTTCACTTTCCCCAGATCCCAGTGACTCACGCTCAGTTAAAACCTTTCGCTTTGATGTGGGGAAGAGCAGAGTGAGGAGGAGACGGCTTCCCACCATGACTACCTGCCTTTCTAATGAGCCCTGTTACTGATTAGACAGCAGCAGCCCCAAAGCACGGGCACCCGAAGGTGTCCGGACCTGCACGTGGCACCGCGGAGGGTAAACACTCACATGTCACAGCTTCGGGAGTGCCTGCGAGCTCGGCACGGGGGCCCTTCGTCAGGACTTTTTGGGATTCATCATCTTCCAGGGGTTTCTCCTTCTTCAGCGCCGCGGGGCCGGCAGCGGGGCAGGGGGCCGGCGGGGGCTCTGCCGAAGGTGCTGCTGGCGTCTGCCTCGGCGAAGGGCGCGAGGTCTCGCCCACCTCTGCAAGAGAAACGGGGCTGGAGCTGAGCACCCCGGGGTGCACCGAGCTGTGGGCAGAGCCCCCCACCCACCCAAACCCACAGCATCCCACAGCACATCCCCAGCCACGGCAAACGGCACCGGGCGGTGCTTTGGGACTCCGATTTTGGGCATGAGCCAAATCCATCTGCCCCTGATCCTTCTGCAGCCCAGAGTACACGGCTGGGGGGAAGAACTGGAGCACGGTGAGGGATTTGGGGCTGCTAGGGATGGGCACTGGGGCTGCATCCCCCCGCTGCAACGCCAGCGGTTTGGCAGCACCCTCCCAAAAACCCTCCCAAGGTCCCACATTCCTTCTCTAAAAAGCCAGGCGATCTGGTTACGCTCAGCGGTTCAAGCTGGATTTTTCATCCCCCCTTCCCATGAAAGGGCCACTGTCTTCCCTGCCGGAGCTGGCTGCCACCTCCCGGCGCGTTCCTGCCTGCTCTGGGACAGGAGCAGCCCCTGCGGGACCCCCTCCATGGGGCACGCAAAACCCAAAATAAGAGCCGTGTTATTCCCTGTGGGGATAAACCCCAACGCCACACACACCCCCTTGCAGAAACCCAGCCAGGAGAAGGCATAACCACCTCCGGCAGAGCACTGCGGGCTGGGGGCCGGTTGTCGTCCCCCCACATGGTGGGGCATCCGGGGGGGACGGATGGTGCTCAGTGCGATGCTGCGCTCCCCCACCCACTGCGAGCCCCCTCCTCGCTGCTCCATCCCTCTCCCCAGAACCTGGAATAGCAACCGCTTGCACAACAGGGGCTGGACCGCACTTTATATAAAACTAAATTATAGCTTGGGCGAAGGGAGGGAGACCAAAGACCTATAATTTCCCTGGCTATAACAAGAGGTCCTACACGCAGGCAGGCAAGGGCGGGTCGGGGGGAGAGAGACCTCGGACACTTCATTATACTCAATATAACAAGAAGTCCTACAAGCACGAGCCGGGGAGGAAGGCAAGCAGACCTCACACGTGTAATTATAGGGACTATAACAAGAGGCCCTACAAGGGAGGTGGAGGGCAGCATCCGTGCCCCGGGGTCAGCAGGAGCCTGGACACACTGCAGAGGGGCTGCAACCAGCCTGGAGCGATGCTCGCTCAGCTCCCAGCTCTGTGTGAGGCACCCGCCTGCCTCAGTTTCCCCACAGGACCATCCTCTCCACCCTCCCGAGGATGCTGATCCAGCCCAGGGTACCGGTGCTCCTGTGAGACGTGGTTTGCTGGGAAGCAAAGTTCACCCCGAATACAAAGCCCTGCTCACAGCAGGATGCTCCTTGCAGGCAGGGTCATTTTGTGACTCAACCAGGGGAAATTCAGCAGTTCCAGCTGAATTTTGCACAGCACCGTTGGCTCCAAATCCCAAGTGGAGTGGGAGTACGTGAGCCCCAGAAAGGAGAAAACTCATTGCCGTGCCCCTGTGAAAGCCCAGGGCAAAACAGAGAGGAGAAGAGAGCAAACTGTCATCTGCCCGTAGGTGTTTGCGCATAGGTGTGGTGTACAGGTGAATAATAACCACGTGTTGCTGCATCCACGTCCTCTGTCATGTCCCAACCTGGACCGGCCTGAGTCAGACCTGCGGCGTTCAGTCAGTGCTTGATCTAAAAAGCCTGTTAAAGCCAGATGTGAAAACCCTGATAGCTGGGGAGCTCTGGACGAAGCCCTGAGTCAGAGGTGCCCAGTGCACAGCACCGAGGGCGCAGCTCCTGCGTGGTCCCCGAGAAGGGGTCCGAGCCACCGGACATTGGCATAGCCGGGGAGATGCTCTGGTTTCTGCTATGAGATTCCCAAGTGTGCTCAGGCCTTAAAAATCAACAGCAAAGACTTTGGAGCTGCCCAGAGCAGCGCCATCATCGCCAGATCCCCTGCTTTGCTCTCTCCTCTGCAGCGAGTGATTTACACCGGGAAAAAGAGTTGGAAAATCAAGTGCTGCAGCGGGAGAGGGGCGGCAGCTGCTCTGTGCCCGGGGAGAGCTCCAGCTGATCCCTGCCTCTGCCACGGCGGCCTCCGACACATCTCCTGCCCCCTCCGTGCCCGTTCCCGAGGGGCTGAGGACAAGGACGGTCTGTTGAGACCCTCAGCTCTGCGAGAAAGCAGCGGCACTGGGCCGTAGGGAGAGCGAGCGTGCCGCTCCGCCGCCTGTTGCGACAAGGTTCTTTTTTGCCCATGTCCACTTCACCCATATAATTACCCTGCACAGCAAGAGGTCTCACACACAACCACAGCGATGTGGGGAGGAAGATGGCAATTAAATTAACTCCCACTGGAACAAGCTGGCCAGAAGAGAGACAAAAATAGACAGGAGAGAAATTGGGGTAAGTTGGTCCTTCCCTGCCTTATACAGCCTCGCGTCCCTGTTGCTGCCCATCCATGGGGAGCGTACGGACGGCGCTGACCCCCAAGTGCCCGGTGTCCCCCGGGAGTGAGATGGAGAAGGGCTGTGTCTGCCATCGTGGTCGCAGCCTGACCCCGGAGCAGGGCTGGGGGGCAGCCGGACACGCGTGGGCTCAGCACAAACCCTGCCCCGAACGGGCTCCTGCCGCACAGCTCCCTGCCGGCACTGCTGCTTTGCTGGGTCCGGCCACTTCCCAGGCACCTTCCGACCCACGGGGACATCTTATCAATACTTATAAGATCTTTTCAACACTTATCAATCCTTCAAGGGAGGGTGCCGGGGGGATGGGAACAGTCTGTTTCCAGCCGTGCCCAGTGACAGGACAAGAGGGAACGGGCACAAAGGTGACCAGAGGCAGTTCCATCTCCACCTGAGGAGGGCCTTCTCTGCTGTGAGGGCGGCAGAGCAGTGGCACAGGCTGCCCAGAGAGGTGGGGGAGTCTCCCCCTCTGGAGCCATCCCAAACCCGCCTGGACGCCGTCCTGTGCCACTGCTGGAGGTGCCCCTGCTCTGGCGGGGGGTGGGATGGGGGAGCTCCAGAGGGCCCTTCCAGCCCCCACCAGTCTGGGATTTGGTGATTCTATGCAGTAGGAACTCATGGGGACACGCAGTGGGACCGCACAGGGACATGCTCGTGCCCCATTGCACGCACGACTGTAGCAGCTCCCAACCAAGCCTGGTCAAAGGGACCCACAGAAGAAGCATCAGCCCTGATGGCACAGGGAGAGACGGACAGACAGACCCCCAGCACTGGCACAGCCGCTGGGGCACAGGCTCATCCCACAGCTGCCCCCTCCTCCTTTAAACGCCCCCCGCCCCTGCTGGCACTGCTCTGCTCTTACAGACCGGCACGGGCACACGCATGGCACGTGGGGCTCTGCAGATAATCCCCTGCCCCCTTGGCTGTGTGCCCCCATCGCTCCCCCAAACACTCGCTTTGGGGTACAAAGCCCCCGAGAGAGGGGTTCCTGCTCCCCAAACCACGCTAAGCTGAGCGGAGAGGGAGAGCGGGGACAGAGGCACGGGGAGGAGCAGCTCCATCCCCCCATCACCGGGGTCCGGCAGGGGGTCCCCAGCCAGGTAAAGCCTTCCCCCAGGGGTCCCCTGTCCCCGCTGCCACCGGGGCAGGGACCGGCTCCTTCCCTCCCCTGCTATCGCCCGAATGCTGCCAGAACAAGACCTGGCTTGACCTAAATCTGCCATGTTTAAAAGCAACCACAAGCCCGGGCAAACCACAGATGAAACCCTACGGAGAGCCGGTCCTCGGGATGGGCCGTCCATCCATCCCCTTCCCCGCCTGCATCCCCGTAGCAGCTGCAATCCCAGTCCCTTCCCAGCCGGGGCAAACACCCATCACGCGGTGGAGAAACACCCCGGGATGAGAGTCCACATCTCAGCTCCCCCATTCTGCACCACCTTTTGTGAAACGTAAGAGAGAGATGAAGGTAACGTGGCACAGAGAGAGCAACTCACATGTTTTGTTTATGAGAACAGAGATAATAAGGCATTTAAAAATAATAAGCCAGGCTTCAACAAATCACAGTGCTGCCGTAAGGTACGACAGATTAGAAAGCTGATAGACGTGGAGCTACTTTCTTTGCCTCCCGGTTGCCAAGCCCAGGAGATGTGCACGGGTCAGGTTTTCTGACTGTTCTCCCCATTTACAAAGTCCAAATCCACCCACTGCAAATACCCCAAGACATCACTGAGCTCCAAAGTCCACCAAGCACTGCAAAATTTGAGGAAAAAAAAAAGAGCAGGGAGGAGAGGAAAGATATAAAGAAGCTGTAAGGTTTCACAGGCTTTAACCATGACTTTGCAAAGTCAAGCATACAAAATGTCCCTCGGGGAGCACCGGCTGCGGGAAGGACCCTGTTTGCATCACCAGTGTCTGCAGGAGCTTCTGGGTCAACCACCAGACATTGTGCTGATTAGGGGAAAAAAAACCATTTGTGCTTTGAGTGAGAGGCACGCTTAATTCCTGATGAGTTTGCAGGACTGAGCTACCCCATCCCCGAAAAGCTGGACAAACAAAAGGGAACTGCAGCGTGGCCACAGCTGGGCCAAGCCCGGATGGGGCAGAGCTTCTCCGGCAGCACAAACAAGAGCCGCACCGCAGACAGCACGGCCACAGCCTCTCACGCCTCACAGGGACCTGTGGGTTTTCTTCTCTGCAGCCGGTTGTGGCGCCCAGACCCCCATCTGGGAAGGCCTGGAGCGTGGGAAGACACAAATCTGGAGTCACGCTTTGGGGTCAAACCCACCTCAGGTTTCCCTGTGGCTCCTGCTCAGCTTTCCTGAGCTGTACCTTCACGCAGCAGACGGTGTGCCTGGCTGCTGGCGAGCTCGGATTTAAATATCTAAAGGGTGGGTTGGAGGAAGATGGAGCCAGACTCTTCTCGGTGGTTCCCAGTGACAGGATGAGGGGCAGTGGGCACAAGTTGGAACAGAGGAAGTTCCGTTCCAACACACGGAGAAACTTCTTTACGGTTGGGGTGGCAGAGCAGTGGCACAGGCTGCCCGGGGGGTGGGGGAGTCCCCTTCTCTGGAGGTTTTCAAGACCCGCCTGGATGCAGTCCTGAGGGATGTGCTCTGGGCAGTCCTGCTTCAGCAGGGGAGTGGGATGAGATGATCGCTAGAGGTCCCTTCCAACTCTGAAAATTCTGTGATTCTGATTCTGTGATTCTGTGTGATCTTCTATCGAAGTGCTTTAGGCTACAGAGGAAGGAATCTGGTGGCAGGAGAGGGATGGAGACCTCACCGCCACGGTGTGCGCCCATCACTGCTGCCCCACGCATGGCTGCGCGCCAGCGACCGGCAGCGCACGGGAGAGAAAATCGCCTCCAAGGCACAGCAGCTAAAGCCAGGCTTGGAGCAAATCCCCCCTCTCTAGCAGGCAGCGTGTTCGGATTAGGTGGTGTCAACCCATCACAAAAGGGAAGGGAGAAGGGTCTCGACGCGTCTCGATCCACACCTGAGCTACTCTGGACCTGAAGAGGACCCAAATCTAACGCCGTGGGTCGCAACTCCTGCCGACACGGAGATGCTCAGGAGTCTCCTGCCCTTCCTTCTCTCTCCCTGTAATCCCGCCAGAATGGCTGGTCAGGGACGAGATAACGTTGGATGGAGACACAAACAGAGACAGTCTAGCGAGGCATTTGCCATTAACAACACGCTACCTTGCAGCAATATTTAGTTTGGGAGCTTTCTGATCTGTTTTATGCAGATAAAATGAGCGTGTAATCTCTCCTGGTTTTCCTGTCCACACTGCCCGGCCCAATCAGGTGCCTGTCTGACCCAGTCAAGGGATATTTTGGAGCTTGATTAAGTGGTTTCAAGTGCAGGAGAGACAGCACTGAAGCAAATCCTTCCAATCCCACGAGCCAGGCTGCAGGAGAGGAAAGCAAAATTCTGGTTTGAAAGTTTGCTCAACTGGGAAAAATCCCAATGGCTTATTTACATTCAGTCTGAAATTAATGCGCTAAAGCATTTTCACATTCTATGATATTCAGGGAAAGGAAAAGGAGGGTGGGAGGGAAGGAGGAAAAATACCGAGAGCTCCTGAACACGCCTGGGACACATCCAGCCCAGCTTTGCTTCCCTCCCGGAAAGCGCTCGCCCCGGTGTCTCTCTGCTCACCTGGGTGATGCTTGGGATAAACAGTTCAGTTCTGGGACAATGAAGAATCCGGTCAAAAAATAAAAATATTCGCTTCTATGAAAAGTTACTTCCTAAATGCAAAAAAGCAAAACAAAGCAAAAAAAAAAAAAAAACAACCCACAAAACCCCAAATAGCTTGCCAGCCTGGGAGTTGTTATTATTTGTTATTTATAGCCATTGGGTGGGTAGGAAGAGAGGAATTTCGGGCTGGCCAGACAGGCCAGGACCAGCCTCTATCCAGTCTGTCCGTGTTCGGCACTCGCCCTCGGCTAAAAGCTCCTTCGGTGACAAAAGCCCGACTCTGGGTTTGGGGCGCAGACCCCGTGCCAAAGTGTCCCTACAAATCCCATCGCCTAAAGGTCCTCATTGACCCAACTGGCTCCTGCAAAGGAGGCACAAACCAACGCTCATGGAAGAACCGCTCCAACCCGTGAGCAAGGACACCCGGGTGGGGGATAACCCTCGAGAAGGGGTTTCAGAGAAGATGAGAAATAAAATCAGTGCAAGAAGCATGCACCTCTGTCACTGCAGCGATGGTGAGCAACTATTCCTTATGCAGTAAGAATATATTTAACATATATTTAAGGCGGCATTCAGGACTGCAGCTACAGGTGCAAGGGAAGAAGCGATCTCTAAGCCTAAACTGGAGACATGGGACAACGCGACTTGTCCCAGGACACAAACCAGACCCGGCAGGACCACCTCTCTGCCCCCCTGCTGCCAGACCAGCCCATCTCCCAGTGTCAGGCCCGGGCTCTGCCTAAACCAAAAAGCAACGCGTAACATCCCAAACGCACTGCGGGGCTGTGGAGCCGAGAAAAACGATGGGGAAAAACCATCAAAGGTGCAGCCTGGCATCGAGTCAACGTGCACCGACTTTGAGGAGCACCGTGCCGGCTTGGCGCTGCCCGGTGGGGGATAAACCCCCGTGCTGGCCAGAAGGACATAAAAGAAGGATGCAGGAGAAAGTCCTGCGACATCCCGGGTGTCCTCAAGGACAAGCAATTATCCTTGAAGGCTGGAAAGCAGCTAACGTGACGCCTATCAGATCCAAGGAGATTCTGGGAATTACAGAGCAAGGAGCCACACGGCTGTGCCGGGGAAAATTATGGAGAGTCTAATTAAGGACCATGCCAGTACAGTAATTGTGTAACCTTACGGGGTCAAACCAGCACAGGTTCTGCCAGGGAAAATTTCTGTCTTTCTAACCTGCTAAGAGTCCTTAAAAAAAGTTAATTGAAGAGCAGATAAATGTGAGCTGGTGGACATCATTATTAAGAAGAATAATAATTTGCACTTATGCGGCACCTTTCATCCTGAGATCTACCCAGCCTACGGTTTTAAGCCAGTGCCCGTCATACATTGCCCGATCCCCATGTATTTTCCATTAGCACAGCTGCAGCCCTAAGCTGTCGCGAAATGGAGCTTTATCGCTGCTCAGCCCGACGGGGAAACTGAGGCACGTAAAAGGGATTCACCCGACACAACACCCGATGGCGATGAAGCCCGAAACTTTGCAGTCCTGGTGCTCAGCTTCCCACTGGCGTGCGTGCTCGCTAGCTTGGGGGTTCTTCCAAGCACAGAACCCTAAAGCAGCTTCGGAGGAGCTGCGGCTGAACGCGGCGAGGGGAAAACAAGCTCTTCTGCAGAGGTCAGGGCACGGCTGGGGGGGCAGCAGCGTGGCCGCTCGCTGAAGGAAGGCGGCGAGGTCGGCCAGCGATGAAGGCATTTGGGTGGAGCAAGTAATTGCTCCTGGAGCCAGCGAGTCGACCCGCTTCCTCGCCATGCGAAGGAGCTGCTGCTGCGGGGAACACGCCGTGCCGGCTGCCCAGCCCTGGCACCGAAAGCGGCCGAACAGGGCGAGCATCATCCTGCCCCGGGCACGGCCGCCCGCACCGGGGGAAGGAGCCGGCACCGGGAGCCTCCTGCACACCCACGGGGAGCACCCCAAAAGAGGATGGGGCTGGGATGAAAGTGATTCCCAAAGGTACTGCCTGATCCATCCCGTCACAGAGCCGGGGATGCGCCGGTGGAAAGAATGAGACGGCACCGCAGCGACAGGGGGGACCTTCCCCCAAATCAAACACCAAGTCCAGCGAGGCTGCCAAAGCCCGGCTGAAGATCAGACGGAGATGGGTGAAAGCACACGTGCACGCAGTTGCAGTGGGCTAAGCCTAAAGATTGAGATTTGGGGCAAAAAAAAAACAATTAGCCCATCCCTGCTGCTACGCAACAGCCCATTTCCACCAGTACAACCCAAGCACGGCACCGGGGGGGGGACGACAAGGGAAGGGGCTGCACCGGGAGCGACCGATGTGGCTCCATCCCGCACCAAACCCCGCAGCCCCGGGGATGCTGCCGGTGTCCGTCCCGCCGGAGGCTGCGCAGGGCACGGCCCGAGCAAGGCGGAGCTCTGGGAAAAATCAGAAAAAAACTACAGAAAACGCCCAGAGGACAGTTCGGGTTTCTGCAACTAATAAGACTCGAGCAGGCGCTTTCCAAGGAAATTCAATTAGGGGCTGGAGCGGGATGGGGACGCTGGGGTGGCAAGCGGCACAGCCCGAAGGCCCTGCTTTGTTTTGCTCAAAACCAGAAACGTTTGAAAAAAGCCAGAAATCTGCCTTTTTGGTTTGGGTTTTTTTTTTTTTTTCCCTCTGGAGTTTTGTTGTTGTTCAAAGAAAAGAAAAAAAAAAAAAAGGCAAGCATTTTCATGAGCAGACAAGAAACTCTGAAGGAAAACAGAAGCGAATCTTTTGGTGCAAAAAGTCGTTATCTGGGGTAGAAAAAAAAAATTTTTGTTTCTTTTAGCGCTTTTTTTTTTGGGGCAGGGGTCTTTTGCACTTACAGGATGTCTGCATGCAAATCTGCAACCAGTTGCATTTAAATCAGCGCTAAGACAAGCAAAGACCCTTTTATTTTGACCTTGGAGGGAGTTCTCTTTGTTTCTGCCCCCCCTCCCAGGGAAGGACAGAGTCCCAGTAATGGGTACCCGAGTGCTGGTGGCACTGATTCCCTCCCTGCCTCCCCTGCTGGGGGCACCCGTGGGTGCTCAGGACCCCCAAGCGGGGTGGCAGCACCCCCCCGCAGGCAGATGGACCCCGCTATTTCGGGCTCACCGCTCCGAAGGTCGCGTTGTTGGGGCTGCGGCACGCAACAGCTTTCCGCCTCCTGTTCCACCTCGGGGCAAACTCTTTGGGAACAGGCAGAAAGAATTAAAGGGAAAAATTAAAAGTGGGTGCGAGTGTCCCCGTCCCTGCCCGGCTCCAAGCAAAGAGCTGCAGCGCTGCCGGCGCCTGCGGCTGAGGGGGGACACAGTGGGGGGGGACACAGTTGTGGCCTCACACAGCAGATGATGTCTCGCTGGGAAAGGAAAGAAGGGAGGTGGGGGCGAGCAGAATCAAACCCGAGGGAAAGGTTTTTCTTCTGGGGACAGATTTGCCTCCAGCATCTTTACATCTGTTTGCTTCCCATAAGGAAAGCCTTTCTCCCGCTGGCCCTGTTCCCCCTCCTCTTCCTCCCCGTGAAGGGAAGGAAGGACGAAAATAATCCCATCAGCCAAAGGGCCTTCTGGTTTTCTCCTGTTTTCTGTTAATTCCTCCGAAAAATAATTATACCCCACGCACTCCGCACAGGCAGACAATTGCCTCTTCTCTCTGAGGCTCCTCTGCAAACTACTCGGGGCTATTTCAAGAGTTCGGTTTGCTGCGTGCCCGTCCTCCCCCTCGCCCCGGGCAGGAGGAGGCTGCGATGGCACCGGGCCCATCTCCAGAGATGTCGAGAAACAAATTCCAGGAAACGGGCTTCGTCTCAGGCTGGGAAATAGGACCACGCGCCGCAATGCCAACCCCGACTCTGCCCATGACACGCTCACTTGGGCCAAACCGCTCCGGCACCTCAATTTCCCCATCGATTTCACAGGCTCGGCGTTACCAAATTAGCTGGTCTAATTTGCAAAGCATCGGAAAGGGACTCGACCTAAAATTCCCAGGCTCCGCGGTGCGTGACAGAGCCCCTGGCCGCTGCCCAAGCGATAATGGCTCTGCACCGAACCGTCACGGGGCCAAACAAGCACGAAAGACAAAACGGACCCTGTCCATTCATCGCTCACCAAAAAAAAAAAACAAACCAAAAAAACCCAACCCAGAGAGAAAGAAGAAAGAAGTGATGTGAGCAAGAATTCAAAGCTCCAGACACGCAACCGGAAAGCTGCCCTCTGAGACCGGGCGGGGATATTCTCTCGGCGTGAATTTTGGCCCCTGGAACATGGGCAGATGGAAATCCAGGGTGTCCTGCAGACCCCTTCCCCCCCCCCAGCTTTGCACGCTGCGAAAGGGGGGTCTAATGAAGATGAATTTGGTCCAGCTCTGCTCAGGTTCACCCACCCCTGGTCCACGGTCCCCTCCGCGAGGAGCTGGGGAGGAGGAGGGTGGGTTAGGGGCTGGTTTGGGGTGGAGGTGACACCCCTCCACCATGGGCACACCACATGGGGCGCTCAGGGGTGCCCCCGGGCTCCCAGACCCCTCGGGCGGCTCCCACCGCTCCTGCTCAGCACACCAGTACAACTGGGAGGCTGAACCATGCTCTACCTACACTCCGCTCCTGTGCGGCCGGCGGCTGGGAACGTGGAAAAGCTGCAAGGCCATTTTTTTACGACACATTTAACCCATTTCTAAACTACTTTTTAAAATAACCCACGCTTGATCCCACAGCAGCTGGCGCACAGCGCTCCTCCTAACCCTGGCTGGTGCCACGGTCCCGTGCAAAAGCTTTTTTGCGCTAGGTCTGTGCATTCACCCTTTCCCACGCGGGAAGGAGCGGGAATGGAAGGAAATCCAGAGAAATAAGCTGCGCGCAATCCCTGCAGCTGCCTCGGCCCCGGGACGCGGCTGCAGCACAAAGCAGCGTACGAGTTCAGCCGGGAAGCGGAGCCTGCAGCATCCAGCTGGAAAAGCCGGGGGGAAGAGAACAAGAGGATGTATTCTCCAAAACTTGGGCCCAGCGGCGTTCCGGGCCAAAGCCAACAAAGGGAGAGATCCAGCTGTGCTCAGCTCTGTTTCTGTGCATCGCCGTGCCCGGTGCTCCCACGGCACAGCTCCTGCCCGCTCAGCCCGCTGCCCCACAGCCGCTTTCGGAGCCCGCGGGGAGCTGGTCCCGGGGTGG
>NW_009649114.1:2600662-2600978 GCF_000708025.1 Charadrius vociferus
CTGAGCCCTCAGGGTGGGTTGGGGGGCGGTTCTAACCCCTTGAGCTTACGCCGGCCCCATGCCCCGGCTGCCCCGTGCGCTTGGCCGAGTTACAGAAACTGCGGCAAAGTTTGTGCTGCGAACTCCCCCCGGGCTGGGCTGCATCAGCTGCGCTCGCACCGCGCCAGGCACACGCACACATATGCGCACACACACATAGAACACACACACGTACACACATGCACACACGCACGCTCTCAGGGGCACAACCACACACTCAGCTGTACACAACCACACACGCACTATGGCCTTCCTGGACCCAGACTTAGGGACACCC
>NW_009649114.1:2602581-2606497 GCF_000708025.1 Charadrius vociferus
TCGGGGGCTGGAGCGGAGCCGGGGAGGGGAGAGGAGAGGCGCAGGGGCAGGCAGAGGTTGCTTGGCTCCCAGGGCCAGCTCCGAAATTGGGATTTCTCAGCTTTGCTGCGCTTTCGGCTCAGTGGTGGGTTTTCCACTCCACCCACCCCCCCCCTTCGAAAACCGGGGGGATGTGGGGGGAATAGCGGGGGTGGGAAACTCCCACCGCCCAGCCGTGCGTGGGACCCTCGGGTGGGCGCCCCAGCCTGCCCGCTCCGCGCCCGGGTGGGGAAGCAAAGAGGGTGCTTTTGTTCCTGCCTCTGCTGGCACGTCCTGGGGAAAGCTTCTGCCTCCCACACCCCTCCCTGCCTCAGTTTCCCCAACTGGTTAAAGAGGTTTGGCTCCTCTGGGCGATGCCCGGAGGTGCTGGGATCAGAGGTGGCAGCGTCACTGCTGTCATCAGCCCCGAGAGCGGCAGCGTGAAACGAAGGTTTTAAGCAGTATCTGCGCTTCCCAAGTGGCCCAATATGAGGGGCGCATTTGCTCATCAATGAACATCACCAATGTGTGCTCCGGCGCTGTGTCCCTGCAGGGTCCCCACGAGGATTTGTCCTCATGTGGAGCTTCATGCAGGACCTGGCGGGACATTTTCAAAGTTGGTTTGTTTTTTATTTATAACAGCACTGTGTTTTCCTCTGCCTTTAAAAAGCTCAGCACTGCAAAACGTACAAAAAGAGGCTGCAGTCGCTGCAGAGCTCGGCTGGAGCCACGCTGCCGCCAGTGTGAGCCTGGAGCTGAACCAACTGGCAGCACGGGGGGCTGCCCTCCCCTGCAGCGTGGGGCCAGTGGGTCACCATGAGCCACCACGTCCCTCGGTCACCACTTCCCGGACACGCCAGGGGTCTGGGTGACAGCTCGATTTTGCAATCCAGAGCTGTGGCTCCGGGTTCCCAGAGCAGGGCTGAATCTATGGGACAGCCCCGGGTCACTCCCCATGTCCCGCTTCTTTCCTGCCTGGTGATGCCATACCCCTGCGGCCATCGGGACTGTCTCATACGCTCTGGGGGAGCATTTAGTGTGGCGAGGGATAAGGGGAAGGCACTCAGCCGTCACCGCTGTGGCCACATGTAAAGGAAACATGTCGGGAGGGGGAAATGAGGCGGCCTGGGGCACCGAGTGGGACTGGAGGGACCCGACGTGCTTGGAAACCTTCTGAACGCTCCAGCCTGAAGCCAGGGAGATGGAGAGGGTCATGCAAGACCTCAAGAATCGGTCTGTTTTAAAGCCAATGTGCCGCTACAGTTTGTGCCTTTTAAATAATTCTTCCAGGAGGACTGTTCCTGCCTGCACCCTATAGCGGCCCTAAAATCCTGCTGCTGAGAGCTGGCCAGCACCATCCTGCCCATCCTACTGTCCCACACATCATGGAAAACATGGACCCTGACACGGACAGAGCCCCGTGTTCTCCCTTGCCCGGGCAGCAGTGGGTGCGTGGGGAGCAGCACGGGGCACAGGGCGCAGCATGGGGTGCAGCGCCGTGCACCCTCCTTCCTGGCTGCAGCGGTCCGGCCACAGAGAGCCTCTCTCGGTGCATCATTGTTGCTGAGGGTGAAGCATCGATTGACACCGTGATGCCCCATCCCTGGGGGAGCCACCCCGGCACGGGTCACCCTGCCAGGAGCCAGCGGCTGGATCATTTCCTTCACCTGCCCCCGCCCCGTTGGCCGCAGCCCCAGCGGGACCCAGCCAGCTTTCCACAAGGGTTCGTTAAAAGCAGCGTCCAAGCGCGGAGCCGGCTGTGCTGGTGACGGCGAGCGGGGCCGCGGGGTGTGCCGGCATCGCCGACCTCTGAGGCAGTGTCTGTGAGTCACGCCGGGATCACGCCAGCCCCACGCGCTGCCGCCGCACATTCCTCCCTGTTTACCTGCTCAGGCACCCGGGAGCCTGCGGACGCACCCTGGCTCCTCCTGGGCAGCCCTGGGGGATGTGCCCCCACCGGACAAAGGTGCTTGATGCAAGAAGGAGCCGGCAGCCCTGGGATTGCCTTGAACCTGGGGAAGGTGGAGGGCGGCTGCCCGGGTGGGTGATGCTCTGCCTGGGGGAGGACGGAGCCGGGAACCCGAGTGCCACGTGCTCGGCTCAGGCCACGAGCAGCACTTTTCCTCCGTGCTGACAGCTCGGCCTGATAAAGCACCCCAAAACCCCAAATAATTTAAGACTACTTGGGAAGCTGAGTCACAGCTTCGGTGGTGCAGGATCTCCCCCTGCGCACCCCGGGGCTGGCAGTCACCCGGGCACGGAGGGAGCGGTGCCAGGCAGGGAAGTGCTTTGCAGGGTTTTTGGGGCCAGAGAGCAGCAGGGCTTTACCCACAGCAACACCGCGGCCGTGGTGTTGCCATCCCGCCGAGCCTCCCGCACCTCGATCGGGGACACCCCCAACCCTCAGAGGTGCAGCACCGCTCCCCTTCCAAACAGGAGGGATTACACCAAAGCCAAAGGCAGGATCCGACCTTGCTAAAACAAGTCTGCGCCCTCCTTTTCTTCCACCACCCATATCCTTTTGCTGTAAAGCAAAATGCTGCCCCTGTACCTGCTCCCGGTGCCCCGGGGCTCTGTCCCCTCCCTGCCAGCCTGGGCAGGATGGATCCCATCTCGGCGCAGGAGGATGATGGCTGACAGCGGGCCTGCTTTCTGCTGCCTTAACCCCGACTTCAGCCCTCCTCCGCCGTCCCCCCCGCCACCTCCTCGCTGCCTCCTCCCATTGGGGTTTCTCTCCTGCCGCATCCCACGTTCATTCAGGAGCAGGAGGCGAAATTTGGCAAGCGTGAGCCGAGGGCAGCCGGGGCCCAACCTTCCCCGACCTCTCCTTAGCACGCTGCGTCGTGGGGACGGGTCGAGCACGTCACCAGCAGCATCCGTCACCGGCAGCATCCGGCGGGGTGAGCGGCTCAGCCGGCCCCGCTGCTGCTCTCCCATGAAGGTCCCTGGAAAAAAAAAAAAAAAAGTGCTGCTGCTTGGCATCGCTGTCGCCCAACAGTGATGGACCGGCCCCTAACACCCTCCCTCGCTGCGGGGCTGCTGGACCCTGTGCGTGAGGGTCCCATGGGGGCTCCAGCCCCATCCCCGTACTGGAAAGCTCTGGGGATGCAGGTGAGCACGAAGGTGAGAATGAGCTGGGTGAGGTCTCTCTTGGGGGTTATGATTTGCTCAGCGATGCCAAGTACCCAGCGTGCTGACAAGAGCATCGTCCACAGAAAAAAAAAGGGTTTTTTCCCCTCCAAAGAGTTGTCCCCTCTAAAGAAAACTCCCCCCAGGCAGTTTTAGCAGGGTGCTGGGGTGGGCAGGAGAGGGGCTGGGGGCACCCTGCAGTGTACAAATTAATCCTGCAGTGATTACACCCGGATTAATCCTGCGTTACACCCGGGACCGCTGCACCCCGACGAAGTCTGTGGGAGCTGGCTGTATTTTGGAAAACAAGGCCATTTCTGTAGGTGTGTGACTGCACTGACCCACATTCACAAACCCTGGCACCAGCCGCCGCTCCCAGCTCCTCTGCCGCCAAAGTAAATCCACCCCAGTCCTCCCAGCTCCCGGCGGTGTCTCGGGCTCCTCGGCGGGAACGGGGTCCATACCCCATCGCCCCGGGTCTGCTGGTCCCCCCCCCGTACCCCACAGCCCCCCCATTGCCCAGGCTGGGGGTGGCGGGGGGGTGGTTTGGAAGAGGAGGGAGCAGAGATTGAAACCTCCCTGACCTTCCCGACTCCGGAAGGTGTTTAGCGCTAAGCCTCAAACTTTGTAGTTCAAAGGGGGTTTTGCAACATTCCCGGCATCTATCCCTCGGCGAACCCTTTGCAGTTTCGAAAGAAAAATAAATAGAGAATATGCGTGCAATCCGAAAACAACAACCAAAAAGAAAAAAAAAAAAAAAAAAAAAAAA
>NW_009649114.1:2607456-2607822 GCF_000708025.1 Charadrius vociferus
ACCCGCTCCCCCATTTCCGGTCTTTTCCTTCCGGGTTACTAAAGCCACAGGTACTCTTCCCGCTGCTTTTTGAGCCCCCCCATCGCATTTACTACCACGCAATGCTGGTAGTAAATCGGCCACAGTGTCTGCGCAGGGAATATATCGCTGTCTCAGTGGCAAGAGAAAAATAAATCAGCTGCACGCAGTCAAAGTATATTCGAGGGCTGTTCTTACAGGAACGTGTCCGTACCCGTCCAGCGCCCTCGGGCAGAGGGTGGGCTGGGACCCCCCAGGCGCTGCCCCTCCTGCCGCGGCCCCCAGCCCCACGAACGAACCAGAGGAGCAAAACGGGTGCAAAAGGGAGATTAAAGCAGGGAGCAAACC
>NW_009649114.1:2607954-2608611 GCF_000708025.1 Charadrius vociferus
GAGGTACAGCCACATGGAGCAGAGATCCCCCCAAGACATCTGCGACTCACGGGGGGGTGGGAACCAGATCTCAGAGCAAGACTGCTTTGGCCACATCCCTTCCTGGCCCCAGTGGCTGCAATTCCTTAATGCTCTTTTATTTTTATTTTTTCTTTAAATAATCAAACAACCAAAAGCACTCCCTCTTTTTTGGTCCTTTTTAAGTAACCAAAAACCATGCCGGCTGTGTGCATCCGTGGCAGCAACTCCCCCCTGGTCGGGGGCTCAGCTCCCGGCAGCAAAACCCGTGCTGTGCTTCAGGGGTGTGCGAAACTCCCATGGATTCGGGGCAAAGCATGGAGCTAGCTGGAGAGAAGGGTGGTATCCTCGTGGATGCAAGCTCTGGAGCACCCAGGAGGGAAGAGGAGAGGGGTGGGTGCCTCCTGCCACCGTTTTCTGGGTGCACAGAGTTGCTCCACACCCAGGAGCTGAGGGGAGAGGGTGGCTTGTCCCAGTCTCTTCCCTAATCCACATACTGGTTTAGCAATCAAACCGAGAAAGCTTTCATGTCCATCGTGAAAAAGAAAAAAAAAATAAATAGGAAAAAAAAAAGTTTCTAGTTTAAAAGTTAAAAGCTCTTTCTCCAAGTGTTAAATCAATCAAAGCCACATGCTCCCC
>NW_009649114.1:2608671-2613776 GCF_000708025.1 Charadrius vociferus
GCTGGCTCAGCCCCCCCCGGGGTGGGCAGCGAGGGGCTGGTGGAGGCACGTTCAGCGCACCCCAGGAAGCCACCGGCGAGCTGGCCGCGGTTCAAAGGGCCCTGGAAAAGGGCCACTGGAAAAAAGATTAAGCAAGTTTGGCTGAGACGGAGCAGCGGAGGGAAAGGGGATATAACAGTCCATTAATATTGGCAGGGTCTAGACACAGATGGGAGCCAGCCATTTCGCTGGGCTGCGAACTGTGGGGCTGCAAGGCGGCCGGGGGCCAAAATCTGCTCTCTGCCCGTCCTCATCCCTGAACTGTCCTCATCCCCGAACCGTCCTCATCCCCGAACCGTCTTCATCCCCATCCCATCCTCATATCTGTCCCATCCTCATCCCTGTCCCATCCTCATCCCCGTCCCATCCTCATCTCTGAACCATCCTCATCCCTTCCCATCCTCATCCCTGTCCCATCCTCATCCCCGTCCCATCCTCATCTCTGAACCATCCTCATCCCTGTCCCATCCTCATCCCTGTCCCATCCTCATCTCTGAACCATCTTCATCCCTGTCCCATCCTCATCCCTGTCCTGTCCTCATCCCTGTCCCCTTTGCTGCTGCAGCCCTGGTAGGGACTCGGAGAGAGGATATTCAGAAAAAAAAAAAATAAAAAAATGCAATGGCCAAAAGCCCCAGGAAGTCGATTCCCCATGGGGAGTGCCAAAACCTCACTTTTTAGTTTTTGAGGGGCAGATATCAAGGCTGCAAACCCAGCGCTGCTTTTGGAGCCTCGATGAGCCTTGAGCGCTTCTGAATAAACCTCCGGTCCTCCGACTGTGGGTGCCGAGCCGCCGGGAAGCTGCCTCCTCGCTCACTGTCATGCCGGGGAGAACCGGGCTGCCACCGGGGCTGAACCATGCGCTCACAGCGCCGGGTGCTGGTGGGCACCGCTGTTGCTGCTGGGTTAAGAGGCCTCTGAAGAACACGGTCATGGATGTGTTAAAGAGGCGGTGGAGGGGCTTCACTGCAGGACCGGTCTTAAAAAAATAAAGAAGATGAGGTAGGAGAAAAAATCCCTAAGGGCAGTGACAAAAGCTCTCTTACTTACTAATCATTAACTTCTAAATTATTGCTATTTTTCTTTTGTACAGGCAGATCTATGGCAGTAAATCCAGTGAACATCCAGCAACTCACCATCGCCTCAGCCTTTAGGAAAGCCCTTCCCCTCTCAGCAGGGTGAGCAGGAGCTGTTTGGTGAGGAAGAGGAGGGATACCCCTGCCCTTGTGCTTTTCCGGGGGCCACTGCTGCCCCATCCCATCCCGTCCTGTCCCATCCCATCCCATCCCATCCCATCCCATCCCATCCCCTCCCATCCCCTCCCGTCCCATCCCATCCCATCCCGTCCCGTCCCGTCCCATCCCATCTGCAGGCATCCATCAGCACGAGCCGGGTGCTGCAGAGGGCTGGCAGGGCTCTGCCCTGAAATCAGCACATCCAGGGAAAATCAGGCACTTCCCAGGTTTCTGGGATGCAGGGAGCAGCCCCTGAGCGCCCAGTGATGTTTATGGGCACTGGGTGGACGCTGCTGGGTCCTGCTCTGTGCCTCTGTCCCCAGGGCTCAGAGGGGATTGAACTTAGAAAAAACGAGCATCTCCCGGCTCCCCATCAGCCAGTGCAGCTCTATGGTGTTGGCTGGTGCTGGGAACAAAAACACCCTGGGGTTGGCAGCTTACAATGACCGTATGGCTCCCAGCACCAGTGGATGTGGGTCTCCGCTGCTGAGATGCCACCAGCAGCACCAGCAAACACCCCATGGGCAGGATGCGACCCTAAGGCTGCCCAGCTCTGCAAACCCACCCGAAACAGGTATTTCAGCCCGTCCCCTGGGTTCACGTGGTAGTGCTGGAAGAAGCAAGCTGGTGAGGGGACTTATAGGGACCTACAGGGCTGCTGTAGCCCCCCAGCTACCCCAGCACCGATAGAGCAGTGCAAGTCCCTTCTCTCCCCTCTGACACCCAGGCTGACCATCGCCCCCTCGCTGCTGAAGAGCCTACGAGGCTTAAAAATGCAGATTTTTTTTCTTTTCTTTAAATGAATAATCATAACAAAGCAGCCAGCACAGCAGCATGATAGGTAATTTATTTTATTGCATTTTATAATGCCATTGTCCATACAGATTACATGCAGCTAGATCTACTGTACAAGGGTTTACCGTCTGCCAAAGCAGACACACGGAAGTTCAGAGTACAAATACACAGCAATGCTATTTCCTTTATACAGCACGAGGGATGCGGCAGCGAAGGTGGCGGCGGGAGAGAAAGGGTCACTTTATACACATCCTCCCTCCCCTCCACCCTCCGGCCCCCCTCGGACCTCGTCCCACCTCCCCAGCATCACCTTCCCACCCAGCGCCAAAGAGGATGGGGAAAAATAAAATAAAATAAAATAAAATAAAAAAACAAACAAGGGAAAAAAGGAAAAAGTTGTGGCAAGGCTGGCACTTTCCCAGGGGACAGGGATGCCCCCAGCCTGGGCACCCACCTGGGCTCCCCGGGCCATCGCGGGCAGCTCCGGGGAGCGGAGGGTCCCCAAGCCCTCCCAGCACTGGCCTGTCCCTACCTTCCCCAACGCTTCCAGGACAAAAACCTAGATGAGGGAGATGCTCTTGGGCGGTGAGGCTGGCCAGGCGTGTAAACAAAGCAAAGAAACCCTTTGGTTTAATGCAGGTTCAGCCGCTGCTTCCCCTTCGCCTCCCCAGCAGCCCCCCCCAGTGCTACCAGCGCTCCTGCCCTTCAAGCACCGGTTTCCAACCCGCCCCGGCTCTACTCATTCTAGCTCTTTGTTGGGGTGGGGGGGGTGGGGGGGGAGAAAAAAAAACATGGAAAACTGAGTAATTTCTTCAGTGGGAGATACCAGAAAAATGCCTTTACTTACAGAGATGCCCATACCTTCCCCTCGCAGAACTGCCCCAGAGGGGAAAGAAACAGGAAACAAACCAAAAACAAACAAACAAAAAAATCCAGAAAAAAAAAAAACACAACAAAAGAACAATTCCTGTTGGTAGGTTTAAACCCAGTATATATATATCTCAATATATACAGACATACAATTCTGCCACACATTGCATTTGGTCCTTTATCCTTCCTTCTTCCCCCCTCCCCGCCTCCGGTGTGTGTTTGAGGTAAGACACGCAGAATTTTGTAAAATTCAAACTGGCAAAAAATAAACCAGAAGGGTGAGGCGGGTGGGTGCGGGCGAGGCTGGAAGGGGACACGGTACCTGGGTTCGGATGGGACCCTGCAGAGGCTGCTGGGCTGGGTGGGGGGAAAGAGAATGAATTGAATTTACCCCTGAGTATCAAACCGGGCATGTTTCCCGTGAAATCACCCACCGTGATTCCCGTTTCAGCAACGGCCGGGGAAGAGGCATCACCTGGAGCCACAGGACTTTCCAAACCTGTGCATGTGTTCAAAGAAAAAAAACCTCCTTTATATTTATATATTTATTTATATATATATATATATAATATATATATAGTGCTCTTCGGAGCCAGGATGGTGGGTAAAGACCTATAGGAATATACGGTGCGGAGGGGAAGGCGCCAGGTTGTCCTTGCAGGGTCTGGAGGTGATGGCTACGGGGATTTTGGCTGGACCCATGAGGATCTGGGGACACGTGGCTCGCCCCGGCTCTGGGAGGTGTTTCTGGGATGTCTGTACCTCTGGAAAAACTTTTTCAAAAAAATAACGGCACCCCGAGCAGGACCCGTGGTGGGCGCTGGAGGGCTCACCAGTGCCGGGCGTGCTTCGTGCCTGGACCACCTTGGATTTTACCCAAACCGTATGCAAAACCCAGCGGGTCACAGAGCTGCTACAAACTGAGATTTGAAGAGCACGAGGAAGGCGAGGGGAAAGGCCCCCGGGGGAGCAGACGAAGGGGAGCAGCTACAAACAGCGAGGGGGATCTGCGTCCCCGCAGAGCTCGCAGCCCCACGGCCATGGGGAGGACCCACCAGCAGAACACCCCCGGCAGTGGGTGGGAGGCGGGTGGCAGCACCCACCACCCGCCGGAGCGATGGTTTGCAGCTCTCCCCGCACCCGTGCAAGCGCCCGAGCACGTGTGCCACCAGCCGTGCCCGCACGCATGTGGCTGCAAAACCTCCCCTCCGCGGAAAGGACAAACTACACCAGTACAAGACCAGGTCATTCCCAGTGCAAGGCCAGCTCATTCCCTCCCCAGGTAGCCCGGGGTGTCCCAGACACGCTGGAGCAGCACGAGGGGTGACACCGGGTGCTGTGAGAGGCACAGTTGCCACCCATGGGGGCAAACCAAAGACCCAAAAGCCTGGATGGAGGCAGGGAAACCCCTGCTGAGGGTGAACCGTGGGTGAGCAGCAGCGGAGGGGGGCTGAGGGCTGCACCCCAACATCCACCTCGTCCATCCCTCCCCGCTCCTTCGTACGAGTAAAAGCAGTAATGCACGACGCCGGCCTGCCTCCAGCAACACCCGCCCGCGGCAGCTGTAAACTTGTTTAGGATAATAACTTAAAATCAAAAGACTGAGATACAAAGAGGAAAAAAAAAAGAAAAAAGAAAAAAGAAAAAAGAAAAAAGAAAAAAGAAGACAAATGAAAAAGAGAAAAAAGAAAAGAAAAAAGGAAAAAGAAAAAAGGAAAAGGGAAAAAGGAAAAACAGAAAAAGAGAAAAAAAGAAAAAGAAAAAGAGAAAAAGAGGAAAAGAGGAAAAAGAGAAAGAGAAAAAAGAGAAAAAAAGAAAAAGAGAAAAAAGAAAAAGAAAAATGAGAAAGAAAAAAGAGAAAGAAAAAGAAATAGAAAAAAGAGAAAAGGGAAAAAAGAGAACGAGAAAAAGAGAAAGAACAGAAAAAGAGGAAAAAAGAAAAGAGAAAAGAGAAAAAGAGAAAAAGGAAAAAGAAAAGAAAAAAGAGAAAAATAAAAAGAAAAAAGAAGAAAAAATAAAAGAAAAAGAGAATCAGAAAGTTTTTTAACAGAAAGCAGGTGGGGAGCACAGGCAGCGCCTCCGACCCCGCGGCTGCTGGGGAGGTACGGGGGGACCGGGGCTGGACCCACACTGCAAGAGATGGGGGTCTCCCCCTCCCCCCGCCCG
>NW_009649114.1:2614139-2614500 GCF_000708025.1 Charadrius vociferus
GGTACGAGGTGGGGGGGCTTCGCTCAGCCTCACTGGTGGCTGCAGGGGGGAGTCAGGGACCCCCTCCCCATCTCTGCAACAACCCGGGTACCGAGGATGCAACAGGCAGCAAAAAAGATGAGCTGAGGTACGGGGCTCACCCTGGGGACACGCGCCACAGGGCCAAGAGCCCCTCGGGGAGGTCACAGAGGTGACAAAACAAGCACAACCCCCCACGACCCACAGCTGCGTGTTGCATTTTCAACCCAAAATGCAGCTCCTAGGATGCCGGCGCCAGGACCCACCCCATGGGGCTGGTGCCATGTGCTGGGGCAGTGACACAGACCCCACCACCAATGTCTCTGCCGGGGGGCTCTGCTGG
>NW_009649114.1:2614632-2614962 GCF_000708025.1 Charadrius vociferus
GCGCCGGCCCGGCCATACTGGGAAAGGTGCTGGTCCCCAAGACTGGCACGGGGCACCAGGGAGGCTGCAGCTGCTGGCCCGGAGGAACCCAGCACTGCGTACCCACATCACCACCACAGAAAGAAAGAGCAGGGAGAAGAGGGGTGTTTGGTTGTGTTGTTCTCGTTATTATTAATAATTTCTTTTTTTTTCTTTTTTTTTTTTTTTTTTGGTTTTATAACCTTTTTTGAACTACGGACCTTCTGTCTCTAAAAATCTTTTGGTATCTTCCCATCTGGACGCACACGCACACAAAAGGATAACAAAAAGAAAAGATGAAAGCAGCAGCCC
>NW_009649114.1:2614972-2615390 GCF_000708025.1 Charadrius vociferus
GGCAGGGAAGGAAGGGGGGAGCCGTGTCCTCGCTGCCGGGCGCGGGCGGTTGGCTGGGGACGGTCATCACTACTGGGTGCCACCAGCCCCCCCACCAGCGGGGACAGGGGGATTCGGGGAAGGAGGCCAACCCAGGGAGTTTAGCAACACGCCGGAGGTGACACGGCAAAGGGGACACAGTCCCAGCGACACGCCAGTCCTCGTCTTTCCCCAGCCACGAGACGACGGTGCAAGCCCGACGTCCAGAGCGTGGCAGAGGACTCGTCCCCATTTCTGCTGTGTCTTCCCCCAAAGCTGGGTGGAGGCAGCGCGTGGGCAGGGTGCAGGGTCCCTCCTAGTGCAAAACCCACCGGGGGACGGAGAGATGACTGCGGGTTCCTGCCATCGCCTTCCCTCCCCGGGGGGGGGGCTGGCAGAG
>NW_009649114.1:2615984-2618784 GCF_000708025.1 Charadrius vociferus
CCCCCGGGGGGTGGGGAGAAGGGCTCGCGGTTCCCTGCCATCGCCTTCCCTCCCCGGGGTGGTCGCTGGCAGAGGCTCGAGCATCGCTGGGCGGCGGAGCGCCGCAGGGGAAGAGGGGACGGAGGTGCCTTCCCTGTGCCCACAGGAAAGAGGGAGGGACCATTTCGGACAGAAACAACCTACCATCCTCGTTCACCAGTCACTAATGAAGGGAAGAGGGGAGAAAAAGTCCAGCTCTTGGGTCCAGCTTCTCGTGTCGTGGGATGTCCCACCACGGCAGGGGTCGGTCAGTCACCGGGGCCACGGCACGGGGCAGTGGGGAGCGGGAGGGACGCGCCGTCAGCAACAGGTTGTTGCACCAAGGAAACCCTTTTGCTTTGTGGAAGTGCCTTTAAGAAACATGTTAACGCCGAGGTCACCTTGGGGAGGTGGGAGCCATCGCTTGGTCTCCGGCCGGGAGGGTGGGGAGGGTTTGCCCCTCGGTGGGGAGGAGGAAGGGGTCCTTAGGACAAGTCTTCCACCGGCAGCTCCTCCTCCAGGTCCCTGTCGTCGGGAATCGTCACATTCTGGTTGGTGGTGGCCATCAGCGAGACGGGTCTACTGTCATCCTCTGCCTCGGCGGGCTCCTCCTTCACATGCACTGGATGGCTGCGGGGAGGGAAGCGTTCAGCCCCGAGGAGCCCGTCCCGCTGGATACAACCCCTTGACGCTCTCGGTCCAAACCCCCTCCATCCCTGCGCTGCTCCTCACCGGGGGCACCATCACCACGGGAGGCAAAGAGCAGCTCCCAGTGCCCGCTGTGCCACTGTCCCTCAGCTCCAAACCCTCCCGCATTTGTTTAACCTTTCTGAATTTTGGCTGGAGTCATGACTACTTTGAGCTCCACGCTCACTTCTTTTCTTGAAGAATTTGATGTAGCATTAAGCTCTTATATCGCATTTTGGGAACCCCCAGACTTTGGGGGTGTTTGGTTTTCACTAAGGTGCTACGCGGCGTGCTTTGCTGCTGCCACCCAATGGTCTGGTAGCATAACGCGGCGCCGGCAAACCAGCAGGTATCAACTTGGACAAATCTTTTGCTTGTTCCTTCACTAGGCAAAACATGAGGTAATTTTTGCAAATTCAGGGGGCCGGGAGGGTTAACGCTGAGTGAGCTGCGCGTACTTTGCACTGAAGCAGCACCTGAGCAAGTTCAAGGAGTTCTTCAGGAACTGCAGTTTTGATGTTCAGTTGCTGATCTGCTGTTTTATTGTTCAGTGTCTGTTTCAGGGACATACTGTGAAATATGTTAGCATGTGTCAATGAGGGGAATGTGCCTGAGGGGTTGAATCCATCGTATTTATAAAGCTGGGAGTGGGAGGAAACACGTTAATAAAATATTGGGCTTTAATATCTTCACTATCTCTTCCAGCTCAAGGAACGGAGGATGCAAGACCACGATGGCAGAGCGGTGAAGTTTAGTGCCCTCCATCCCCGCCAGGGACGGGACTGGGTCCTTACCTGGTAACTTGCATTAAGTGCTCCGTAACCGAGTCCTGAAATCATGTTTTTGACTAAAGTTGGACTCCTGCAGAAAGAGAGAAAGCACAATGACGTGGGGCTGAGCGCTCCCGGCGCGGGGACCGGGGGTTTGGCTGCGGAGACGGGTGCGATCGCGGCTCCCAGACTGCATCCCGGCGGGAGAGGAGGACCCACCCTGTCATCTTTGGTGGCCTTCGCTTTTGGTACTCGTGCTCGTCGACGGTCCAGACGGCTCCCTTGACGTTCTCCACGCGCACAAAGCACTTGTGCAGGCTCAGGTTGTGGCGGACGGCGTTCTGCGGGCAGAGCGGGCAGGACAGCTCAGCGACACGGCCCTCGCCCCACTGCCCCGTGCCCTCCTCTTCCTCCCCATCCTCCTCCTCCTCCTCCGCCAGCCCCTGCGGGTCCCCACGGCTCCGGGCTGCCCTGGCCACGCTCAGCTTGTCTGCCGACACACGCTCCGCAAAGCCACCCGGGGATGCTGCAAACGCTCCCTCAGCCCATCAGCACCGAGAGGGTTTGGGATCCCAGTCCCCGAGCCGCATATCGGACACAGCCCTGTTTTGTCAGCCCTGGCCAGATGCCGAGGAAGATGGGGACAGAGTGGGACAAGGGACAAGTGGCACCAGCAAGGACCCGGGAGCACAGCCACCCTCTCCGCTGCAGCTCGCTCGGCGAAGCCGGCTAATCTTTCCCTTTCTTTTTCTTTCCCCCACCCTCCCTTTTTGGTCCTTTCCCTCCCTTTCTTCTTTACATCGACCATCTTTACATTTCTAAATGTAAAATAAAGAGACACACACGTAGGCAGACAGCGCAGCCCCGAGAGATACCAGCTCCCTTGTCCCCTTCCAACTCCCTGCCATTTGCTACTGCCCCTATTTCATTACCAATTTTAATTTGCCTCTAATTAAATCCTGTGTATTTTTCCGACTCACTTGCTAATCCATGAGGGAGGCAGGAGGCTGGAGTGGAATCTCTCCGAGCTATAATTACAAAGGGCCTAATCACGCCGGGGCTCTGCCTTTGAATAAATTTCCTTGCATTAAGGTTCTCAGATTCTCTGCCTTGCAAATGAGAATGACCCCAATTTCAGGAAGTTGGCCTCGGAGGGTTTTTTTTTTTTATATATTTTTTTTTTTATTTCGAGTCCTGATTCGTGATGAGAGACTAATTCGTTACGCTAAAACATTAACAGCAATTTAAAAGGTCGAACGAGGGCTGTATAAACAAAGGAGCCGGCCAACACAACAAGGCAAAAGGAGACACAAGGACTGAACCCC
>NW_009649114.1:2625709-2626269 GCF_000708025.1 Charadrius vociferus
GGCGCAGGTTGTGGCGGACGGCGTTCTGCGGGCAGAGCGGGCAGGACAGCTCAGCGACACGGCCCTCGCCCCACTGCCCCGTGCCCTCCTCTTCCTCCCCATCCTCCTCCTCCTCCTCCGCCAGCCCCTGCGGGTCCCCACGGCTCCGGGCTGCCCTGGCCACGCTCAGCTTGTCTGCAGCCAAACGCTCCGCAAAGCCACCCGGGGATGCTGCAAACGCTCCCTCAGCCCATCAGCACCGAGAGGGTTTGGGATCCCAGTCCCCGAGCCGCATATCGGACACAGCCCTGTTTCGTCAGCCCTGGCCAGATGCCGAGGAAGATGGGGACAGAGTGGGACAAGGGACAAGTGGCACCAGCAAGGACCCGGGAGCAGAGCCACCCTCTCCGCTGCAGCTCGCTCGGCGATGCTCGGTGAAGCCGGCTAATCTTTCCCTTTCTTTTTCTTTCCCCCACCCTCCCTTTTTGGTCCTTTCCCTCCCTTTCTTCTTTACATCGACCATCTTTACATTTCTAAATGTAAAATAAAGAGACACACACGTAGGCAGACAGCGCAGCCCA
>NW_009649114.1:2627022-2627447 GCF_000708025.1 Charadrius vociferus
CTGAAAACCATCCGGGGCTGGGTCGGACACTGCCCTTGAACCCCTGTCCCCTGGCCAGCAAACACAGGAATTCCTCCCCTGGCCAGGGCCGGATCCTGCCCCGCGCTCCCCTTCCTCCTTCCTGTGCGCGCAGGGGACTCCGCGTCCAAACAAAGCCCTGATTAAAGGCAAGAAGCGTGGCAAAGCCGAAACCCTTCCTGCACACAGAGAAACAGCCCCGGCCCGGCAGCGCCTACGTCCCCCCCTCTCCCCGCGGTGACACCCCTCTGCTTCCAGGCACCGGCCGGTACTGTGTTTGCAAAGGCAAAAGTGGAGATAAAATCCATCCCGGCACCGGGCAGGCGGTGGATGCGATTGAGCATCACCGGAGCCTGGGATGCCCCATCCCCGGTGCCGGGAGCCGGGCCGGGCGCTGGCCCCAGGAC
>NW_009649114.1:2627833-2631183 GCF_000708025.1 Charadrius vociferus
AAAAAAAAAAAACAAAAAAAAAGAAAAGGAGAGGGGCGGGGGAAAGCCCCTCTCTGAGACATCAACTCTGCCCTCGGGTAACACGGGGTGCAGGGCAGCCCCAAAGGAAAAAAAAAACCAACAAAACATTTATTCCTTTCAGCTACTAAAAGGGAAGGAAAAAGACACTTTCACCTGCCGTTATCTCATTCCACAGACAGGGAAACTGAGGCACAGAGCAGGGAAAGGGTTGCCGTGGACAGACCTTGCTCTGCCCCACGGCGAGACACCAGCCCTGGGAGCAGCACCGGCCGCCCCAGGCTCTCCCCGGCGATGCTCCCCATCACCTCCCACCCTGTCCCCACACCCGGCGGTGTCCCCACGGGCCTGGCTGGGACAGCGGTGGCGGCCAGCGATGCTCCCCGCGCTGTGCGGCGCCGGCTTGCAGTGCTGCACGCGTGCCGTGAGGGGGACTCCAGACTGACGCAGGGCCACGGCCGGCACCAAAAACGGCCCCGGAACCTCTGACTGCTCCTGCCCTCCTCCTTCCCGCCGCCACTACCCACTCCACTCAGCCTGCGGGGATGCTCCGGATGGGCTACGCCGAAGCCAAGGGTCACCCGTAGCACTCTGGAGCCAAAACACCCGTTATTCATCCAAAGTTTGCTGCGAAGAAGCAAATCCCTATTGCGGTCCGCTCCGATCTGCGGCAGCAACGCACGGGGGCCCTGGGCTCCAGAATAACCGATTCCTGCCTTAACCCTTTCAAAATGCACCATTGCGCTTCAGTCTCGCTCATCCTAATTTATTTTAAAGTGTTCGTCTCCCTCTGCCACTCTGCCTCTCGCTGCCCTGAGCCGCAGGAAGCGGACTCAGTAAATACAGGCAGCAGGAAACAATAAATAAATCCATCCCGCTCAGGGCAGTAACTGCTCCTTCTCACAACCACGGTGTTCCTCTGAAATGCTTTTTCTCAGTTCTCTCAGATTTGGGGATTTCTATATAACCAAGGGGGGAGCAGCTCCGGCGCCCATGTGCTGCCCCAACATGCTGCCCCAAAATTCATGCGCATCAGCCCAAACCGGTGACAAAAGGCTCCCTGGTGCCTAAATCTTTCAACCCCTGCCTGTACAGCACCGTGCACTGGGTGGGGGGACCCGATGGGCACCGGCACCCACTCGAGGTCTCGCAGGTGCTCCCGCTCGCTGACGGTCCCCCCGGTGACCACCGCCATCCCTCCGTCCCCGCGGACCAGCACCCGCATCCCCGGCCACCGCCGAGACCCAGCCGCCCCGTATCGCGGCTGCGGCACCTCCCGCTCGCAGCGTGCCACCCGCCCCCGGGTTATCATTAACCTTATTTGCTATTTCGAGTGTCTCTCTCTTTTCTCGGCCCTTCTCCCGGCACCGCGGCAGGGGTTCCGCTCCAGCCCCAGCTCCGCAGAAAGCCCCGGGTTTCTACAGCGCGGCTCTTTGCCGTATCCTACCCGCAGGGACGACGCATCCCCAGAGACCAGGGATGCGTTTGGCGGGGTGGGAAAAGGTGGAATTTATCCACAAAATCATTTCCTGCACCAGCTCAGAGGTGTGCAATGAACTGGTCCTTTACCACAGGTTCCCATATAAGCCGGAGCATCTCCCACAGCAGGTAGCCCCGGGTGGGATGGGGCGAGCCCTGTGGCACCGAGCAGGGCTGCTCTCACCTTCCAGGTGGCCGTGTTCCTCCGGAAGTAGGCAAACATCCGCGTGAACCAGTTATAGATTTCGTTCAACGTTAGCTGCCTGTCGGGGGTCTCCAGGATGGCCTGGGAAACCAGAGAGGGGACAAGAGCATCACTCGCCATGCCCCGGCGGGCTTTGACAGCCGTCCCGTGGCAAGGCATTGGGGGCAGAAATGAGGGTTCAGCGGGCACGGGGGCTCCCCCGGGGACCGAGAAAGTGGGGGAGAGCACAGCTTTGCCCGCTGTGCCCCATGGGCAGGTCTCGGGGTGCAGATCTGAACCCCGCGGCGCGGGGAGCCACTCACCTGCCGGATGAGCGAGGCGTACGTGAAGGGCGGCCGGACGTCCGCGTTTTTGTAAAACTCGTGGTTCTGTGCAAGTTCTGGAGGGGGGGACAAGAAATGGGGAGGAGGGGGTTACGTGACCTGTTTTGGGATCTGAGGACTGCGCAATGGCGGGCGCTGAGCCCCATCCCGGAGCTCACCTGAAGATATCGGGGTGCAGAACTTCTCCGAGTTTCTCCTGCGGATGGGCCCCACGTTGTGTAAAGTGGAAGAGCTGATGACGGAGGGGCCCTGCCGCAGGGGGGTGATGGGCGCCGTGGCGGAGGTGGGGGGATGAGGTAAACCGTCGGGGAACGTGTCGGAAGTGCTCTTGGAGAGGGTGGCACTGGAGACCAGGTTCAGCTGCATGGACAAGTGGGAAGGAGGGCGAGCGGTTGGGGACCGGTGCGGGGAAGGCAGGGGCTGGCAGAGCCTCCGGCACACTGGCAGCACGGCGGGGCTGAGCCGGCTCATGCCACAAAGCAGGTGGCGAAGGGCTTGTGGGGGGGATTTGCTGGGCTTGACAGGGATGGGATGCAACCATGGGATGGGATGCAACTGGAGGAGTGGACCCAACCGCAGGATGGGATGCAACCATGGGATGGGGATGCAATCACAGGATGGGGATGCAACCACAGGAGAGGATGCACGCACAGGAGGGGATGCAACAGTGGGATGGGATGTACCCGTCGGACGGGATGCAACCACGGGATGGGATGCGACCATTAAATGTCCAAACTGGTGGAGCAGCACAACACGCCGACATAAGCTGCATTTGACTCCTGCTTGATGCCATGCACTGGCACAAGGAACCAGGCTGCGTGCACCGGAGCCCGGTCAGAGCATGCCTGTCCTGGGGACCCCGTCCAGCCGGGCCACGCAGGGCCGTGGTGACCACGCACAGGGTAGGGAGGGGAAGGCAGCCAGCGGCGAGGGGAAAGGGGAGGAGAGGGGGCGGCTGCAGGGACGCGCAAAGACAGGAGGGGGACACACGCTTACAGGTTGGCTGAAAGGCTTTGGCTCTGAAGGTCTCATGTGAAGATGGGCCATCATTGCTTGGAGACGCTCGCTCTCCTTGGCCAGCTGTGGGAGGCAAGAAGCAGAAGAGAGAACGGTCAGGCAGTGCCGACAGTCACCCACGGAGGTGGCCGTGGCCCGGAGGAAATGCCCGCCCAGCCCCGAGCCCTGCCTGAGGGCAGGCAGCATCCTCCAGTGTCCCCACAGGAGCCACCTCCCGCCGGACGCCGAGCCCTCCTGAGAGCCCTGCTGGGACCGTGGCTGTGGGGGGGGGCTGTGGCACCCATCAAGGGAGACACGGGGGCCCCCGC
>NW_009649114.1:2631535-2636019 GCF_000708025.1 Charadrius vociferus
GCCCCCTCCCCGGGCAGGCGCCGGAGCCGGGAGCCGGGCGAGGAAGGAGTTAAAGACAGGAGCCAGAGCGGAGTTTGCTGCAAGTTTGGAGCAGCTCGGATGCTTTCGCGCTGTCGTGGTGCTCATTAGAGCTGACAGGTCTCCCCTCGTGATGCAGACGCTCTCCGCCGGCACAGCGGGAGCTCCGCGCTGAAAACTTTATAATTGGTAGCTCCGGTGGCAGGTTCTCCTCTCTGCACACGCAGCTTGCTGCTCGCCCTTCAGCTTCCCCCCCCACCCCCCACCCTTCCTTTCCCTCCCCTCTTTAAGCCCCAGTAATTGCTTTCAACCGCTCGCTTTAGCGAGCGCTGGGGAGCGGGATGCCGTCGCTCCGCTTCGCCCAGGCAGCTTTGCAGCCTCCCCAACCCGAGAAGGTTTTGCTGCCTGTGCCCCCCACACCCCGCAGCCCCCGTTATTATAACTCCGAGCACAGGCTGCCAAGGCTGCCACACAGCACGGCCCGCTGCCCTCCGGGGCCGGCGTCCCCCGTGATGACACCCACTGCCACGCACAGCGATGGGCACAAACCGCTCCTGCCGGCACCCAGGCACCGTCATGCCATGGGGGTCTCGGTGAGCAGAGACCCCTGCCCTGTCCCGCTTTCCTCCTCGACTGCTTTCAAGTCCCAAGATGAAAACACTCAATTTTCTCCCATTTCCCCCCACCATCCCTTCTCTATTAACCGAATTACGCATGGCACGTCGGGGAGTCGGAGATGCTGGGAAAGGCACTATTTAAAGAACTGGCTTTCCAAAAATAGCAACCCAAAGTTGGGCTCCAAAGACCACGCTCAGCCACTGAAATAAGCGGCCTGATTTCTAAAGAGCCCGGCAGCCCCGCGGCTCTCGCTGCGGCGGCACGGCTGGGCACGAGGGCTGGGGCACAGCTCACGTCCTGTGGGCACACATCCCCCCCCCAGGCAGCATGTGCCTTCCAGGGCTGTGGCATCTCCTTGTACCCACAGGGACACTCTTGGGCAGGAGAGACGGTTTGTCCCTTCCTCCAGCCCCAGCATAACCACGCAGGGATGCTGGTAGCAGAGGGGGAACCGGTTTGAGGGTCCCCTAGGTCTCGATACCCATTAGGGTATGGCTCAGCCAGGGGCAGCACCTCTGTTAGGGAAGGATGCTTAAAATGAATCCCCGGTGGCACTGGGGTGGCTAATTACCTTGCTAGTGGTCCTCAACCTCGCTGCCCCCCTCCTGCAGAGAGCAGCCAAGACACAGTGCACGGATTGAGGAAGGAGACGGCTTTTTAAACGCGCGTCCTTTGAGGTTGGGGAGGTACCCACCTGTATTTCCAGCTGCTGTACCACTTGCATCTGGACTCGACACTGGGCCGTGCTTCGGTCATCAAGTGCATGTTCTGTATTGAGGTGTCTGGGGAGAAGAACATGGAGTTTGATACCTGGATGTGCCCGAAATGTGGCCCCTCTGCCAAGGCCACACCTGGGATAAGCCTCGACCTGCAAACTACACCGCACCAACGCTCGGAGACGCCCGCGAGGTGCTGCCCATGCCGGGGATGCTCTGGCGCCGCTGCCCAAAGCGTGACGAGCAGAAGGGAAACTGAGGCACGAAGGCGGCCAAGCAAACTGGGCTGTACCTCCTCCCCGACCCCAGGCTGGAGGGCGGCCGTAGAGCACCAGCCCTGCCCACGGCAGCCCCGCGGTGTTCAGGAGCAGACGCTGGTGGATGGAAAGTCCTTGAGAAGGGCTGTGGGCAGGAGGCGCCCGGGAGGACCTGAGGAGCAGGTTTCCAGGACAAAGGCGGCATTCTTGAAGTTTACTTACACCCTCTAAGGAAACCCCCGAAGGCAAAAAGTGACATTTCCAGGGTGCTCCTCACCCTACTGCTTTTGTGCCTTGTGTTTATAAGGCACTTTATGTTTATAAAGCACAAGGACCTTTGGTCCTCGCCGCCCTCCCTCCTTCCCGGGGAGGGAAAGGGCTCCCAGCAGAGGCCAGTAGCCGGTGACGGGGATGCCACTTGCTGCAGAGCCTGGGACATCCTGGCATGGCTTTGTGGGGGTCCTCACCCCCAGACCCAGCAAAGCGGCAGCCTGGGGACGCTCCCAGTCCTAAAGAAGTCGCATGGCCGGGCCACGTCCTTGCCGGGGTGGCTGCAAACCCAGGGGGGTCCTCACCGGAGGAGTGGGACAGGTCGGAGGGGGAATGCTGTGCAGCAGGGCAGACTGTACCAGGGCCATCCCGGGAACACCCCGAAAAGTGGCATCCAACGCTGGGATACACACGGGCATCCCAGGGCCGTGGGCCAACGCTCTCCAGGACCAAGACGGAGATAGTTCTGCTGAGACATCCCCAGAGAAGGTGCCTCAGGAGTATCTACCCTCAGTCCGGATGTGGAAGACGGCGGGAGTCTCACCCAGCTGTTTGCGAGAGACTTCCAGCCCCAGCTTGCGAAAACAAGTTAGGTAACTGGGACCAGCTGCCAAGCCGTATGTGAGCAAACCCTGACGGTGTCTCAGCCCCGCTCCGCACCGCTGCGGCTGCACTGAAGGCACGGCTGTTTCCCCCGGGAAAAAGCTACCGAGAGCGTAGGCTGTGCTGAACAGGAACAGAGATGTCTCCCACCGACCCTCACAGGCTTTTCTAAATCACTGCTCAAAGCGTGTGCTGTCCCTGCGCGCCCCAGCGCTGGGGCTTTCTGAGCTGCTCCATGGAGATGATGCTCAGAGGCTCGAAGCCGGTGCCTGGACTCAAAGCAAGGTCCACGCTGCAGCTGGGCTCAGCCTTCGGGCACGGGACGTTTTTCATCTGCTGTCCCACACCCCGACACGCGCTCGCGTTGGCAGAGAGGAGACAGAAAGAGGTGTGCTCGGGGTGGGGACGACAGGCAGGTGGGACGCAGGGACCCTCCAGCCCCGGCTGGCACCGCAAGGCTCTCCCGGCACTGCCACCCAGCCCCGGCCATCCCCTGCCAACCCCAGCTCCAGCTTCCAAACCGGAGCTCGTTCATCTGCCCCGTGCCATGTAAACACGCCTGAAGAGGCGGGAGGAGATGCCTTATCTAGGTTCACCCTGTGAGTCAGAGGAAGAACGCAGGAGCCTGACTCATTCACTCACTCTGTCGCCACCAGGCAACGCTCCCCCGGCCTCCCCAGGCTGCCTTCGCACCTCCTCATCCTCCTCTGCAAGGCCTCAGCCCAGCTCCTACCCTGGGAACGAGGAGGCCGGTGCGGTCCGAGGGATGCTCCCACCGGAGCCGGCCCCGAGTGGGTGGCAGCGGATGGGATCAGTTTGTAAAAACCCAAAATCTCGCTGATGGAGAGCAAAGTGCGCCGGTGCATCTCGGCCACCGCACCGAGCAGACAGCCGGAGAGGCGAGGGGGGAAGGAGCAAGCAAGCCCGTCAGTTCCTTCTGATGTCTTTGCTAAAAATCCCGGCTACAAAGAGATCTAATTGCAAATGAACTAATTAAGTAAACCTCTGACGAAGCGTGAAAACAATTTGTTTGACCCTGACGCTAGCAGAGGGCTCTTCAACAGCGGAGTTAATCAGTCAGCGCCGGAGCCCACAAGCGGTGTCAGCGGGCTGCCGCGCCACCATCTGCTTCCTCCCCTCCTCTCGCCCCCCAGGAGGGGAGCTGCAAACTCCCCTCGCCTGCTGCCTGCTCCTGCCCGCTCCTGCCCGCTGCACTGGGTCTCTTTTCCTCTAGCAGCAATCTCTGGTGTTTTCTCCTTCAGCATGGGCTGCCCTCCCTTGTCTGGGCAGACAGACTTTGGGACATCCAGACCCCTTTCCAGGGTCTCCCCCTCCGCCAGCCCCATGCTGTCCCAGCCCAGGAGCGGGGGCTCTCCCCTCCTGCGGGAAAACCTCCCCCAAAAAGGGACGCACTTACTTGACAAACTGTCCCAAGTCCTCACAGAGGGTTTCGCAGCCAGGCCACTTGCACTCTCCGTGGCCATAGAGCGGGTGGGAGCTGGGGGTCTCTTCGTGGGAAGAGCTGCAGAAGACGGGAAGGGACTGTCAGACGGGGCAGCCGTGATGCTCCAGCATTCCCATGCACGGGATCAACCCTTGGGGACCCATGGGAGACCCCACAGCCATGGCTCCCTCCCATCCATGGGCACATGGGTGCAGGAAAACAGCGACAGGTCTTGTTTAGGGAATGGGGAGAAGCCCCCCAGCCCTCCCAACCCCATGGGTGACAGATCCCGTCCCTTCCACCTCTCCAGGGGTAAAAAAACCCAAGTGCCAGGGCCTGACTCGGCTCTACCTGTCCCTTCTCGGCGTGTGCATGGTGCTCTGTCCATTGGGCAGAGGGTGATGGGAAATGGGAGGCGAGACCTTGGCGGCCGAAAACGAGGTAGAGTTGGAGGTGTTGGTGGTGAGGTCGAGACCTTCTTGCTTAATGCTGTCCTCAACGGGCTGGGCGGCTGTGACCTCCTTCCAGAGCTGCTGGAGGTCCCAGGGGCACACAGCT
>NW_009649114.1:2636847-2639685 GCF_000708025.1 Charadrius vociferus
GAGGCTGGGGGCTCGCTCGGAGCAGAGACCCAGCTCTGCCTGCAAGATGGGCAAACCCGCACGCTCCAGCCGTGGGGTCCCATGCGGGCGAGCTCCCACGGGCACCGAGCATCCCCCAGCACCCAAAAGGCATCCTAAGACCGCCCAGATGCATAACACCATCCTTTAAGCAGGGAAACAACCCCTGTTTGCCAAAAACTACCACTACGAGCCCCTTCTTGGGGGGTGAGAGAGGGCAGGGGGGAGCAGAAAACAACTGTCTGCAGGGGAGCAGGCGCCCAGCGCTCTCAGTCCCCGGGCACCAGCACCGGTGCCCCCATCCCGGCCACGAGCATCCCCCCAAGGTGGGTGACTCTCCCACCCATCCCCAGGAGCCGGCCACACTCTGACCGGCGTAGCTGGCCCTAAACTAGTTAGGCAGGATGGGTCCCCGGGGAGGCACTAAGAAATCCATGAGAATTAACTGAAGGGGAGAGAATTCAATTAGGGATGGGGACAGGCAGCTGCTAATCCGAGCCGGCCACGAGAGGGGAGCTGCCCCGGACCTGCCCGGCCTCATTAGTGGGGCAGGCGTCTCCGTAACCCCTTGAACCCCTCTGTTTGCCCAGACGTTGTTTGCAGGTTGCGAGGAGCCGGGCTGGCAGGCAGCGGGAGGCGGCTGTGCCGCACCGACCGGCCCCGGCAGCAGCCCCGGCCCCTCCGCGGCACCTCCGTTATCCTCAGCAAGAAAAGCACCCAGGGCTCCTCTCGGCACAGCAGCCCCCACCTCGGCGAGGCGCACCGGCCAAGCCCCCGACCCACTGCACTCGTGAGCGGGGACACTTTGCAGCCCCATTCCTTGGCCCAAAAAGAAGTATTTTCCTGTCCATGTTCTTACTGATGCTTTGCAATAGGAAATGTACTTAGGTTTTTTATCTTCTGGCTGGGTCTGGGCATCACCGGGATTCAGGTCCCCCGGTGCACCGGGCGTCGCAGGGACCCGGCACAGCCCCACCACACTCTCTCGATGATCCCCGAGGCGGCATCTCGCTCTCTGCTCAATAGGGAAGAGCTAACAGACTCTCCGCGGCAAACCCTGTTCACGGCTTAGTTTGGAATCAGCACGTGCTGCTGTACCCGAAGCAGCACCCCGGGCCCCGCAGGACACGGGCTGTCCCCCGCAGATGCTGCTGATGCTCGGCCGCGGCTTCGTGAAACAGAGGGTGAGGACGGGCTGCAGGGACAGCCCTGTGAAACCCCCACGGTGTGCAACGCAACACCCGATTGCGAGTCCCGTCTCGGCACAGAGAGACTTTAAATCTGGTTTCTCAGCCTCAGAGGGATGTATGGACTCCTCCCTGTCCTGTCCACGTCTCGGCCACAGCAGAATTGTCCCCCCAGAGTCAGGTCTGGATTCTCTCTGGCTTTGCCTCACTCCTGCACCTCTGACACTTGAAGATAAAGGCATAAATCAACGCTACTTCTGCTCAGCAAAGAGAAATCCTCGCGCTCGCCCTCGCTCCTGAGCAAGGCACTGAGCCAGGAGGGCTTCAGGGCCACCGAACCGGAGCAGTCAGTGGCCCTGTAGGACCACGATGGAGGGGGAAAAAGCAGGACCAGGCTGTGAGCCCCAGCCTTAACAGAGGCAGCGCCGTCCCTCATGGTGTTCCTGTCCCCTGCCAGGGGAAGCTCTGCTACCACGTGGGATGGACACACATGTCCTTGCCTTGGTTGGAAACTGGAAGCGGGATGAGATGGGATGGGATGGGATGGGATGGGATGGGATGGGATGGGATGGGATGGGATGGGCTTCTCCTCCTCTTCCCAGCTCTGCCACCGCCCTCCCCGGGGGCCCCGGGACAAGCCCGGGCTCCGTGTGAACACAGCCTCATTCACTGCACTTCCAGGCTGGGGAGCAGGAGGAAATTGGGAACAGATGAAGTCATGAGGATCCCCAGGGCACGTCGCCTGCGCCTTGTAGCCCGGCTTTCCTGACCCGGCCTCCCCGGAGCTGTGGCCAGCAGGGCCAGACCCTCCGAGCCCCCCGGGGACTGGGCAGCCCTGACCCATCTGTGGTTCTGGCAGGAACGATGCTGTCCGTGTTGAACCCGACCTTCACGTGCTTCAAATCCACGTGTGCATTCTTCCAGCGTCACCAGAGCGTGAACACAGGGACCAGCCCCAGGAATACAAGTCCTGGTCCCTGGCGGATGCACAACTGCCCTGGCTAAGTTCAAACAAGGACCACTTCTCTCCGGGGAAGCCAATCTGCCGGTCCCTAGCGAGCAACCGCTGCAGGGCAGAGCCAACAAACCGCGTGAGCTCAAAACCACCGAAAGCGATGGGCGAAGAGGTGTTACCCACACGTGGACCTACCTGATGGCACCCGGGGGGCTCCGAGTCAACAGTTTGCTCTGGAGAAGGGCAGCGAGAACCTGAATTTCAGCCTCAGCCTTATCGAAAATCTCTCTCCCTGACCATCACCCCATGAACCTCACTCGGCTCCTCTCCCCTCCGCGAGCCCCAGCCCGGCAAACGCCGGCTGAGTCCCTCCCGGAGGGGACCCTTTGGTGCCAGCCGGAGGAGCTGGCTCCGTGTTAGGGCCAGATCCTGCATTTGGCCCCCGTGACCCCCTCCCCCAGTCCTGTCTCCCGTCCCAGTGAGGGGGCTCGGGGTCCGGCGCTTCGCCCGCGCTCGGCGTACATTAGACGCAGATGACTGGGTGCAGCTACCGGGGTAAGAGCCGCCGTCACTTTGATTTATGAGCACATCAGGAGGAGTTTCGGCGTGACACACGGGACTGACAGGAGCAGTTCATTAAGCTGACACTGAGGTTAGGCGGCAGGCAGGCCCTCCCCG
>NW_009649114.1:2639864-2643196 GCF_000708025.1 Charadrius vociferus
CTCCTTGCCCCCCCCCAGCCTGTGCCCACGATGCTGGTGGGGTCTGGGGCTTCGCCTTTACACCCTAACGCAGGAAAAGGCTCCAGGATGGGCTGGGATGTGCTGCGGCTCAGCCCCATCCCGGCGGGATTCATGGATGCCCATGGATCAGCTGCCTCGCTCGGCCCCTTCCTCGCACCCCCCCACTCGCCGACACCGAGCATCCCCCGCATCCTCTGGGACAGGACGCTGCCGACAGGCGCTTCCGACACGTCTCCATCCTCTGCGCTCCCTTTTTTCCTGCTCTCTCCCCTTCCCCGTGCCCACCGGGGGACCTTCCACCCGTGCCGCTCCTGCTGGGGAGATCTGAGCTGCTCCTCCATGAGACGCTGGTACCTTCTCCCGGCACGGCGGTGCTGGCACAAAGCCGTTCCCACCTGCTGATCCCCCTCCGTGCTCGCAAACGAGCCGCCGACTTACAATTACACCCAGGCAAGTCCTTGAAATCAAGCGGAGGGAAAGCAGAAGGCGCTCGGTTTACAAACCTTGCAGCGGGGCCGTAATTAAATACCGCCGTGGATTTCCATGAAGGAGCCCGTGCCGGCCAAGAGCGGCTCTGCGGCGGCATCCCAGACACGCCGGCTATTCCCCGTGCCGTCAGGGGGGAAGCAACGGCATCGCCGTTCCCAGCAGGCAAGCGCTGCTGCCCAACGCAGGCTTTATTAATAGCAGCTGCCTAAATTCATGAGGTGAATCTGACCCCACAAAGCCTGGCCGGGGGTTTTGGGGAAGGGAAACACTGTGGCACCCCTGGCACAGGGACTCCCTCGCTGTTTTTCCCGGCCATGGGGTGACGATGCTGCCAAGGAGCTGGACACGCACCCCCTTTAGCAGCATCGAATGCCTCTCCCACCCGCATCGGCCACTCAGACTTTCTTGGCGGATAAATTTCTTGTCTCCTCTGTACCATTTAATTAAAAGTTAACATGCGTTTTTTAAACCAGAAGCCCGCTAAGCAAGCCCTTTGTTAGAGCTTAATTATATCCTCGTTCGTTGCTGCAATATAACATCGCCACAGCCAAGAGGAAAGTCCTTGAGGAAGCTCAGATTTATGCCTCCCCTGTTCCTGGAGCACGAGCAGCTACTCCAGCTCCTGGAGATGGCTCCGATAAAGCCTGACCCCGCAGAGGCTGCGTAAATACACCAACATCCCGCAATGAAAGCCCGGGTCAAAGTCTATTGAAGGCTCGAGTGGGTGCCGGCCCGCCCCCGAGCCGCTCGAGTCACCCTGTTCTCCCAACGCTGGTGCGTGCTTTGCCGTCGAGCCCCCGCTGCGGTCACCCCAGCGCGCAGTCTGGGCTAAAACGCTTTCTGCCTCAAAAGACAGTTGAATTTGGAAGTGCTGAGAACGGACGAGCGGAAATCAGGGTGCTGGATTTCAGGAGGGGCGATTGCAATGCACAACCCCGGCACCCTGGTCCCCTGCTTGCCACCGATGCTCGGCCGGGGCCAGGGACCGCGCGGCTCAGCTCCACCTCCCTCCGCGCTGGGAGCCCAAAGAAGGATGCCTGAGACAGAGGGCAGTGATGCCAGACATACAGCGGTGCAAAATACCCCCAGGGGGTACCACGCGCACCAATCTGGGAATAGCGAGGGGCAAAAATATATAAAAAAAAGGAAGGGAGCAGTGCTGTCTGCCCGCTGCCGGTCAGGGTTGACCCCCAGCCTCCGTGCGACCAGCACATCCCCAAAACTGAGCGTTGCCGACACAGCCGCAACGCCTCGGAGTGGGTTAATATGGGAAAAGACAGCCAAAACTGTTGGCTGAAGGGAGTTATACAAGACTGATGCGATCACATCCACATAAACTCTTCTCCACCAGGCAACCACCTCCCCAGCAAAGGACCCACCGCTGCCAACCCGGTGACGGGGGGTTGACAACATCCCCCGCCTGAGCGTCTCCCGCTGGGAAAGCCCTTTGCCGGCATCGCTGCTGTTTCACACGACCCTTAGGTTTTTTACAGAACCGCCCTTCCTGGCGGGAAGAGCCCTGGTTTGGGTCCCCACCTGGATCTAGTCCTGCCTACTTGCCAGGGTGCCGCCGTGCCAGCTCAAGCGGGACCGCGCTGCCCGACCCGACCCACGCCGAGAGCCTGCAGGACCACTGCACTGGGCAAGGGCTGAGCCAAACCCCCTCTTGCCTCCCCCCACCAGGAGGATTTGGGGACACTTTGCTCTGTTCCCGGGGTGCAGTGACCTGCCCCAACTGCCAACCCAACCCACACCCGTTGCAGACTCCGCCGCTCCCCACACCCGCCCCATAGTTTCTAGATGCGCCGACAAGGATGCGGCGCTGAGAACGACGCAAATCGGCGCACGTGCCAGATCGCAGATAAGGAGGAGGAACAACACCCAGCACCCCCCAGGAGAAGGATGCCCTCATGTCCTCGTCCCCGCTGGCTCCCCGCTGGCTGCCCTGGGTGCTGGGATTCACACCACACCCCCCCCACCTTGTTTTGTGCTGGTCCCCCTTTTATTTGGAGCCAGATCTGATGGCCCAGAACCCGTCTGCATGAGCTCACCTCTTTGGGTTGCTGCTTTCCGGCTTGCTGCTGTGTCAATAGCTGCAGGTGAAGCTGCTCCTGTTGCTTCTTGTAGTATTCCTGCAACTGGGAGGGACGGAGGCAGGGACGGGAGGGGGAGAACAGCTCGCGTTAGCAGCAGAAACACCCAGTTCGCGTCTCCCTGCCCAGCACTACCCCGTGCCCAGTATCGGGCTATGCCACCGCCACGCCAGCTCCCGCCACCGCGCCGTCAGGGCTCTTGGTTGCAGGTTAAGGGGAAAAGCCCGGACCGAAGGAGTCACGGCTGCAGAAGGAACCTCGGGCACCGGCTCCGAAGGGCTCTGGATCCCCACAGCCAGTAAAAACCCCCAAACGCCACCAACGCCCCAACCTGCCGCTGGTTTTGATGCTGGACGTTGCCCTGGCCTTCTGCCACCGGCTGGTCCGCCTTGCAGGGCCCCAGGAAGGACGGTCACAACATCCCCCCAGCTCCCGGCTCAGTAATTCCTGTGCATCCCGGGGATTTTACAGCTGTCCTGGAGGGGGTGTTTGTTGGATGGAGGGATGTGAAACACCAGGAGGTGGGTGACCCCCTGGAGAGAAGGGATCCAGGCGCTCTGGCATGTAACCCAGTGTCTCAGCAGCAGAGAACCCCCCATTTTTGGCATGGTCTGACCCCAAAACACCCCATCCAAGCGTTGCAAGAGCGGGGAGGGCTCCTGGCTGGGAAGGGGCCGGCAGCAGCCACGGCCCCTGGGCTGGCCGGGGCCATCCCGCGGGCGCCGGGGG
>NW_009649114.1:2643395-2645923 GCF_000708025.1 Charadrius vociferus
GCTCAGCGAGCCCAGTCCCATGCACGGGGGGGCGACGGCGGCGGCTCAGGAATCCACCTTTGGATGCCGGGAAGGCTTTATCAGCTCCGGGCTGACAGCGCTGACAGCAGCAACTTTGCTTTTTCTGTCGGCGAACAGGTTTGGAAAGCCTGGGTGTTTACCCGAAAGCCAATCAAAGCCAGGTCTCTGCAACATGGTCGAGCGAGGCTGCGGGAACATTGGGTCAGGGGTGAGAGGTGTGATGTTTGGTTTTCTTCTGGTGGAGAATGCGAGCTATTCCGGCCTGGGTTGTTTAATTTGCAGTCAAACGTGTTTCTTTATCCGGCTCCAAAGAGGCTCGGAGAAGGACCCACCCAGGGTAGTGTTTACCCTTTGTTCTTTCCCTGGGGCCAACCTTGAATCCTTATCAGCCTGTTTGGAGTAAACAGGTACTGGAGGCAGGAGGAAGGGTGTGGAGGATGCTTGTGGGATTTCTCCTTCTCTCCCTCCCGCTGGCGGGAGGTGTTTACCCAAGCAGACCTGTTTTGTTTCAGAGTTGAGGTTTGTTTTTTTTCCTTCTCCTCCTTTTCTTTCTTTTTTTTTTTTTTCTTTCTTTCTTTCTATGTGTTTACATTTGACTGAGCGTTCGGGAAAAGCCAAGCAGGGCCGTGAGAAACAAACCCAGGTCCGGAGCCGGACCCAGGCACCTGCCCCACAGCCCAGGCAGAGACCGTGGGGGCTCTGCTTGGGGTCTGAGAGCATCCGACCCTGACCCCAGCTCTCCCCAGCAGCTGGGCAGCCCCAAACCAGCCCTCGTGCAGGAGCTTTCTGGGCTTTGAGACCCGGACTCAGGGCAGCAGCGTGCGGCTTTGCCAGCACCGTTAGCACCCGCAGCTCTTCGCATCCCTTGGTGCTGGACGTGCTGAGAATCCCCAAGGAAATACGGGGGGAACACAGGAGCCCAAGGAGGAAAGGACCTATCTGACTGTCCCCAACAAGCTCCGGCATTCACGGACACGGGTGGGAAATGGATTGGCCGGATCCGGTGGGTGCACAGGCAGCCCAGGACCAGCGTTACCTGTTGCAGCATTATCGCCTGCTGCTGCTGCAGGAGGGCCTGGAGCTGGGGCGGCGAGAGGATCTGCTGCATTTGCTGCGGCGTGATCATCTGCGGGGACATCATGGCCACGGACACGGGGACCTGTGGAGAGGAAGGACACCGTCACCACTCCCAATTCCATCCCTGGAAAACCCTCCCCAAACGCTGACAGCCTCTAAGTGCCTCCCACCCCCCAGGCTCTCCCGGGGCATCCTCCATCCCCACGTCACCTTCTGGCAAAGGCCTTGGTCACCAGTCTGTCCTGGTGTGCTGAGGCCACAGCTGAGGACATGGCGATGGCATGGAGATGCCCTGTGGTGCAGCTGGCACCGGGATGAAGCTTCCTAAACCACGAGCTCCCCACAGCCTGCGGGAAGGATGCTCTCTGCCTGCGGCGTCTTCTTGAAATGCAATTTAGCTGCAGGAATTAGGCATTGAGAGGAGCCAGCGGCACGCGGGCAGGCAGCTCCAAACCACGGCTCCCTCCCCTCCTACGAGCACGGGAAAGGTGCCGGGCACCGCTCCTCCCCTCGGGGTCCCGGCGGATGCAGGGAAGAGGGAAACGCCAAGGGAAGCGGGGAAGATACCGATCATCCAAATAACTTTGCAAAGCAGAGCGCGGAGGAAGAGGTTACCAGGTTTTCCATAGACACATCAAAGCTTTACCTCCAGGTGACACCAGTAACTCACATAATTACCATGCCAAGTGGAGAGAGGGCTAAGAAAACCTGCCAATCCCTGCCTTTGGTTATCATAACACGGGTCCACACCCCCACGGCAAAGCGCCGGAGAAGGTGTCGGTGACGGATCCCAGCCCCGCTGGTCCTGCCCGGGTGGAGCAACGCCGCCTTCCCAACCACGGCCATCAAGAGCTGCCCTGTCCCAGCCCTTTGCCAATCCCACCAGCCCAACGCCCTTCCCAAGACTCTGGGCAGGGTTACAGCTCTGCTGTAATTTCAGAATCCTTCCTAGATGCTCCCTTTTCCCAGGAAAGCAGATGACCACCGCTGGCCAGCAGCAGGAGAGCTGGTGAGCCACCATCAGCCTTCTGCCTGTCCCTGCCCAGTCGCCTCGGGCTCTTCAAGGGACCCCAGGAAGGGGCAACTCCTCAGCACGTGGGACGCAGCAGAGCCCGAGCCAGGCTCCCCACCCAAGCCAAGGACCCAAGTTTGATCCAAATTAGACCACTTCTCATCCCCTCACTCACCGGTCTTGAGACCCCAGAGACCAAAGGACAGAGAAATAAAGCAACCGGCTCCAGAGAGCCCAGCAAACTCCAAATGAGAGCCCAGTACCGGCCAGTCCCTCCCGTCCAGGTCCCCCAGTGATGTCCAGACTCCCTGGTCTGGACCCGCTGCCCACCCTGGGGGCTGCCTCCCCCCTCCAGCCGCCCCGCTGGGACACGGAGCGGGGACGGGACCCCGGGGGCGGCCCCGGGCCGGCCCTCCCG
>NW_009649114.1:2646122-2647169 GCF_000708025.1 Charadrius vociferus
TCCGGCGGAGGCAGGAGCATCCCCAGCACAGAGCCGCAAAGCCCTGCCAGCGCTCCGGCACCCGCCGATGCCCGACGGAGAGCCAGGAGAGCCCCCAGCAGCACCAGCACCAACCAAGAGCTGGCGTTTCGGCGCTCAGGTGTTCAGAGCCAGCTGTGCAAAGCCCTCGGCGAACATCTGGGAAGGAGGGAAGCTCGTGAGGACGGCCGGGTGAGAGCGAGCGGGGTGCGCGCCCGCTCGCCGGGAGCTAAGCATCCCGCTAATTTCCCTTTGCCAATTCATCAGCTGGCAACGTGCTCGGAATGAGAGCCCCTAATTAATTGCTCATCCGCATCCCCCATTCCGGGCGGCCTCCCCGCCCCCACCGCCGCCACGGCCTCTCGTACACGTTTGCTGGCATTTTCAAATCGGAGGCATCCTAATTACCGGAGAGTTATAACACCTTCCATTTCTCGCCCAGCGGACTGACACCCTGTCAAGAGCAAAGAGAATTGCCAGAGGTTTTGACAACACTAATTGCCCCTATAATCTAAAAACACAAAGGAGAGGCGATTAGTCGAGAGGGCCCCAGCTCTCGATCCGACACGAGGTTTTCACAATGTTACAAGAAAACAAAAGTGACGCTTTTTAGAGTTTGATGGCTGCTAACAAAAGCAGAATTATATTTTCATACAACCTTTGTCTGCATTAAATGGTTTTTTTTTTTTCTTCCGTGCTCGGATGCGGAGCTGACACGGGGAAATGGCGGCGGCTTCGCGAGGGGGTGAGGTGTGAATGGGGTGAACCGGTGGCGGCTCTTGAAAGGGGCGTTTGGGCTTCGCTGCCTCCCCGAGCCCCAACAGATGCTGAAGCCGCATGAGGAATATTCCCCCAAGATGGAAAACATCCCCCTCCCGGCTAAGGCTTCCAGGGAGGGCAGGAACTTGCTTTAGCAAAAGGGGAAAATCCCATATGCAGCAAGCTTTGCTCCTGCTGCGGCCATTCATCACGCGCGCCGGGGAGGCTGCACGGCGCTGCCGGCTCGACCCCGGCACGGGGCAGCAAACC
>NW_009649114.1:2648276-2648719 GCF_000708025.1 Charadrius vociferus
GTGAGCAAGCCTGCGGTTTGCTCAACCTCAAAGCATCCCTGCACCGACCTTCCCCTCCCAACCGCGCCGTCACCCACGCCGGGAGGTTGCCGCAGGGGCTGCCGTATCCCCAGGGAGCCGGGGGGAGCCCATTGCCGCTGCTACGGGAAGGAGCATCTCCAGATCCACACCTAAAGCCACATGTCCAAGCTCCCGTGCCAGGGCAGGCACAGCCCAGACTTCGTCCGCCGCCCCATCCCCGCTGACCGGTGAGGGCTCTGGGGCCACCGGGATGAGCAAACCTCACACCAGTTACCCGGGGTGTTCGGTGCGTCCCACAGAGCCCAAGGCGCTGCGCAACCTTGTCTCCGATCTAATCTCAGGTCTTAACTCCCAATTAGAAACAACAGCAAACACGTTTGTGCTGTTTTTCTTTTTTTTTTTTTTTTTAACACCCTTTTCAA
>NW_009649114.1:2648830-2650916 GCF_000708025.1 Charadrius vociferus
GCTGTTTTTAGGGGCGGGGGATGAGCAACCCCCTCCCTGAGCACCCACTTCTCACTGCTGCAGCTGGAGCAGTTCAAACCTTTCGCTTCGAGTCCAGCCAAAACGTGTAGGCACATCCCCGCGTCCCATCCCGCGCTCAGCATCCCCGGGCGAGCTCCGGCATCCAGCTGGTTCCTACCGTCTGCAAGAGCTTCAAACGCCCGGGACCAGGCGGTGATGCCACTCGCATTGGTGTAACCCCAGCCACGGTTATATATACACCTTGACGGGTGGCACAGGGCCACCCAAACACTGCTCCGACCCCCGCTCCGCTCCCACCATGCTGCATCTGGACCATACCAAGATGGGACAGAGACGATGGACCACAATCTACCCAGGGTTCGAGGAGAAACCGAGCCCGGTTTTGCAATGGAGCTCCAGCTCCGCGTGCCAGGCTGGGTTTTGAGGCTGTGGGGTTATTTTATGAAATCTTTGAACAGCTTTAGCGCCAAAGGAGTAACTGCCCCGGGCGGTGGTGGCAGGAGGAAGGCAGCAGCACGTGGCGAGCAGGCGCCGGCGTACGTGCGTGGAGGACAACCGTCCCTCCCGTGTTCCGCTGCGCGCAAAGAAAAGGAGGAATCAATCCCCTGCGTGTTCAACCCGACGTGCATCCTCGTTAGCGCAGCGCGCCCCGCCGGGGAGGCACTAATCGCACGTAATTGGGCTGCGAGTCGCTGAAAGTTGAAAGGGGATGAAAGGCTGGGGGGATGCTCGCGGCAGAGGCGACGGCGCGTGGGAGCGCTCGCTGGCCTGGCAGCCCCTTCCGAAGGAGGAGGGGGAGCGGTGCGGGGGGGAGCGGGGATGGACGGCGGTGCCGCGAGTTCAAATGGAAAAATCTAGCGCCGCGCGAGCCAAGACGGACGGGCTGCTGTACTTTTTTTTTTTTTTTTTTCCTGGAGAGGGAACGCAGAAGGGCTGGTATTGATCTGTCTTCATTACCCATTTCACTCAAGTTTCAAATCAACAAAATACACTTTTCCGCTCCGCTGCCCTCCCCGCCGCAGCAGACAAAAGAAAAGCAATTTCCCGCAGTTTGCTCCAAACTCCTCTCTCCCCTTCCCTCGGCGCCCTTCAGCCCCTCTCCCGTTTCTGAGGCTTTTTAACCTCAGCAAGTTGCTCCCACCGGAGGCCTGGAGACCCCCGGCTCTGGGGGCCGAGCTGGGGAAGGGACCCCAAGAAGGGCACCCCTTGATTCAGCGGTGCCGCCGAGCCAGAAATGTCCCAGCAGCGAAAATATGGGGCACGGACAGACTCCCCACTGCCTTTCCAAACACATTCCAGCACCTCAAATGCTGCAGCATCTCCCCGTGCTGGCAGGATCCCGGGGGGATCCGCTGCTCCCCACCAGCAGGAGAGGAGCGCCCTGCGCACCGCCTGCAGCGAAAGCCCTCAAACGCAACACTTCATCAGCATCCACCAAGTTTTGAACAGTTTTAAAGTCGCAAAGAGATAAAACCACCTAAAAATGTTTCAAGGGTGGGTTTCTTTGGCATTTTTAGATGCAGCTGATCCTCTCCACACACCCCTCCAGGCATCTGGGGGGAGAAAGGGGTCATACTCCAAAAAAAAACCAACCCCAAGATCCTCTGAAGCCCAGCAGCTCCTTATGTGTTTGTAAGAGCACGCTGTCACCGCCTGTCATTAATATCCCCGCTGGCTTGGAGCCCCAGAAATGTCCCGTCCCCATCAGCAAGGTGGCAGGGGGCTGCGAAGGCAAGGTGTCGGCAAGCACGGGGAACCTACGGTAATCCTGGGATTTGGGCGCTGGGATGCTCCCGGGGGACCCAGGATCCCCTTGATTTGGGACACCCCCTCTCCGGATCCCCGGGTGATGTGGAAATCCTGCCCCAAGGGACCGCGGTGCAGCCGCACGGCCCCAGGCAAAGCCGGCGGGGGGTCCGGGCTGGCACAGCGAGGGTACCCCGGGTCCCAAATGCTGTGCTCCCCCCCTCTCTCCCACCCCAGCCAGGGGCTGCTGCACTGGGACTCAGCCTTCCTCCTCCTCCTCCTCCTCCTCCTCCAGCCGTCCTGGCCCGCCTCATCCCCC
>NW_009649114.1:2651078-2651567 GCF_000708025.1 Charadrius vociferus
TTTTCGCAACAAAAAAAAAAAAAAAAAAAGGAGGAGGGGAGAGAGAGGAAGGCAGATCCAGTTGGCTCCGGCAAAGCCGCCGGCCAGATGGGCAGGGAGGGGAGGCGAGAAAGCAGCCGAGAAGGGGGGAACGGGACGGGGAGCGAGCGGGGAGCGAGCGAAGCGCGCGTGCACTGCGGCCGGGGGAAGCGGCGGAGAGAGCAGTGAGGGATAGGCAGGAGAAGGAGTGCAGGCAGGAGGAGTGCAGGCAGGAAGAGAAGTGCAGGCAGGGATGGAGGGGAGGCGAGGCACCGGTTACCGGAATCTGACTTCACCCTCGCTGCCTTTGTCCTTCGCAGACATTTTCCATGCAGTGACTGCATTTCCTTCCTGCGAGCACCGCTGGAAAAAGCCGCCTGTTTGTGCCGCAGAAACCCTGACTAATTCCCGCTGCTCGTACCCGGCTGCCGCTTCCCCAACCTGGTGGGGCAGCCGGGGAAGGGGGGCCGC
>NW_009649114.1:2651715-2652948 GCF_000708025.1 Charadrius vociferus
GCTCAGCCTGGCATAGGCAGGACCTCCAGCTCTGAGAGCGCTTGTGCTAATTACTTTCCTTTGTTAATTAAACCCACGTGGCTCTAATAAGGTAACCTGCTGTTCTCCGATAAATTTAATTAGCCTGAAGGGAGAGCCCCTCCGCACAGCTATTTAAATTGTCACTTTCCATCGCTTGGGCTTTGCTTCTTTCTGCCTCCCCCTCCCCGGGCTCACACCCCTCTTCTGCCCCTTCTCTTTCTATTTTCTGCCCCTTTTCGTTCCATTTTCTGCCCCTTTCCTTCAGCGGAGGAGGGCAGCAGGGCAGCAAAGGGGAGGTCCCCCCCTCCCCGGTGGGAGCAGGATGCCACCCAAGGGTGCTGCATCCACCCAAAGCCCTGTTTTCCTTCCAGTACCACAAAACCCCATCCCAGATGGGACTTTGTCCTGTCCCAGTAGTTGTCCCATGCTGGGGGACCTGCTCTGGCTCTGGCCCTGAGTGACCACCCCTTACCCAGCCCTGAGTGACCATCCCTTATCCAGCCCCGTGACCTGCTCACAGCACCCGGCACGAATCCTGCCCCGACTCCAGGAAAACCTGCACCTCCCTATCCCAAAGGCTGTCCCAAGGTATGGTGGCACACGGTGACCTTCTCTCCCCGCTCCTTACCCAACCCTCCCCTTGCATCGCCCTTTCCCACCATGTCAGCACAGGCGGGGACCACAAAAAAACCCTCTAACCTCCCGCCCCCCCCCAGCAAATTTCTGGAGGTTTACAGGGGATTTAACTCTCTGTGGGCTCCTGGTGGGCTTTGGCCATCCCAAAGATGGAGGCGACGTGTTTGCATGTGCGCTTTCCCGCAGTGTCAGTCTGCAGCCGAGCCCTTCCCGAAGAGGGGGTGATGGGGACACACGTGTACACACACACACACACACACACACGTACATCCTTGGGGCTCACCTGCACCGCCGGCTGCTTGCCCTCATTGCTGCTGGGGGAGCTCAGCCCCGTGGCCTGCTGCAGCAGGAACTGGCGTGCCACCTGGAGAGCCTGCAAAAGAGACACAGCGGGGTGGGCAGGAGGAAGGCTGCCCTCCTTGTCCTCCTCATCCTCCTCGTCATCCTCCACCGAGCACTCTTCCCCCGACCAGCGCCCGGACACGCGGCCGGCCAGACTGGCTCTCCACGGCTTTGATTCACGAGGTGGGAGTGATGCACAAGGAGGGCAGCACTCGCTGCGCGCTCTCTCCTGCC
>NW_009649114.1:2653159-2654107 GCF_000708025.1 Charadrius vociferus
CAGTACATCCCATTACAGGCCCCCGCTCTCCCTGCCCCCTCCCCCCCCGCCCCCCTCCGAGCTTGGGCACAAGGACCTGGGGATAATCCTGCCCTCTTCCAAAAACTCCCAGCACATCTTCATCAAGTTACCAGGTCCAACATCTTCGTCCTCCGGCAGGTTTTCAGGTGGGTCACCCCCAGTCCCGGCACAACCGGAGCCCAACCTGTGGTCGGGGGCGCTGCCGGAGGGACCAGCTCCCGGCTGATTTATTCCACCCTCCCACAGAGCCTCCGCTATGTTTTTGCTGCAACTGACACCCCTTGTGTCTAACGGCACCGTGTGTATTTAATTTGACATCTGATCGTCACACTGGAGCCCCAAAAAGTCCCAGTCACCGCCCAGGTTCGGGTCGGGCAGGATTACACCCTGAATTAATAATCCACGACTGCGTCCGAGCGGAGTTTACAGTGATGCAGGAGGAGTTTAGCAACTCGTACAAGTGACCAAGATGAAACCTGCTTATTTTTATGGGTGTTTGCCTAGAAAGAGTTATGGCTTTCCTTAAGTTTGTTTGCAGGGATGACGGCGTCTCGCTGGGAAGGGGCACAACAGGCAAAAGAGGGAGAAACCAACATCAATCGATAAAAAACAGGTGTGGAAACACATGCAGGCACAAGCAACCCCAAGCGACCGCAGCAGTGCCAGCAGTGCTGGCAGCCAAAGAAAGTAGGTGAAATTAAGGCAAATCTTGCCGAGAGATGAGGATGAGCGTGGAACAAGTGCGAGCCGGCAGGCGAGCGCGGCCGAGGACGAGCACCGGAGTGCGTGCAAGCCAAGCAAAGGAGCTTCATTCAGGAGCTGAGAGAGGGAATAAAACCCCAACAAAAACAAGCCTGCGGTACCCAGCTGCTGCTCCCAGACCCGCTTCCTCCTATGCTCCCTAGTTTTGCTTTTAAGGGAATTTTT
>NW_009649114.1:2654208-2655000 GCF_000708025.1 Charadrius vociferus
GGTCCCCGCCCGGCTGTCATCACCCCGGCCGTAAATCACCGTTCTCGGCTTCCCGGAGGCGGCCGCGCGCCCCGAGAAAGGGCCGCTTGTTAATGCTCCGCATTTCCAGCTATAAAGAAGAAAGCCCCCGAGCCCGCGCGCCGCCTCTCCATCCCTCCCTGCCAAATCCGCTCGCAAACCCGAACGGCATCATTGCCCGTGGCGTGAGTGCGCCTTAACACACCGCTCCAGCCCACCCGCTATTTACCGAACCTCTGCGAACCGAGGAGCACCCACGGCACCCGTCGCCAGTGCCTCCACAGAGCATCCTGGAGGACTCGTTACCTGCGTTTTAATCAAAAGGTCCCGTTTCGTGCTCCTCTCTGCAGGAGGTTGCTCGGGAAGACTGTACGCAACAGATGGAAAGCAAAGGCCGTCCCAGCTCTGCCACTTTTCTGGGTTTTGCGGATAAATCCACGCGACCCCCTCCTTGCACGTGGACGGGCGTTAGAAGCGCACTTGCAAAATGAGAGGTCATTTTAAAGTTGCTGCTAAATCTGGAAGCTGTGAGCTGAGGGTTTAGTAGACCCTTATTTTATTTAAAAAAAAAAAAAATATATAAAAAAATTCTAATTTCACAGCAAGGGCCCCAAACCCAACAGCTGTGCCCCAGACGCAGCGCGGGGCACCCTCTGCCCTGCCGTGTTTGTCACCACGCGTGTGACCCAAACGGTGCCGAGCAAGTCCAAAGCCCCGGAGCTTCCAAAGCAGAGGGGATCCCAAGGCTACGCTCCCGCCAGGGATGGCCACAGG
>NW_009649114.1:2655103-2659557 GCF_000708025.1 Charadrius vociferus
CCCGGGGCGCCCCCAGTCCCCCCGCCTCTTCCCCAGCCCCCCCGGCCGGCTGCTGGTGATGCTCAAAGCCTCAACGGCCACTAACTTACAAACTCGCCTGATCCAAACGATTAAAAAAAAAAATAGAATCCTTAAGGATAAATGCGGCAATGTGCTGCTGGGAATGGCTGAGGGCACGAGCCCATGGTCTGCATCCCAGAGCCAACCCAGCCCCAGCGCGAGGCGCGTCTCTCCACGAGCATGTTATTTCCCTGTTATTAGCAGTAATAGATGTGCATCGGTAATGTGAACACAAAAACCATGTGACAGTTATGACAGCTCAAGGTCTGATATTTTAATTACTTTTTTTTGAAATGAAAACAGTAATTCCAGTTAAAAGCCAAGGGTGGAGGAATTCAATCGACGGCTGCAGCAGAGCCGGCGGGTCCATGGCGCCCACCCACCCCCCCGAGGATGGCCGCTGGACCACCGGCTGCATCCTGTGTGTGCACATCGGCTGCCCGAGCTTTACCTATTTTTCCATGTGTCTGTCTGACACGGATTTGGTTTCTCCATCTGCAGCACATGAAATTCCTCCAGTCTTTGCAAGGACCATCTCACAGAAGTGACCTGGCGAGGCAGGTCCCTGCCCCGGCCCAACAAAAATCACTGCAGCAGGTACGGAAAATACAGTAAAGTGGGGAAAAACAGAAGAGAGAGAATGCCATCACCCAGGCAAAGCGCTAAGCAGGACTTCTCCCAGAATCTCTCCTTCTAAACCCAAATACTGGCTGGCCCGCGGGTGCCACCGCGTCCCCAGTGCCCGGCTCAGCCCCACCGCCGGCCGCCCACCCCGCGCTGCCTCTCAGGGGGGAATTTAATTCACTCCCCGCTGGCTCTCTCACTTTGTTGTGCTCTGAAGCACGAAATTACAAGATTTACAGGGGGGGAAAGAAAAAAATAAACGACATGGCCTTACAATTGCACACAGGGGCCTCCCCGCCAGCGCCCCGGAGCCGCCCCCTCCCTCCGTCCATCCCTCCCACCTCCCCACAGTGATTTCCACTGAAGCCTGAATTCAGCCCAGCCTGCAAACGAAGGATGCTCCGGCTGCCAGCGCCCGAGTCCGCAAACCTGTTGCGCGGCTGCACAAGGCAGGTGGAGCCCCGAGAACTGAATTTCGGGATGCAGAGCCCCACGTTATCTGCACTGGTTACCCTCACCCCGCGGGGCAGGAGGAGCAGCCCAGGCACTGGGAGGACAGAGCCTTTCCGTAGGAATGAGCAAAGGAGAACATCACCCACAGCCTCTCCTTAGGGCTGAGGAGACGCGAAAGCAGAAGGAAGAAAGTCTCCCTGCAGGAGTGGATGGGCTTTCACCTCCCAGCTCTGTGAACCGGAGGAAAAATGATTATTTTTTTTTTTTATTTTTAAATTGTATCCTGCTGCATGGCATTATTCAAGAGTCATTAGCACGTTACCCGTAATTAGGAACGAATGGGTTGTGTCAGATTCATCATGCTCCTGGATGGCTCCCTTTGATCAGCAAATTATCCCATTTAAAAAGTTTGTAATGTCTCAGACACTTACGTCAAGACTTGATGCCGTTTGGCTTTGCCCTCCCCAAGAGCAGCAGCAGCAACAGGTTCCGGGGCTGAGAAGGGGATGGTGACCCCAAACTTTGCCGGAGGTGGCCCACAACTACCCCAGGCTACACATCGGCATCTAAAACATCAGTTCAGGGCAACAACCCAAAGCCCCCTACCCTGGCAGAGCCATGCCTGGGGTAGGAAAGCTTTTAACCTGGTGGGATTTTGCTCATTTAATTATTTTAGTTGCTCACTTTTTTTTTTTTTTTCTTCTTTTTTAAGCACTAAAACTAAAGTGCAAAATCTCGGACAAGGTTTCACCAGTTTCTTGGTGCATTTTGCGCTGTTTCTCTCACCAGACAGCACTACAGTTCCACGGCAGAAATAAAACGTAGTCTGCAGCTATCCTGGTTTCTAAACAAGTATTTTTAAAGGCAACCAAAAAACTGAAAAGTCGTTCGGACGAGTTCTTTGCACGTTGGAGGAAAAACCTCCCCTCAGAGGCTCAGCACCTCTGTGCGCTCCACGCCGGCCCTGCGTGACGTTATTCGCAGTGATGCTGCAGAAGTCCGAGCATGAAGAGATGCTGGAAGGTGTGTGCTGGGATGGGGAGGGGGTCAATAAACCCCCCACCCCATGCCTGGGATTAACCCCAGGGGCGGCGAAGGCTCTGTCCCGACAGCACACACCCTGCCAGGACCAGCTCGGAGGCAGCATCTCGTCCTCCAGCGGGGAAGCAGCCCGTTATTCCGGCTTCCACCCAACATACCTGGGGATTACAGAATCAGAGATTCATAGAATGGTTTGGGTTGGAAGGGACCTTAAAGACCACCCAGTGCCACCCCCTGCCCTGGGCAGGGCCACCTCCCCCCAGCCCAGGTTGCTCCAAGCCCCGTCCAACCTGGCCTTGAACACCTCCAGGGATGGGGCAGCCACAGCTTCTCGGGGCAACCTGCGCCGGGGGCTCGCCGCCCGCACAGTCAACAATTTCTTCCTAAAATCTCATCTAAATCTCCCCTCTTTCAATTTGAAGCCATTCCCCCTCGTCCTATCACTACATGCCCTTGTAGAAAGTCCTTCCCTAGCTCTGCTGGAGCCCCTTTAGGTACATGACTAATTAGAATCACAGAATCGCTGAAGTTGGAAGGGACCTTTAAGATTATCAAGTCCAACCATTACCCTACCCTGACAAAACCACTTCTAAACCATGTCCAATTCTCCCCACAAAAGCTGGTGGGACTCCACCCCTCCACCCCTGTACGTTGGGAGGTCCCCAGGAAGGCAAGTTTTTGACTGCCTTCCCCACGGCACACCCCACAAACTCCTCTTTTTCCCACAGGGAACACCACGTCCCATCTGGCCCCAGCAAAGGAGGAGCCCGGGGAGAGGAGAGAGCAGCTCCCATCGCGTTTAGGGTGGCTGACACACACTTCAGTCCCTACATCAATCCCCCATCCCTGCCGGGTCACCTTTTTTCCCCACAAAACCTGCCCAAGCCGAGTATCTCCGAGGCCTCCCATCGCCTGGTCAAATTGGGAAGAAAGAGGTGAAGAAGTTCAAAAAACAAAGTTCAAAAAGCGAAGCTGGAGACATCCATGGGTCTTTCTGAAAGCACAAGCCTGGGCCTCCCCCAAAAATCAAACAGCGCGATGGAAAATCCTGCCCAGGGTATTTTTAACCCACCTTATTCTACCGGGTATTTTGTTTTATAAGGGGGGACATTTAATTACGCCCAGCGGTGCCCGGACACTCCGGCTGCCGGAGCCAAAAGCAGCGACCCGGCTGCCTGCCGCGCAGGGGGGGAGAGGGTTCCCCCGGCTCAGGATGGGAACCACTGCCCAAAAATAGCAGAGGGATTTTTCCACCTGGATGGGATCAAAGCTTCGCGTGGGGTTTTAACCTCCAAATGAGCGAAAAGTCACCCTAAAAATGATATTAAACCAAGAATTTTGCAAGGGAAGGGATCTATAAAGACAGTCTGTGTCTTCCCTTTTCCCTCCATTCCTTTTGGAAGGTAGGAAGAGGTCGGGAAGGGATGAAAAAAATTGTTAACAAAAAGATTTTTTACACTAACCTCATAAAAATGACATCGTCACATTCCAGAATTAGAGCTATTAAAACAACACATACACACAGATATTTTTAGATGGATATTAACGGTAAATGATGCCATATTGAGAAGCACTTCCACCCAGCCCAGCCCCGGTCTTGCTTAACCAGAACCAAATGGCTCAAAGAGATCAAAATTAACAAAAATGACACAATTCTTCACAAAGGGTGGGGGGAAAAAAAAAAAAAAAAGTCCTTTTTACAAAGAGCTCTGTGCCTCTCTCTCTCGGCCCCAGCTGCTCTCCCTCTCGCTGCACACGTTAATGCTTCTGGACTTTATTCCTCCACTCGACTCTTCAATCCTCGCAGGCGAGGGGTTAAACCCATTTCCACTAATGAAGAACACAAGGAACAAGCTCCCGACAATCCCACCCGGGAAAAAAAAAAAAAGGGAAAAAAAAAAAAGGGAAAAAAAACCCTTCTGCATTTGTACTCAGTAAAATATGAAATATAAATCAAGGAACCTAATAGAGAGATGAGTTTCACTTAAGTGCTCCGGTCTCATTTTTATCTTAAATACCCTAATAATAGAGGATTACACAATATATTTGAGACGCGATCACATGTTTTATAGAACGGTACCTTTCCTACGGCAGAGAAGCGCCCCCTCCCCCCCCTTTAACTACCGAAAATAAAGTCTGATTTGCTTGTTTTTTACAAAACAAAAGTCTTATTTTTGCTTAATAACTTAACATTTCTTTGACATGTGTCTGCAATAAACTGCAATACTTTTTTTTTTTTTTTTTTTTTTTTTCGCGCGTAATAAAAAAATACGCCG
>NW_009649114.1:2660373-2662317 GCF_000708025.1 Charadrius vociferus
GCCCCCCCGTTAAAAACTCATTAATGCACCAAGGCGGCGGGGCCCTTTGGAGCCCGGGCGGAGGATGTCGGCGCGCTGGAGGTCTCGCCACGTTCCCACAGCAACGGCGGTGGGAGACCCCGGCCGGCGGGCAGCCCTCCCATGCCCCCGGCCGACCTCTCCCCCTCCGCCAACCCCCGGCACAATGCGGGCGCGCGCTATTCAAGCTTTTCAACCCCCCAAGCCCGCCATTGAAATCCAGGGATTTAACCCAAACGCCATCCCCTGGGCTCGGGGAGAGGGAGGGAGGGGAGAGGGATGCCCTTTCCCCATCCCGCCGGGCTCCCGCTCTCCCTCCGGGCTCTCCGGACCAGAGGATGCTCCGAGGTCGGGTGGACAGAGGGACCAGGCGCAGCCGAGGACGGTGACAGAAAGCTGTGGTTGTCATCCCCTGTCCCGGGCTGGTGTAGCCGGACACTCGCATCCTCTTGCTCCGGGGGCTCCCCAAAGGCTAAAACCAGCCTCAGGGGGTCCCCGAGCACCCTACGGTACACCCACCTCCCCTCAAGCTCCCCCCCGGGGCTCTGACCTCGGAGCAGCATCCTCAAAGAGGAGTTTGAACCCGAGGAGAACCCACCGACGAGCCCTAGCACTGTCTGGGTTCACCCTTTCAAAAGGATGAAAGCAGAGAGACCGTGGGCCCCAAAGACGGTCAAAACCAGCTCGTTTCGCCAAAAAGCCTGAAACCAGCCCAAAATAAGGGCAGAGCTCCCCCAGGGAGCTGCATCGCCCACGCAAAACCCTGCGGACACGGAGCGTTAAGGCACCGGTGGCCCTTCAAGCCTAAGCGGGGTGGTTGAGCGGGGGGTTCCCACCCCTCCAAGCTTCCTAACGTTTCTTGAGGATTTCGTACAGTTAAATAAGAATAAGGATGGAGCGGCGACATTTCGGGAGCTGCGGCAGAGCCGGGACGGAGGAGCTGTCAGACGGGGACAGCCCAGTGGTCCGGGAGTCCGCCTGCGCCAAGGGGCGAACGCTGGATGCTCCCGAGGATGGTGTAAAGCCTTCATAAAGCACTTAATTGTGCAAAACTCTATATATGGGGACATTTATTCCTGACCCCAGCTGGTGCTCAGCCTGTTCCCTGAAGCATGAAGATTGATAGTCCTCGGGATGTGCGGGTTTGGTGTTGGTTTTTTTTTTTTTTTTTCTCCCCCCAAGGTGCTGTCATTGCAGATGTCATTTGTTTTTGGAAGTTTACCAAACCCTCTGCCTTAGTAATTCCCCGTGCCGGTGAGTTTCCCAGGGTAATTACGCTGGGAATCCAAAAGAAGAAATGCAAAAGGATGAAATTAAACATCGGCCGTGCCTTGGGCAGGGCAAGATTTCCCGGGTGAGCTCAGGCAGCAACATCCACGGGGACGAGCCGACAGCAGCACCGCTCTGCATTGCAAAAGCCCTTTTTGTTTATTTATTTTTTTTTTTAAATTTTCCCCTTATTTTCCGGAGGAGATAACCCCATTTCACAACCACGCTGCCCACCCCTTTGAGTTGCACCATTTTGGCTGTGCAGGAACGAGCATCTCCCGTCCACCCTGGGCTCCGGCTGCCGCTCGGGAGAAATTCGGGGCCGGCGCGGGGAGGGGAGCGAGCGGCGGCTCCTCGGGCAGGGGTGACTCGCGGCAGCATTACACGCATGATTACCCCGCAGATCAGGGGAACAGGGGCTTAACTGCGTGAGAAACGGCTGTTATTCAGGTAATGGATTTACAGCACTCACTACTAAAGTATCAGACACAGCAATTTTTTACAGCTTTCACGCTGGAATTTATGGCTCAGGCAGGCGATCTCCATCCGAGGCAGGGATCATTGCCTTATTTAGTATCCGAGGAGGAAAATTTATGTTTTCTCCAAAGTTTGTTTTGAAAGGTAACCTGCAGGCACGCACACACGTCCCGTCCTCCC
>NW_009649114.1:2662626-2662971 GCF_000708025.1 Charadrius vociferus
AGCCACTGACCCATAAGCTGCACGGACGGATGGGCTCCATCTCCCGAGGGATGCGCATCCCGAAGGACAGGCGCTTGTTTTTTGGGGGCAGAACCTGCTTTTTGGGGCAGAACCTGCTTTTTGGGGCAGCACCTCCACCCCAGCTTCCAAAGGGATGACCAAAGCTGGTGCCACCCATCTCCTTGGCCAGCCCTGGGGACAAGGGGAGGGGAAAATGGGGTGTTGCCCCCAAATCCAAAACCCTCGAAGGACCCAGTTCCGTGTGCCCTCGTGTAAGGCAGGTAAGAGACGGAAGGGGGGCGTCCCTCCTACCTGCTGCTGCTGGAAGTGCAGGAGCTCCACGGG
>NW_009649114.1:2663173-2664584 GCF_000708025.1 Charadrius vociferus
GCATCCCCACCTCCGCCTGCCCCGTGTGCCCCCGTCTCCGATCCCCGCGAGCTCCGGAGCAGGGAGATGCAGGGATGGGATGTCAAACCCCAGCCAGTTTTAGCTGCGTTCAATTTACTCCAAAAAATAAACGTGCAGCAGCGCAAGATGCCACGAACACACTGCCAGCCCTGGGCAGCACCGGGGCACAGCACATGTAACCCATCTTGTAGGAAAACGCCACATTTTCAGCCTTCTCCCAGCCTGATACAAGACATAAACTCCCAGGAATGTGGGCATTTTTCACGGAATCCCAAAATATTTCACTTTGAGACGCTGGAAAGAGCGAAGCTGAAGTTTCAGCCAGGCTGCACGCCAAGTGCACGGAGTCCGTGCCGCGTGTTTCGCCCTGAAAATCTCGACAAAGTTGACCCGTGGCCCCAACGCCCTTCAGCTCCCAGCAAACCAGTGCTTCCCAGCAGGAAAAAACACCCGGCAGAAAGTTTGCCGCCCCGTCGAGGAAAACCAAAAGTACCGCACAACTGGGATGACGGCAAAAACGAGAGCACGGCGGCGCTTCAGAAAACATCGGTCGGAAAAATCCTCCCTTTCTCCCAGACATCTCCGTGCACCCCCTCCTCCCGCCGTACCCTTCGGATGCTCTCCAAGGACCAAGCCGGGCGCTTCGCCCCTCACCGCAGCGGCCACAACACCCATCGCATTTTCAGCCCCGCACGAGCCCCCAGCAGCCGCGTTTTGCAGCTCCTGCGCTTCATTTCATACAATTACAGGCTTCCCCCCTCGCAGGGCGAGAGCGAAAACACTTCGCCTTCGTGGATGGGTTTTATCGCTGTAAACCCTCCCTGCCCATCGCCCCGTTACACCCGGGGCACGAGGGCAGAAGCGCCCGAAGGTCGCAGCTCTTCCCCGCGTGCCGGCTGCAGGGTTGGCGTTGGCAAAAGTGCCCGTGGGCGCCGCGGCAATGCCAGCAGCGGAGCGGTGGGATGCCGGGAGCGGAGCGGTGGGATGCCGGGACAGGCATCCGGAGCTCCGGTCGGCCAACACAAGCTCCCGACCCACCGTGCCGAGCTGGGGGAATGCACTGGGAGAGCTGGAAAAGCCGCTCGCACCCCAGTGCGCAGCCGGCTGCAGAGGAGCTGGGTGCTAAGCGCATCCCTTACCCGCCCTGGGTATTAAATGCTATTTAAATTAAGGCAGCCGGGCAAGGGGAGGGCCTCCCAAAGCGCTACAGGGTTTGGTTTCAAAGCCATGAGCCCAAGAGTCGTTGCTGGGTTGGGTTCGATCAGCGGGGAGGTTGGTTGTAAGCTGTAAACCTGAGGGTCTGTCCCCTTCCTGGGGGAAACGCCTGGATGCGGGCTGGCACCGGTGGGAAAACCATCACCCCCACCCAGCGCCAAACCCTGCCGCGTCC
>NW_009649114.1:2664900-2665130 GCF_000708025.1 Charadrius vociferus
CCCGCCCCAAAAGACAGAAAGACAAACCGCGAACAACATAATTGCTGAAATGTGGCGTGTAATAATAGCTATTCAGAAGCTGATCATTCATATTAAACAGGGTGAAGCAAGCTTCTCATTTGCATGTTTGAGATTATATGCGTTTCAAAAGTCATTTCCGCAGGGTATATGACTGACATTAATTCCCATGTGGAGCTGCCTGCTGCCTCCCGCCGTCCCGGCACTACCGA
>NW_009649114.1:2665206-2667043 GCF_000708025.1 Charadrius vociferus
GGGGAGGAGGTGCGATGCCGAGCCGGGATGCCACGGTGAGAGCGCGCCGCGGTCGGAGCAGCTTCCCGAGAAAGGACCGGGAAAGGATGGGATGCTTGCCTAGGGATGCTGGGTTAGGAGCAAAAAAAGCTGGAAGAAAAAGAAAAAAAAACACTTTTTCCCCTCGGAAACTACATTTGCTCCTTCCCCCCATGGATGTCAAACAAGAGCCTGCAGGAATATTAAATTATTGCTGTCACTTTGTGCATTTTCCTTCCAAAACTCAGCCGCCTGTTCCGCGGTTCGACCCGGCGAGCGGCCCCCGCGGGGAAATCCCGGCTCGGCCCGTGTCCGGCAGTCACAAGGCATCACCACGGCCAGAAACTCGGCAGGACTCAAAAAGGGATTTGACTTTTATACGGAGAACAAGCAAGAATATCCAGACTTACAACAGGAAGTATTAAAAAAGGCAAAAAAAAAAAAAAAAAAAAAAAAAAAAGAAGTTTTGGAAAGGATATAAAACTTTCCTGGCTTCGGGGCATAAATGGAAGCTTAACTATTGGGAATTAGGAGGAAATCTCTTCTGGTGGAGGAGCCGTAACCGTGGGCTTGCTCTGCCGGCCCCGGCCCCTGCCAGAGGCAGGATGCTGGAGCAGATGAACCGGCGCTGGGGTGCGGGCGGGCGATTCCCGCAGCCCTCCGGGACACCAGGCCAGTTGGGTTCCCGCTCCAAGTCTAGTAAAACTCGACTTCCCCTTCGCAACCCCTACTGGGATGCTGGTGCGTCTGGGTTCCCAACGCGGCAAGGGAAGTCATAAAAGAAAGTAATAATAATAATGAAAATATTTCCATTCATATAAAAGTTTTACAAAACCTTAAAGAAAAAAAAAAAAATGAAGGCAGTGTCTGCAAGGTTATAAAGTCGATTTAAATTAGGAACGAGAGTTCCTTTCCAGCCGGGGCTGATCCGGGATGGCTGAAGCCGTGTTGGGAAGAGCAAAACCCGTCTGCGAGCGCTGGAGCACACGTGCATCCCTGTGCACAGCCGGGAGGGCTCTGCAGCATCCCAGCTCCAGCTTTTCATCTATTTTAGTTCAAACACATCCAATATTTTAGGGATTCTCCATGCACTGGTATCCAGAGGGTCTAATCAGGATCAGACCTTCCCCCGGGGCGTAAAGGCAGGGACCCTGTCCAGACAGTCACCGCAGAAGATACGACACCCAGACAAAGTAGAAAAGGATGGTTTTACTTAAAAGGGGAGGGGAGGAGACCCCTCTAATGGCAATGAGCAACAGAAGCTCTGCAAATGGATTGCTAATTACCATTTCAGACTCAAAAATCACTTCACTGAATAAGCACTCTGCCTCCCACCCCCCCTTTTACTTAAAGGCGCACCTTTGCCAGGACAAAGAAAAAGAAACAGAGCTTACAAATGGAGTAAAGAATCCCCCTGCCTTTAGCAGGACCATATGGCAATGAGAGTATATTAATTACCGTTGCTTTTTAATTAACAATTGCTTCATCTGAGCAGTAACATTTCCTTGACATCCCCCGACTCGCCGCTAACCTGTAAAGTGCACGCGCCATACCAAGTCATCAATTCATTTTTATTGACATCCTCCCTCCCCCCCCCAAACGGGCACGATACCAGGGTTTTCCAATTAACACCTCCACACTCTCTAATTAGCGCAATTAACAGACTGATGGATGCCCAGAGCTTCCCTGCGAGGGAGGGCGCAGCTCAGCCGGCCGGGCTGTCGGACACGGCTCCCGCCACGCGCACGTGTGCCCGACACGCGTGTGCCCCGCTCCCGGGGGGCCCGCGGGGGCAGCACGGGGGGGCCGTGCCGGGGCG
>NW_009649114.1:2671824-2673985 GCF_000708025.1 Charadrius vociferus
CCATATGGCAATGAGAGAATATTAATTACCGTTGCTTTTTAATTAACAATTGCTTCATCTGAGCAGTAACATTTCCTTGACATCCCCCGACTCGCCGCTAACCTGTAAAGTGCACGCGCCATACCAAGTCATCAATTCATTTTTATTGACATCCTACCTCCCCCCCCCAAACGGGCACGATACCAGGGTTTTCCAATTAACACCTCCACACTCTCTAATTAGCGCAATTAACAGACTGATGGATGCCCAGAGCTTCCCTGCGAGGGAGGGCGCAGCTCAGCCGGCCGGGCTGTCGGACACGGCTCCCGCCACGCGCACGTGTGCCCGACACGCGTGTGCCACGCTCCCGGGGGTCCCGCGGGAGCAGCACGTGTGTGCCGTGCCGTGCCGCGGAGACCTGTGCCTCCACGGAACCCGGCACCACTATGGAACCCGGCACCGCCGCGGAGCCTTTCCGAGCCCCCGGCAGAAAGTGGAGGATGAACGCGAAGACAAGCGACCCGGCAGACTCGAAGCAGAGATTTGCACCAAAGGAACGGGGGTTTTTTAGGCACAGGAATAGGAGATGGGGCGTCTCCAGAGTGATTTCCCCCCCAAAAAGCTCCCAACGAACTTTGGGGGCATCCAGACCCACCCAAAGCGATGCGGCTTCTCCACCCAATTCAACTCCACAGACGTGAAAATTAAACAGCGCTTCTCAGCCCCTGGGACACGCCGAACCAGGTACAGCCGAGACCACGAGCTCTTAAGAAGCGATTGCCTGAACACTGATTTTAGCCGCTTCTCCTATTTTTAAATATCCGCAATACCGCGGTCCTCAAGGGCTCGGTAATTTTGGAGCTCCCTTCGCAGGCTGCCGGCAGCACCGGGGCCACGTATGGACCCGGCACCATGGGCGTCTCGTCCCCACTGCCAGCGGGTCCCCGTCCCCATCCCCACACCGATGCCACCGGGTGCCCCTTGGCCGCGGTTCCCCCAGGCGCAAACACCAAGAGCATCCCCAGCTCGAAACCACCACCCGGGAGGGATGAGGATGACCAGTGGGAAACACCGGTGGGAAAACGCTTCCCCCCACAGCTCCGTCAGCCGAGCACGTCCCCAGCGCCAAACTGCGTTTTGCACGGGACAGCACGAGTAACACCTTGCATTTATGAGCGGCCCTCTACCGTGATGCTCCAGAGGTTTTTCCCACCATATCCCAACCCCAAAGCGGTTTTCCAGAGCTTTCCTCCCAGCTCCAGCCTCGCCAGGACCCGGAGGGGAGCAGGGGGCTGCCCGCGGCACGGCGCGGGCTCTCCCTCCGGCAGCCGGAGCCGGGTGTGCCACAGCCTCTTCTGCGGGTACCGGTGGATGACGGAGGAGCACGGACTGAGCGAATCCCCCTCCAAAAGCTGTCGGAAGTCCTGCGGGATGTTCCTCTGCAGGGCTGGGAGGAGATGAGGAATCGGGAACGGTGGCGGCTCGATCCCAGGCACCGGATCCGCTCCGAGCTACGGAAAGTTGAGCAACCTGCCCGTCCGGATCCGGCACCGCCGCGGCTTTAGGAAGCGGCTGGCTAATCTTAAAAGGCTTCGGCTTGAAGAGAAGCAGCAGCCGGGATTGCTTGGAGAGTGGCTTTTTACCCTTTAATTAACACATAAACACATGGAAATGTGGAAAGGGGATTAAAATAAAAGTCTGGAGGAGCTGAAACGAATCTAGAGCATTACTGTAAATTAGAAGAGATTTAAGGAACCAAGGACCGGCTAAGCCTGGGCACCGCTTTAATGGGATCTCACCTCTGGGCACTTTCATCTCCCACTTTCATCTCGTTCACAGCAACTTCTTTGGGAAGAACCAACCTGCGGGCGCTCGCCCCGGGCTGGCGGGCAGACCTTCACCGCCCGCGGCTCTCCTCACCTGCCCACCGCGATGCCACCACCGCCCCGGCCACGTTCGCGGGCATCGGCAACCGTCAGACAGCGGAGAGCATTTGCCGCTACGCCGAAATGAAGCACGAACAACCACAGTGAGGTTTTTCTCCCCGAAAAGGTGGGTGACGCCATTCGAAGAGCCTGGAGATCACCTGGAAGCACGAGCATCACCAACGGGGGAAGCCGCCGGGACCGCGTCGTGCCGCTCAGCGGGACGTGGCGCTACTCACGCGTGAGTCCCGACGAGC
>NW_009649114.1:2674146-2676679 GCF_000708025.1 Charadrius vociferus
CCTTCCCCCGCTTGGCTCTTATAAAAAATAAAAAAAAAAAAAAAAAAAAAAAAAGAGCCCCACTCCATCTCATTAAGAAAGTAAACACAAGAGCCGTCTAAGTGTCTAATTAAGCTTCTAATTAGTCCCTGCTTGTTACTAATGCAAATTAGATTACACCGCTTAACTACAGCATGTCCACAACACCCTTGTTAATTGCGGCCTTTTGAAATTAAATTACTCCCTAATTAGCATATCAAAGCCATTGATTCGGAGCCAGGAAAGATGAGGGCAGGAGGAAGCCGAACGCCAAGTTTTGTTAATCAGGGACGTCTAATTAAATAGTGACGTGGCGCACGGGGGCTCCCGCCTCGCTGCTGCTCGGGAGCCGCATGTGTGGGCCCAGGGGGACCCCGAGAAGGGCAGCACCCTCGGGGGGTGCACCCAGGATGGTTCACCACTACCCTGCTGGAGCATCCCAGTGGGTCTGGGATGCTGGTCCAGCACCTGCATCCCAGCAGGTCAGGGGTGCTGGTCCAGCACCTGCATCCCGGTGGATGTGGGATGCTGGTCCAGCATCACAGCGGGTCTGGGGTACCGGTCTTTCATCCCAGCAGGTCTCAGGTGTCGCTACAGCACCTGCATCCCGGTAGATCTGGGATACTGGTCCAGCATCCTGGCGGGTTGGGGTTGCTGGTCCAGCACCTGCATCCCGGCGGGTCTCAGGTGCCGGTCCAGCACCCGCATCCCGGTGGATGCACACTGCAGCAAGCAAGGGGGGGGGGGGGGGCAAAGTCCAAGCTGCAGGAAGCCCCCATAGAACTACGCCTGCCACCGCCGCGCCAGCATCCAGCCCTGGCAGCAGGGAGGGAGGTTAAAGTAGACCCCAATTTCTAACCCCCCCTCTCCAAAAACTCGCTTTCCTTCTGCCCAATCTGTTCCAAATGGGAATTCAAAGGAAAAACGCCCCGAAGAGCAGACACAGCCACCTGCAGAGCACCCCCAAAATCCTCCGCAACCCCCACGGGAGCAGAAGGGGCACCCGAGGGAGGACAGGCAGGGCTGGAAACGGGCAACGGCGTCTCTCACCTGCAGGACCCCGAATCCAGCTTGGCACAGAACCCCCTCGCGGCGATGGGACAGCACATGGCACGGGGAAGGACGCCTGTGCCGGTGGTCCTGGCACCAAATCACCCACCACCCCGGGCACCCGACCGGGGGGATCCGTCCCCCACCAGCCATGGGGAGCCCACGAAGAAAACACCCCAACTACACCGCCGGCATTGACCAGTGACCGGCACAGATCCGTCCTTTGGAGAACACCAAACCACCCCCCCAGCGCCGAGCGGGGACACCCCTGGCACTCACTCCAGTCACCCCCAAACTCCCCCAAAAGCCCCAGCCCCAAAATCACGATGGGATATAAATAACAGAGACCCCAGGGAAGAGTCTGGATCTAGAAGTAACCAGGTAGATTCACTCGAAGAAGAGTAAAAATGAAGCAAACACCTACTTTTTTTTTTTTAAAGTTATTTCAATAACTTCCTGAATGACCCAGTTCTTTAAATTTTATAACTTTTCCTCTCTCTCTTTCTTTTTTTTTTTTTGTTTAAAGAGGTGGGAAGGAAAAAAAAAATAAAGGGATAAAGAATGGAAAAGTTTAATAGAAGGAGAAAAAGTCTATTAAAAAAAAGACGCAGGCAGCCCGTCTCGGGGGAAGAGTTGAAATATTAAAGAAAGGAAAATCGCTTCTCCGGCTGCCGAGACAGAGGAGGAGAATAGAGCGGCTTTAAGAGAAGGAGCTGTGCACTTTTAATTGAAAAGAGGGAGATTCAAATGAACTATCCAATATCCCCCATTAAAGAAAGGAAGAAAGACGGACCCTGGCCGCTTTGCTACGCCAAGAAATTGCTAAAGCCCCAACTTTCTTTCTCTCCCCCTGCCTCGAAAGTTATAGGAAAGAGGGATGAGAGAAAGGAAGAAAGAGAAAAAAAAGGGTCTTTCATACAAGAGGAACTCAAGGGAATGGGGGAGGAGGGTGGGAAGAGAGACCAAGTTTTATTCATTTATTTTATTTTATGAGATGAGTAAAAATAATATATATAAAAAAAAAAGGCAGAGTTTTATAATGTCACAGTGTTTGGAAGCAGCAGCAGAAGGGAGAAGAGAGGGGGGAAAGCAACTAAGAACAGAAGGGCCAGCTCCAACCACCCGCCGTACAAGCCTCTCTCCCAACGAGATTCAATTAATTGATAACAAGAGGCATCAAATTAATTTTTCAAGGATGTTAGATTTTGATGAAGGAAAAAATCTCTCTGATTTTAATCGGGGCGGCGTTTAAAAGGCATAAATGAATATCCCTTTCTAATCATCTGAGGCGCCGAGGAAGCACCAAGCGGTTAACGTGAAAATTCAAATCGTTTAATTAGGGGGGGGCGAGGGGAGGTGGCCGCGGTGGGGGAAGGGGACCTGGGCTTTTCTTTTTAAAGAGCTTTATGAAGAAATTATTTTTAAAATGATTTCTTTCAAGCATCTTTGCTCCCCCCCTCTCCCC
>NW_009649114.1:2676717-2679248 GCF_000708025.1 Charadrius vociferus
TTAACGGGAAAAAAAAAAAAAAAAAAAAAATACTCCAAACTCCCAGGGAAAAAAAAAACCAAACAAACAACCCACACACAGGAGGAAGAAAGTGTGATTTCCCAACACGCACAACTCCCCGTCGAGAGCCGCTCTGCACCTCCCCACGGGACGGGGGGTCACGACACGGGGGGGGTTCAGCCCAAACACCCCCTCAAAATCCTATTAAAATAATTAAAAGCACCTCCCGTCGCCGGGGTGGCACCGGACGGAGCCGCAGGCGGAGCGGAGCCCCCACCCAAAGGCAGCGGTTCCAGGGACCCGCGCAGCAGAGGTGCGCGTGTGTACGCGCACACGCTTGTGCAAATACACACACTTGTGCATGTTCGCTCGCACGCACGCCCACACGTTGTGCCCACTGCGCACACACGTGCGCGTTTCCACGCTGGTGCACACACACGCTGCGCATGTTTGCACACACACTTACGCGCACACACAGGTTGTGCATACTTGCACACACACATGCACGCACAGATGCGCACACACAGGCTGTGCACTTACACACACACGCTTGCATGGACACACACGTGCATGTTTGCACACACATGCACATTCACACACATGTGCACATTCATACATACAGGTGCACACACACGTGCACACACACACACACAGGTGCACACACATGTAAATATTCATGCACACATGCGCACACACGTTGTGCACATTCACACACACATGCACACACATGTGCACATTCACACACACAGTGCATGCACACACAGGTGCATTCAGACACACAGGTGCACACACACACGTACATATTCATGCACACACATGCGCACACACATTGTGCACATTCACACACACATAGAATCACAGATTCTATGATGGATTTTCATCTATTTATAATGCTTTCCAATCACTTCACGCACACACGTGCACACACATGTGCACATTCACACACAGAGGTGCACACACACACGTACATATTCATGCACATATTCATGCACACACGTGCACGTGCACACTTGCACATTCACACACACGCGCGTGCACACACGTGCATGTTGTGCACATTCACACCACCACCCCCCCCCCGCTGCTCCTCCCGGCCATCGCTCCGCACCCCGGCGCCCGGGTCCATCCCCGCAGCGGCCGGCATCGCACCAGCATCTTGCCCAGACTCCAGCATCTCCCAGTAAATCCCAACTGGGGGTTAACTCTCTGACGCCGTACCCAGTGTCCGCCTCGCACAATTATTTTTTCACCCCATCAGCGACGCAGGCAGCGGGGACACGCGCGTCTCCCCCGGCATCCCACCGGCGGCAGAGCCCCGAGCCCCCGCAGCGCACAGGCAACACGCCTCGCACACGCAAAATCCCCTCCGGCCCTCCGAGCACGCGGCTCGAACGCGGTGTGTGTCCCCCTCGGGGCACCCGAGGAAGAGGAGGGCTCATCCTCTCGCACGGAGCCAGGCAGAGCATCGCCCCACGCCGGGCGAGGAAGAGGGGGGCTACGGAGAAGCATCTGAACTTGCCCGGGAGAATGACACCCGCATCCCCGCGGCACCGGTACTACCGGGAAGGGTAACGGCAGTGCCGGGGCGGAGGAAGGCTCCCAGTGAGGGGGTGTGTATGGGGGATGCTCGGAAATAAAAATAAACCCCAAGCTGCAGGAGCACCCCCCAGCCCCATCCCCACTGCAAAGGGCGAGGGCAGAGCCGGGGAGGGAAGAAAATGAGCCGGAGAAGGTGAGGGACAAAGCGGAGCAGGACGAGGAGCGACGGCACCGCCATCGGGGTGAGGGGTAAAGCGGAGCAGGATGAGGAGCGACGGCACCGCCATCGGGGTGAGGGATAAAGCGGAGCAGGACGAGGAGCGACGGCACCGCCATCGGGGTGAGGGACCCGGCGCTGGGACACGAGCCCCCGCCTCAGAGCCCGAGCGATGTTTTCCAGCTGGGTTTGCGTCAAGTCAGCCTGGAGGTCGCTCAAAGTCTCTTCTGGCCTTTAAAGAATCCGGAGGGGAGGGGGGGAAAACAAAGAGTCACGGTGCCTATCGAACAGGAGGGAAGAACTCGGATGCCACAAGTTTTCCCAGACTCCGTCGTGTCTGTGCGAAAATTCATCCAGAAAACGCTCTGTTTAACACAGAGCTGCACGGCGATGCTTTCCACTGCAAATCCCATTTCTATGCAGGAAGAGGCCTGGTTTCCATCCAGAAATTATGCTGCTCACGAGGAGGGAGAAGAAAAAAGGCGGCGGGGGGGAGCACTATCCTTGGGCATTTTCAAACTCCCGGTCTGAAGTCCATTTTTTCTGCATCCAAATCAAGAGGCGAGCATGACCCGAGGCCGGCTCCGTCTCGCAGCCACCGCCGGTCTCGGTGCTTTCAACCAACCTTCCTCATTTTCTTTCTGCGCAGCTCGGCTCCATCGCGCACGGACTCACCGTCTCCCGCTCTGCCCGGGCAGCCGGCACTCCTGCCGAGCAAACCGCGGCCCCCGAAGCCGAACAAGGCTCCCGACCGCCCCGACGCATCCCCTCACCG
>NW_009649114.1:2679977-2680796 GCF_000708025.1 Charadrius vociferus
GCATTCCTGGGTGATGCTGATCCACCCGGGCTCCTGAGCCCTGTCCATCCCCTGAGCTCAGCCCTTACCAGACCGCACTTTGGGACGCAGCACCTTCCCGAATCCGGGCAGCACATTCCCGCTTTATGGATTGGGATGGAGCTGTGGGGAGGATGAAGCGAATTGACAGAGGTCGTGCAGCAAACCTGTGGCAAAGGCGATTTGCACCTCCCCAATCCCTGTTCATCCCAGGCAGCGGGTGATGCTTCCTCCCGGGACCAGCGAGACCCCCAAAGAAGCCCACCTTCGGGGCGCAGAGCTGCCCAAGAGCAGCACACAGGCGGCTGCCGATGCTCCAGGCCAGACAAAGCCGTGCCGGAGTGGCCAAGGAGGGCACCTTCCCGCTGGCGTGGGACAGCCAGCGCCGTGCAAATCTGGGGGTTTATTACCGTTAATGCGGTGTTAGATACATCCTCGCTGCAAAGCACACTTGAAAAATTGTGGGGTTTTTCTCCCCCTGTGCACCCCTCTTAAAAATAATCCTCATTCTCTAAAATATTAGTTTCTGATTCACCAATTCCCAGCTCTACCAGCCCACACTTCACCCAGCCCTGCAGCTCTCGGCTGCCAAGTCCCAGGGACCCCGGGAGCACCCATGGGTGCTGGGGCAGAAAGGGGCTCGATGTGCCCACTGCCTCTCCGGCTCCCGACGTCCCCTCTGCCCGAGGACCCACTGATGGGGACCGTCACGAGGGACCCCAGCAGCAGCCGGCGCATCGCGAGCTGCTTTCTTTAGTGGGGACCCCAGAACCCCCCGCCGGGGGCACCGCGTCGGCGCGG
>NW_009649114.1:2680914-2686234 GCF_000708025.1 Charadrius vociferus
TCCCAGAGAGCCCCCCCCCCCCCCCAATTAGTGGGGAGCGAGCGCTCTGTGACCACCGGCTGTGAGACACAGTGCCGTGGATCCGCCACCGGCCACCCCAGGCAGGGCACCAACCCAGGGGATGTCCCCCTTCCTCCCTGGACCAAAACCCATCACGTCATGGCGAGGGAGGGCAACGACACCGGGACATCACATCAGACATGAACCGAACAGTCCAGGTCACCGACTCCCCCAAGGGACACACGTCCCACCTCCCTGCCCGCCCGAAGAGCCCCCGGTACCTGCCCGCACCGGCATCCCCGGCCAGCCCCCGCGCAGGCGACAGCTCCTGCCTGCTCCCAGGAATTTTAAAATACCGATTATTATTTTAAACCCCTGGCTAAACCCAGCGTCTCCCAGCTCGTTCCCAGCCCCAGGGCGATTCCCAAAACACTTATATCTGCAACAGCGCGGACCAGCGGAGATCTCCGCTGCAGTCGGAACGGACCGGTCCTGCAACGAAAGGAGACGCGTGTCCCCTCCGAGGGCGGAGGGCTGCGGTCTGTCCCTCCATCCCTCCCTGATGGACGGGTACCACCTCCGTCTCTTCCCACAGCAGCCCAATCTACGACTGGAAATTCAGCGGCACTGACACTCCCCACCGCAGCATCCACTGCTCCGGTACGGCAGGGACACAAGTGACCAGATGCCACCGACCTTCCCCAAAGGCAGCATCAATCCCCAAATAAGCTTCCTTGCCCATTAAATTTTCTCTCCTTGTGTTTCTAAACGGACTGGCCTTTTCATCAGAGAGTATTTTAAAACCACCGGCTCTATAACCCAGAGGGAAATCACTCCGGCACTGAAGCTGCTCAGCTTTCGCCCGGGCGATGCCGGCGTTGGCACCGGTGCCGTACCCATGCGGTGCAGGAACAAGGCGGCGTTCGATGCACGGACGGGGCTGCTCCGGCAGCCCCCCAGTTTGACCCAGATTCAGAGCCGCGGCCCCACTTCCCAGGGAAAAGGACATTTGTTCAGGGCTGGAGCCCGCCAGCATCAAGGGGAAAGACTTCAAGGGATTTTGCAAAAGGCCCTAAAAGCAGACTCTGCCTCGCTCGGTATGAATAAAAACCTGGTTTAAAAGGAGAAGCATGAATAACCCGAATAGAGCCGAAACGACCCTGACCTGCCCGCCGCATCCGGAGAGTCCCGAGCATCCTTCGGGGCAGGCGGAGCATGGCCCCGGGGATCCGTCCCATTAAGAGGAACCGGACTGGTCCCCACAGCCCCCAGTGCCGCTGCCGGGGTGAGCGGAGGAGCCGGGGAAACTCAGACCCAAATTTCAGCACAGATCTTCTGCCCATCACTACGGCACAAGAAGGATGAGACCGACCTCGTGTTGCGCCCTGGGAGCGGAGCTCAGCCAGAAATCCCTCACCGGGAGGTTCTCCGGCGCGCTCGCACCCCCCGCCCCGGCCAGAACGGGTTTTAGGACATTTTCCTTTACTTGTTTTTCTCGGGAACACATTGACTGAGCATCTCCCCCACCCAAAACACACAACAAACCCCACATTCGGAAAGATTTTCCCCAAGAGTGCAGAGATGCCTGCGCAGGTTGCACAAGCCCCCGAGGGGCATTTTGGGGGGCCGGCACTCGCTCACCCCCCCTGTACACAGCAGTGATGCCCCACACTCTGCAGCCCCCATGTCCCCGCCAGAGGGGCCGGAAAGCGAGAAAAGCCACATCCAGGTCTCCCTGCGCCCGGTGTACATCGGGAACCTGTTCTCTCTCGCCGCTCCTTGCATGCCCCCCAACTCTCCTGAGCCACCCCCGGGGCTCCATCAGCCGGCCGAGCACGATGCGCAAACCCATCGCCCGACCCCCCCGCTGCCGTACCGCAGGATCCGCCGGAGCTTTGCGGGCACCTGAGAAGCGAGTGCCCCATCCTGACCCCTTCCCAGGAGGGGACCGAGCCCAGCGCCGAGGACAGAGGGGACCCCGCACCCAAAATATCATCAGCCCCCCACCCCCCCGCAGGCGGTTTCGGAGCCTTTCCCACGGCATTTCGCTTAGCGAGTGCTTTTGGTGGTTTCATCCCCATCCATTGGGGTCTTCCACAGAAACCAGTACAGCCCCGACCCCAGCCAGCTTTGCACCGGTGCAGGATCTGGCCCCACGCATCCCAACCTGCCCCTTCCTCTCCTTTATCCGCTTCTTGGGTCAAACCCAGACGCCCCCACAAGCAGCACCCTACAAACCCACCACCCCCAGTGCTGAGGGGCATCGAAGGGACAGGACTGGGACCCACTGAGGGGGTCAGGAGCATCCTGGACCGCGGCTGCCGAGAGGCTGAGACAAATTGGGAGCGATGGGATGCACAGCAGCACCCTCCTCCTCCTCCTCCTCCTTCTCCCCCCAACCCCAGATTTACCCACACAGCAGGGGACAAACACCCCTTTTGTTTGCCAAATGAGAAATCGTGTCGATTTTGAGGTTTTCATTTATTAACGGCGAACATCTGTGCCAGGCGGAGCGGTCGCAGCCCGGCTGCCCACAGCCCGCTGCCGGCAGAGGCGAAGCCGAGCACCGGGCACGGCCACGCACACAGGAGATGGGGAGGGGGGAGAGACCAAAACACGCCACGTCCCGCCGGGACCCCACTGCGGAGATGCAGAATAAAAGCGGGAGAGCGCTCCGGTCAGGAACCGATTTCACTGCGGGGGGGGAAAACGGGTTGGGAAATAAAAGTGTAAATACTTTGGAAATATCCCCGGAGAAGGGCAAAGCTGGAGACGGCACTTTCTAAAAGCACAGCTTCACCCCCACCTGAATCCATCTCAGCAAAATAAGGTGGGTTTGGGGTTGTTTTTTTTTGGCAGCTAGGCAGGGCACAGCACACTCTCAAAATCCACGTTTTCAAGAGTCCCTTTCCCTGCCACAAAAGTTACAGGACGCTTTGCCCCCAACCCCACCTTTATTTTCTCTCCTTCTTCCGTTTATTTTTTTTTTTTTTTTTTAATCGGGCCAATAGCGCTTTTTTTTAACCGAGTCACCCCGCGCTCCGGGGATTTCCCCCCCCACCGTCAGGTCTGGCCGCATCCCAGAGGGATCGGCTGGGGGACTTTGGACTCTGGCAGAAGGACTCAGCCCGTTGGGTGACGGCCACCCGCCGGGAAACCCTCTGGGTGGCACAAAGCATCTCACCCCCTCCTCCCGCCCATCCCAGCTGGGAGCCGGCACAGGGATGCGGGGCCAGAGGATGCCCGGCAGCACTGGCCCCTTGCCGGGCGCATGGAGCTCCTTTGGGTGAAGGGGGGAGATATCCAAGGGAAAAAAAAAAACCCAACAAACTGTGAGTTGTTAAAGGGTGTTTTGGTTTTGTTCGAGGCAGTGGGGTCCTGTGCTGCTTCCACACCGTGCTCGGGAGCGGTGAGTTTTGGGGTGCGCTTCTCCAACCGGAGCAGCCCAAAAACTCTTGCAGAAGGGCTCCCAGTGCTGCGCAGGTGGCTGCCAGGACACAGCCTGGCAAGTGGCACCCAGAGGGGACACGACACCATACGGGACCCCCCAGGCCATGGGGGAGGGTTTTCCCTCCCCGATACGAGGTCTCTGCCCACTGCCCCCACCCAAACCCAGCTCCAGTGGAACCCAAAACTCCTGATGCTCAACAAGAACCTTTCTCTGTGGCAGGGATTTCTTGCCATAAATCATCCCCCCCGCCCCGGGGGTGGCTCCTCCAACACCCTCCTGACCACTCTGAGCCCCAAACAGCCCCAAGGCCTTTTGCCAGCGCTGCAGCGGGGCCCCTTCCCTCGAGATGTCCCCTGCCATCCCAGCCAGGCGCTTCCACCTCCCGGGAGCCGGGGGTGATGCTATCGGACAAGCCAGGAGCTGAGGTTTCCCCAAAGCCTCGTGTCCCAGGGGAGGTTTGGGGACAGTCCTGAAGCCGGGAGCATCCTCCCAGCAGCACCCAGGACCGTGTGGTCAAAGCGGGATCACCCGTACCAGAACCCCCCACCCCGTGGGTGGCCAACCCAACCGCCGCGCCGCCAGCCCGGCACGTGATACGCGGCGCCCAACCGAGCCACCGGCCCAGCGCAAGCTCCAGCACACCAACGAGCCATCCACCCACCACCCCCACCCCCCCGGGGGCCAAGCAGCACCAGTAGAAAGTCACTGGGCAAACACATTCCCACCGCCGGGCAACTTGGAAGCAGAGAACCAAAGCCGAGGGACCACCGGGAGGAGGAGATGCTCCTGGGCAGATGCGGTCCCAGCACATCCTTCCCTTGCGAGCACAAGTTCCGTAGCCTAATATTTCATGTTATTCAACCTACTGCAAGCCTTCCGCCACTCTTTTCTAGGGCTGAAGACATCTTTTCCCAAACCCACGACAGCTTCTCCTAGGTGGTCCCCATCCAGACTTCGCTACAGGCGAACAACTAAAGGACAGTCTCCGGCTCGCGGATTCACACTAAGCAGGCAAAAAGAAAACCCCTCACCTCAACAAAAAAAAAAACCCAAACCACTTCAATATTTATAATATAAATGGATAATTTCCCTGGGAAAGTTCACAGCATTTTCTAGATTGAAAGCTGGAATAACTTGCACTATCGCCCCTCCGGATGCTCGCCTCACCCTGCCCGAGCGCGCGGGAAGCGCTCGCTGCCCCGGATGGCACCGTTGGCGTTTTATGCCTTTATTAGCCTCAGCGCAGTTAAATCCCACCAGATAAACCCAGCTCCGCCAGTGAGCTGGCAAAGGTGTGTTGAAATAAGTTGTTTCAACACCGCCCGCTCCGGGCGAGCGGCTCATCCCCGGGTTTGTCTCAACGGGAGCATCGGTGCCCGAGCAAAAACACCCCCCCCGGGGACGGCACCTTCCCCGAGCCACGGGCGCTGCCACACAGCCCCACAACACGCGCCGAGCACGTACCCATCGCACGGGGGTCCTCCTCCTCCCCGGGGGGGCCGTCCCCAGCCCGGTTTCCCGGCTGGTGCCGGCTCCCCCCCAAAGCGTGGAGGGGCGGTTGGCCACGAGCCAGAACAAACAGCCTCCCAATCACCCCCAAACTAGAGCTCCCCATGTAAATTTTTTTTTTTTCCTTCCTCTAGTAACTTAAAAATTATTTTTTTTTTTCCCCGCACCTTTCCATGGTTTTAAAGGTAATCTTCCAGAAAGAAATTTTATTATGTTTTTTTTTCCTTCCTCTAGTAACTTAAAAATTATTTTTTTTTTTCCCCGCACCTTTCCATGGTTTTAAAGGTAATCTTCCAGAAAGAAATTTTATTATGTCACCTTTCACTTCCAATAAACACACGCCGGAGCCCCCGGCAGAGC
>NW_009649114.1:2686504-2687847 GCF_000708025.1 Charadrius vociferus
CGGTTTTTTTTTTTTTTTTTTTCTATCATCCTTAAAAAAATATATATATATAAATGAAGAAGAGCGGCTCCCGCCACCCTGTGCCCAGCGCTCCGCGCCGGCTGCGCTCCTTTCCCCGGGGATCCAGGTACCGCTATGGCCGGCCCCGTGCCCACGGCTGCGCCGCAGCATCCTAATCCCTTAATGACTTCCCTCCAGCTCCGTCCCCAGATCTAATCTCTCTCCTCCAGCGGGATCTTTATAAAAATATAACGTGGCGGACGGACCGATCGCGCTCTCCTCCGCAGCATCGCGTTGCCAACCTCCGACGGGAGCAGCTCTCCTCCTCTGCTGCTTCTGCCTCTCAACTCTTCCCTCTCCCCGATGTTATTCCACTCGCAAACACGTTTTTGTCACGGGCATGCTGATTACCAGCAACGTGTTTTTTATCATAGACACTTGCCTATGCCATTGCCAAAAGGGGTTTAAATTAGGAAAAGTTTTTAAAAAAGCCCCTCAAGCAGCATTTTCGCTGTATTTCACACAACCACCACTTGCAGCGGAGGAGGGGGGGGATATTAGGAAGTTTTTCAAGCTGTGCCCAACCCCATCGTGACCCACAAGTTATATCTGACTTTAAAAGGGGCAGCACAGCGAGCAGGGGGAGGGGGAAGGTTTTACAAGGTGACGGAATGGGCGCAAGCCCTTCCCCACCACCGGGCAGCGCAGCGGGCGCCACTGGCCCAAACCCCCGCGGCCGCCCGGAGGGGCAAGCGGGACCAGCCCCACACAAGCCAGACGGCCACTCGCTGCCCAACTGACCATCGCGCCCCCCGGGGATTATTTTCAAGCCAGCAGGTACCCCCGCCTTTCTCTCGGGTCCCCAGGAGCGGCACACGGAGGATTTTTTTACATCCTCCGAGACAAATGATAAGTTTCCAAGTGCGTTTCCCATTTTATTTCCCCTCTTTTTCCCACTCCCGCTAACGCAGAGCTCATCCCTCCGAGCGGAAGATGCCCACGGCGCATCCCTCCCCGGGCAGGACCGAGCCCCCCAGATGGGTTTGCGAGGGGGGGGGGTGTGTGCGTCCCCCTGCCCCACGTCACCCCCGCGGCCGCGCCGGAGGAGCTGGAAATCAAAGAGGACGGGACAGGAAATTTCAAGTTTCCACTTCCAGCTCTGGCAGGTGACAGGGTCATTTCGGGAGCCCCGGAGGATAACCCCCCCCTCCAAGGGGGGGGGGGGACCCCCATGCACACCCCCCCCATCCCTGGGGGGATGCTGGGCTGTGAGCAGTGGGGAGCATCCCTATGAGACCCCCCCCCCCAAACCCCCTGCCAGCCCAAACCCGGGGGTCCCCCGC
>NW_009649114.1:2689145-2690807 GCF_000708025.1 Charadrius vociferus
CCCCCCGCCCCTTTCCAGTTTGATTTAAGCAATTTGGAGGGGGGAGAGGGGGAGGGAGAACCAACAAAAAAAGAAAAAGCAGGGGAATGAGGTGAGTTTTCCAAATGTGATTATTTTCTCCATCCACCCACTCCTGGGGGCTTGTTGGATTTTTCGATGGACTTTAAGGTTGGATTTTTCGATGGACTTTAAGGTGGGGTGGGAATTAAAAAAAATAAAAATAAAAATAAATTAAAAATAAAAAAAGACATTAAGAGTTAGATTTCACAAGAGCCCGAGACTTCGCTGTATTTAATTGAGAAGCCGGAGAGGCACGGATGGGAACGCGAACACACAGGGACGAGGGTGGCACCGCCTGCGCGAGACACATGTTGGGTTGATTTAACATCAAATGCCTGTTCTCCCGCGGACCACGTTTCTCGTGTAAATTTCTAACACACAAGAAGAAATTTGTAAAAGTAAATCCCACTTCTGGTTTGGGTTAAAAAACAACCCAACCTTTTAATACAGAAACTAATAACGTTTTTATTGTATGCCCCACAGCTTTACAACGCTTGCGGAAAAGTGAGGTCTTAATCCGACGCTAAGTTGGTTCCGAGTGTGGTAAAAGGCAAATCTCTGCGTATCGCGGTCTCCCAGCGAGACCGATGGGGAGGGAAGAGCTGCCTGAAGCCGACAAGCGATGCCGGGGAGGAATTCGGACACAAATTCCTCCAGGACTATATTAAGAATAGCAAAAAAAAAAAAAATAAAAAAAAATCCCAGCACAAGTTTTCAAAGCGGGCGCTTCCCGACCACTACTCCGAGCAAAGAGGAGTTCGCAGATGCCTGTGAATTGTTCCCACTTTCCCTTACGCAAATTTTTCTTTGTATTAAAAAGCACACAGGAGGGGAGAGAGGGGGAGAGGGACAGAGACAGCCCTTTGCTTATTTCTTTTTTTTTTTTAAAGGGGAAAGAAAAAAAAAAGACAAAAGAAAAACTCCCAAATGGAAAAAGAAAAACCAATTACACTCCACTTGTTCTCTCCTATACACACCTCCGAAACGCGCCTGCCAACTCAAAACAGATTTCCTACCACCGAAAGAAATATTCGGAGCAATCTGCTGCTAACGCAGCACTTTCTGAAGTGCCTTTCTTTTTTAGCGGGAGAGAGGGGGAGAGGGGCGAAGAGACAGAGGCGCGTTTGTTTATCACGCAGCCGAGGGAGCCGGAGCAGGGAAGAATAGAAATATCTGAACTTTGCCAGCGCCGGGGCTGGGAGAGCATCTCGCAAGGAAGGCGGACGCCGGGGTGGGAACGGGATGAAAGAGGCTGATGCAGAGCTCCCAGCGCCCCGCCGTCAGCTTCGCGGAACCCTCTTTCCCCGGGAACATCTCGACTCCCAGAAGACGACAGCTCCATAATACAAACTCTTTCCAAAACACGTTATTATTGCCGATATGATGAGTAGGCGCTGCCGGCATGGTCCCAGCCAGCTCGCCGAGACCTCCCGCGGGCACCGAGCATCGCGGCCAGGTTCCGCAGACCCCCCCCAAACCCTTGGAAAAAAAACCAAAACAAACCAAACAACCCCGACCTCACTCCCCTCTCAAACAAAGCCCCACCGAAACCCCTCCAACTTTGCCAAGAGGGTGAAACACCGGAACGGGCGAAAACGCGGG
>NW_009649114.1:2692970-2697139 GCF_000708025.1 Charadrius vociferus
GGCTGGAGACCCCACCAGCCCCCCCAGCCCTGCTCTGGTACACCCCGACATCCCATCCCACTGGCAGGGAGAGGGTCCCCAGAGCCCACCTCAGGGTGCTGGACCCAAACCAGCACTTGAATGCTGGACCCAAGCATCTGGATGGAGGCCCCAAACCTCCCTGCGGGTGCTGGACCCAAAGCATCACCTGGATGCAGGACCCCAAAGCATCGCCCGGATGCAGGACCCCAAAGCATCACGCAGATGCAGGACCCCAAAGCATCGCCCGGATGCAGGACCCCAAAGCATCACGCAGATGCAGGACCCCAAAGCATCGCCCGGATGCAGGACCCCAAAGCATCACGCAGATGCAGGACCCCAAAGCATCGCCCGGATGCAGGACCCCAAAGCATCACGCAGATGCAGGACCCCAAAGCATCGCCCGGCGCTCCGGCCTTGCCGCGAAGGCTGGCTCGGAGCAGCAGTTTGGGAGGCAACACTCCCAGCCGTGTGGGTTTGGGACGGATGGTCCAAATCTCACGTGGAAGGAGTGAAATAAAGTTTTTCGCAAAGTGTCGGAGTCAGGTCTGTTTCAATAGCACCAAAGTGAGACCGCTCTACATTCTCCCTTTTTTTACTTCAGAAGTAGCTTTTTGGAAATTTCCATTTTATGGACAGATAAAATAGTTTTAAAGGGTGAAAATGGAATGAAAAGTATTTCAACTCACCTGGATTTTATTTTTTTTTTTCTACAATTTAATTTTTTACAGGAAAACTGTTTTTAAAAAAATAACCTATCCTTGAATGAAAGTCTGTACCTGGGAATTTCTCTGCGATGGAAAAGCCGGTTCCCCCCAGCTACAGTCTCTGGTGGCCCCAGCAAAGATCCCAACAAACCCATCAGTCTTCTCCCACCCCTTAATCTTCCCTGGGGAGGACAAACAGGGCGAGGGCGAGGGCAGGGCGGGCTGCGAGCGCTGGACTCTCTCGGAGGCTGCGCCTTGCTCTCAACCCAACCCTTTGGGAGGCTTGGGATTTTCCGGAGGGCTCGGCTTGTTTTCAGGCAGCTCTGGGGCTCCCATCAGATGGGCGGTTGCTGCCCACTCACTTCTGCAGAATCGGGTACCGGTGGCAGGAGCCCGACTTTCTTGGAAGCAGGACTGGTGTCTCGGATGCGTGGTGCACGGGCGCTGCGGGCAGGGAAGGGCTCCGCTTCTTGTCAGCACCCTTTCCTTCGGGGAGAGACAGCTTTCCCCTCTCCCTTGCAATGAAAAACCAGCTGAAAAAAAAAAAACCCAAACAAAACCCCCGGTAGCCAGCTCTCGCCGCGCTCCCTGCCCTCGGCGGCGCTTTCTCCATGGCAGGCAGGGGATTTCCTGCACAGGGGGCACACGGCGCCGGGAACACCCAGGCACGAGCATCATCCATGGGAGCTCCCTCGGTGACTGGCCGAGCATCATCCATGGGAGCTCCCTCGGTGACTGGCCGAGCATCATCCATGGGAGCTCCCTCGGGGACCGGCCGAGCCCGCAGGCCTTCCACCACCCAGGACCCCGCAGCCACCATTGCGAAGGCACTTTTTGCTTTATTTATCTATTTATTTGCACAAAAAGGAAATTTTAAAGGTGTTAGAAAGCCAGAAAGTGTCGAGAGCCCTTTCTGTGCTCAGGATTCAGAGATAGGAAAACACCCCAACCCATTTCAGGGCCGGGTACCACACGGGAAATGGAGAAGCTTTGATTCTCCCCAGCTCGGCTCGGGTCCCCCCTGGCACTTTGCAAACCCGGGAAGGCTTCGTAGCGCCGAGACCGGTGCGATGAGTTTCCTCCCCACACGCAGAGGGGCAGTCCTGCAGAGGTTCACTGCCCTCCCTCTCCCCACCGTAGAATCATAGAATATATTTGGTTGGAAGGGACCTTTAGGATCATCGAGTCCAACCATCGACCCAACACTGCCAACGCCACCACTGAACCGCGTCCCTCAGCACCACATCTCCCCGGCTTTTAAATACCTCCGGGGATGGCCATTCCACCCCTTCCCTGGGCAGCCTGTGCCAATGTTTGATACCCTTTTCATTCCATCATTCCCGGAGGAATAACACCATCGTTCCCGGAGGAAGCCCTGACCCGCAGCAGCCAAACGGAGGCACCGCAAGTCCCTGCCTGCCCCTGCCTCTGCTGAGACCATTCTCTCCGGGCATTTTTGTGGGTTCGAGGAGTTTTATTTCCCTCCCAGGTACATAAAAGCTATTTTCCCAGTCTCCTCCCCAAATTTGTACCCCAATACCCAGTGTTCTGACTTTATGAGTTATTCACCCAAATGCCAGCCTCTGAAAAACTGAATATATATATTTTTTTAATCCCAAACTTGCACTTTTCTGAGTGAAAAATAGCTTTGAGTGACGAGCCTCGTCCAACCTGCGCTTGCCCTCTTTTCTCAACATAAGAATAGCCCCTTTGAAGACATCAAATAGCACCCGAGCGGGAAGGATTTGCGCAAAAAGACATGGGCAGCCTTCCACCGAGGGGAGGTTGTGAATTGAGCGCGGCCCAAAGATCCGTCTGTGTTCATCTGTGTCAGCCTGGGGAAAAAAAATAAATAGGAATGAGCCGGAATCTGGGTGAGGAGACACGGCTTGACCGGGCTCGAGTCAGGGTTTCGTACGGCACCTTGTGTGGTGGGGTTTGGTCTCTGAGGGACCACCTTGCTCCTACCACAGCTGCAGTAGATGTCAGGGATGGCTGCGGGGACGGCAGGGATGCTGCAGGGGAGGTCAGGAGATTCCCGGGAGGGCGACAGCAAGAGAGACCACGGATGCTCGTGCTACAGCGCCGAACTCCCAAAAGAGATAGAGAGAGGGGGAAAAAAAGGAGGAGAAAACTTCCTTTATTCTTCACCAAGCTTCAGGCACGTGTCATCTCCAATAGGGTGTAAGAGAGGCAGCAGGATTTATGGCTCTTGGATTAAACATTTCACATAATGTCTGGTTATAAAGCACTGAGACATGTGGCTGGAGGACCTGGAGTTAGTGTGGGTGTAAGTGCCGGGTCCCAAACGTAGTGTCCTTTGTCTCTTCTAGGAGAATTACATGTTCCGGCTCTTTCAAGCATGATGTTCATCCTCACTCATGCCTCTCCAATCGATCCCCAAACTCTTATTTGTGGGAAATTGTTTCTCCTGGCAGAGCTGTCTTTTCTCCCCCAGAAAGCGGCTGCTTTTCTAACCAGAATATTGAAAACCTTTAAAAAGTGAAAATTTTCAACCAAAGGTTTTCAACCCTGTGGTTACCTGGCATGGAAACGTTCTCAGTCTGCTCTACGGTTGACAGAAAACTGAAATCTCCCATGCAAAAGGTCAATTTGGGTTTGTCCTAAATGTCACTCAAGGCAAAGCAGCTCCAAACCAACCAGCATCCTCATCCTTCCAGGCAAGTCCTCTCCGAACTGGATCCAAAGCCCATTTGCTGCAGGTTATAATGGGTGGTGGAGCACATAAGAGCTGAAGCTCTTTTGTTTTCTATTTTTTTCTTTGATGGGATGAGTAACTCCAAGAAGAAAACTTGACTTTTCCAAAGTTGTTCATTTGAAAAACCTGTATTTGAAGATGTGAACTCATCCCCTAAACTCCTCTGCTTCCTTCCTCGTCTCAGATTCTCTCCCTTCTTCTTTCAAGGCTAAATAAGGAAAAAAAAAAAAAAAAGAAATGATGGAAAGAAGCAAAAGAAGAAAATTAGGAATGGGAAAATAAAATTGGGAATGGGAAAATAGGGAGAACAAGGGAAGAAAGTTACTTTTTCCATTGCAGAGTAGTGTTTTGGGGAGGGAGCTGTGCATTGGCACAGCTAAGCCCCAAATTCCCATCCCTTCCAAGGTGGAAATTTCAACAGAGGAGCAGAAAAGCTGCTTTTCCACCCAAATTACACCAGCCCTTTTCCTGTGGTCCTCTCAGCACCCTGTGAAGCTGCGGTGCCCGGCAGCGCCCAGACCTCAGCCCTCCATCCCTGCCCCCCCTCCCCCCATCTCCCCCGGGGGTCCGCGCCTGAGCCACCCCGGGGTTCACCTCGGCAGCGTTTGCAGCTGGGATGCGCCGACCGGAGAAGGGTACAGGATGAGTCCTCCTGGGGATAAACCCACCGCTCTGAGCACTGCATCCCCAGCCTGGCGAAGGGGCTGGGGATCCCACAGGGCTGG
>NW_009649114.1:2697581-2703721 GCF_000708025.1 Charadrius vociferus
CAGCCACAGACCGGGCTCGGCTGGGCTCTGGTGAGCCGAAGCTAACGGTTACAGGAGGGACAGGCGAGAACACCAGCGCCCGGGTGTGCTGCTCCCACCCAGGCAGGAAAGGATGTGGCGTGGGGGGTCTCCAGACTGTGACCGATTTCCCTCCCTGCCTGCACAGCCTCAGCGCAGGAGAGAGACGGAGGGGAAGGAGGCTGCGAGCGGAGGGGGCCGCGGATCGCCCTGCTGCAGGGCGCCGTGCCATCCCCGACAGAGCCGTACCCACCACGTGCCACGCCGTGCCGTGGCACCGGCACACGGAGACACACCACTCCTGCCTTCCTTCTCCCCACAGGCATGTGCTGTCGTTTGGTGGTTTTTTTCTTCTCCTTTCCCATCTTTTCCCTTTTTTTTTTTTTTTTTTTTTCCTTCCCATTTATCTGCTTTTCAAATAACGTTACTCATCCAGAGCAGGACGTCTGCGTTCAGCGCTCACCGTGTTTGTCTGCATTGTTTCCTTCGGGGAGATGCTCACCCGCACGCGGTGACTACTTGTCTGAGTCGTCACGGTGCCGAGCGGTGGGGATTACTCACGGTGTAAGGTTTGAGAAAGGAGGGGGGGAGGCCAGATTCGGCGCTTTGTCTGCAGTTGTTCATTTCTCACTCTTTGATATATTTTTTTTTTATTATTTTTTCCACTCCTTTCTTCTTCTGCCAGTGCTCTCCATCCTGGTGCTCCGAGCTCCCTCCTCCTTGCTCCTACACCGGGACCAGAGCATCTGGCCAAACCCCTGCGGGATGTAAAAGCACTTTTTCTGCTCTGCCCCACGGGTTCCCTGCCCCCTCGCACCCGGCCGGGAGAATCACTCCTTGCCTTTGGGACCCCCCTCTCCCCGCGCTGCCCACCGCCACCGGCTCTGCCTGCTCCGCCATTGCCCGTTTCTGCTCACTCTTGGCCCAACTTTCCCTCCCGTCTCCGCCACGGCGTTCCCACGCCGCACAAACCGCTCTGCCCAAGCCGGACCAGAGCCGACCCCGCACCCCCCCGCTGCTTCCTCCAAAGAAGACCCAGACCCGGAGTGTAAAACCTCAGCCGTCATTAGGCATAACAGTGGGATAAAGGTGGGGAAAAAATACCGAGACATCCCGAAAATCCTTGTTTCAGCCCCGGGGCTCGGCCGGGCTCCCCGAGGGTGCCTGCCAAGGGCTGATGCGGGCACGGCCGTGTTTGCGCTGCTGGGGCACAACCCGCTGTTTTAAGCACGTGCTTGGGAAGACTCAACAGAAAAGCATTTGGGACACGGTCCTTCCCTTCCTCCGTGCAAAACCGCGGCAGATCAATGAATATTTTAACAAAGAAATATTTCATTAAAAGAGTTGATTGCTTAATGAACTGTCCCTGTGAGCCATCAAAATGCAATTTTTTTTTTTTTCCTCCCTTTAACGAAGGCGAAGATTCATATCACGAAGAACTGGCTTATCAAATTACCGTAATAGCCTGTGTAGACCAAGCCCGTGGAGCGGTGCGGGGAGGCCGGGGGCTGCCTCGCACCGGGGATGCGACTCTACGGGCATGTGTAGATGATACTGAACAAGACGGGACCAGACCGGGGTCTCTGGGCAGTACTGCAATACGATCTGTAAATAACAGTGGTTGGAATCGCATGAGGCAGGTCTGTTTTCCTTTGGGCTGCTGATATTTGAAGGGAAAGAAAATTATCCATCTTTTTTTCCCCATCCTAAGAACATCGTGATAAAGGGACAGCATCTGGTTCAAGACCCATTAAAAGCCAGTTCTGATGTCTGAGTCTACAAACTCGGCAAAGCTCTGCCAGATTTACACCAGGGTTCCAGCCTTGGTTACCTGCCTCTCATCTTGGGTGATTAAAACAGAAAGGCATCCAAAAATGTAATCATCTCTCTCTTATCGATGCTGTTCGCTTGCTTGTGTGCTGTGATGGAAATAGCCGAGCGCTTCCCATCGCTCCCGCTGCTCCCCCTGGGGCTGCCGGGCAGGACATCGTCTCGCTTCCTTGCTCCTTTTTAAATTTTCCATTGCGTTGCCTCTGGAAAGTTTATTAATGAAAATATTCCTCTTCATCTCAGGTTTTGTAAAGGCTTCGCTTAGGGCGAGCTGTGATGCTCGCTGGGCTCCCGGGCCGGGCACGGCTGGCGGGAGCGGAGTCATTAGCGGGCGGGAAATGAACAATAACCTGACAAGAAACGACCAATTTTCCATCAATTAGAGCGAAGCCTCTTTTTGTCTTTTTGTAAAATTAAGTTTTGCTGACTGGTGATTACTTTGGTCTGATGACAATTCATTAAAATCTACACGGGGAGGATGCTAACGGCGCGGCCAGGAGGAGGAGGAGAGGGAGAGGTGGCGAAGCAGCCGGTGCCGGGGTTGAGATGCCCTTGGATGGAAACGTGGGTTTGGAGGAAGGCTCTGGAGGTCAGGATCTGGCCCGTTTAATGCTCCAGCAGCGGGACAGGACACGGAAGAAGAGGGAAGCGGCTCCCAAAAGCAGGGCTGCAGGAAGCCGTCCCCGCTCGCTCTCCGGCGGGAGCACAAAAGCACTTTGTTTGGGGCCGGAGTTTGGCTTCTCATGCCGCTTCCCCCACTGAGGGCTCCTCCGCCACCTCACTCCGCTTCCACGATGCTGCAGCATCCCTGGGTCCGACGCCAGCCCGGGATGCCGTCTGGGGCCACAGAGCAGCTCCTGTGAGCTTGGGGACAACAGGGACACGTGCCACGAGCCCTGGTGCAGCCCGGGGCCGTGCTCGCTGTGCCCGCGGGGCGGCTGCCCGGACCCTGCGGAGGTGCCACGGATGGGGATGGGCTGGCAGCGGGGCTTTGAGTTGGGCACACGCGGGACCGGGGATGGGCAGCGGCAGGAGTGAGCTGGTCCTGCGAGACCAGATGGGGAAGTCGCCATCAGCACCTTGAGCAACCGCCCAAACCAGACGCCGTCGAGACCAAACTTCTGTTAAAGAGTGAGGGGAAAAGACGCACCAAGTTTTGCATTTGTAGACACGCATGTGTGTGTGTGTGTGTGTGTGCGCACAGAGGCACAGGAGCCTTTAAAAGTCAAGTCACACAATGGGTCAGAGCTGCCTCTGTCACAGGATCGGGCCTCCTCGTCCCCCATCTCATTCCCCAAACCAACGACAGAAGTTTCTCGGGATGCTGCTCCCTCGCACGCACCTGGTCTGTGCTTGAGTGGGCACTGGGGGGCCCTAAGCCGACAGGAGGCCCCCTCAAACATCCTCTGCACTTTGGAAAACTTTCCTGGGCGAGCCTCACCCCGAACTTTCACTTTTATTTACTTATTTGCAAAAAGTTTCCCGACGATCCCAAATCCGGCGCTCATCCGCACTGACTTTCTGCGGAAAGGAGCTGCCCCTGCAATCCCTTCCCAGGGAAACGGGCAGGGATTAGATCATCAGACGGCGATTGTGAAAGCTGAGTGAGTATTTACTGTAAGAGGGCTTTGATTCAGCGAGGCGGGGGTTCAAGTGCAAAGTCAATGGGACGGGAGTATGTGCTTCTGCTCTGGGCTGAACCGGAGGCACGGCCAAGCCCTCCCTGCCCGCCTCCCCGAGCTCCCAGACTCCCCAGTCCCCGTCCTGCGGGAGGGCAGCAGCAGCCGGGTTTGGAGGATGCAAAGATGTAGTAGGAAAAAAAAACAACAAAAAAAAGTCAGGTTCTCACCAGGTTCTTTTCTTGGTCTTCCCAAAACTCACTGCAACTTCAGAAGGGGTGAAGTCTGCAGCTGTTTTTTTTTTTTTAACAGTACCCAACTGGGCATACTGGGTAAACACAAGGATGATTTGCTCTGTACGCTTTTCGTCACTCTATTTCTAACTTTATTTGGGAGGGGATTTCCACAAAAAGCCATAAAAACTGGGGTTTCCCATTGAAAAGCTTTTCATGTTCTTTCATGACCTTTGTTCAACAATGACCTAATTTCACTCAAACTCTGGCACATACTATTCCTGAGGTGGGAGGAGAAGTGGCATTCAAAATTGGGTCAGTTTTCATTAAAAATGCTTCCGTTTACTAATAGTTTTTCATTTGTCAGAAGGACTCGGATCCACTCAGAACGCCACTCGGCGCAGAGGGGACGGCTGCCGTTCTTGACTTGAGAAATGGGTTAATCTTCATGGGAAATCACTCGTCACCGCTGTCGATGCTCAAGGACTTTCTGGCTCTTAGCTGAAGACCTTTCTTCCCCGAAAGGCTCAGACGGACGCGGTGCCACGGTGCTACACGGCGCCCGCGATGGCTGCGCCTTCCCCGGGGTCTCGTGATGGGTGATGGGTGGTGGGACCAGGGGGGGTCAGGGGCTGCTCGAAGCTGGGCCGTGATGGTTGTGCCCATTGTCACATGTGTAACTCACCCTTCGGTCCGTGCCCACGAGCGACGCGTTGGCCGGGGAAGCTCGAGTTCAGCCGTGCCCCGGGAAAGATACAGGAGGGAAAGATGAAAGCAACCGGGAGGATGAAACATCCCATACCCTGACCTAATTCAGAGCCTAATCCAAAGCCTGCCCTAATCAGGGGGATCTGAATCTTAAAGTCTGATCCTGCCCCCCCCCTCCAGCCCCAGTAAAGCAAATGGGAAAATGCAGCGGGATTTGGGAGATGGGGGCCAGCTGCCGTGCATCCGCAGAGGCTCCTCGCTGGGGCTCTTGCGGACCGATCGGGGTGTGGGAAGGGACCTCTGGTCCCCAGAGAGACGAGAGCTGCAAAACTTCACTTTTTGGAGCCGTCCAAGATGGGTCAGGAGGGAAGACGCATTCAGAGAGCGGCAGAGCCCGCGGACCCTGCGATTAAACCCTGTGAGAGCCGTGGGGCGGGCAAAAGCTGGCAATAAACCCATCTAAAAACAGAAGTGAGGTGGAGAAGGAAGGAAAGCAAAGCAGCCGGCTCGCAGACCCGTTCCTGCCGCCGCTTCTCAAATGTGTAAATTATGCAGCCATTTCACGGGACACTTAGGAGTCAATTTGCAACGCGGCTCAGGGGGGAAATTGGGCACATAATTCCCCTGAACAATAACCGGGAGCAGCCCGCTTAATTTAACTCCGAGCCTGCACCTAGTTAGCGCTTTGCCGAGGGGAGGATGCTGCGGGTACCGGCACCACGTGCCCGCATCCCGCCGGACCCCCGATGCTGGCGGCGAGGCCAGGAGGACCGAAGGGCAGCCGGGGACCGGTGTCCTTTGCGAGGCAGCGGCTGGTGCGTCCCACGCCGGCTCGCACACGCGCCGCGCACCATCGGGCTCCGGCAGCCCGGAGCACAGTGGCAGCAGGCTGTTCTCATTACAGCCCAATGAGGCTGTTTACTCACCCAGCTGGAGACAGTTAGAGAGTGATAAATAATGAAAGAGAAAACATGATTTTCCCCTCTGTGGTTTCTATTTGTGTAACCATATGTCACAGCTCAATACAGCAGCATTTTTTTCTGCTTTATTCAGGAAAGAGTTGATTTTTTCCATAGAGCGGCTATTTTTTTCCCCACTTTTTTTTTTTTTTCAGTGCAGTGACTAAAGTATTTCTGTTTGTTTTCCTGTGAAACTCACTCATACTCACTCCCCTTAAAGTCTGGCTTGTCCTAATAACTGCAAAGGTTTGATAGGAGTATTCTCAGCTTCTTTTCAAATACCTGTCACCGGGCTGTGGGGGGAAGAAACAGCTGAAAACAGACCGGTGAAGGAACACCCCCCTGAGCGAGGTCTGCGAGAAGAGCTGAGCCCGCGTCTCTCAGGCTGCAGCAACTCTATACCGGAGGATAAAACATCTCAGAGTTTTCCCTGGCAAGGGAAGGGAGGGTTAGATGAGTGATAACTGTGACGTTTTTGCAAGGAAGGCTCTCCGAGTGCGTTGTTGGGGTAATAAAGCATCGCTCCTGCTGTTTTGCAGGTAGGGAAACTGAGGCACGGCACCGCAGAGGTTTCATTCAGGCAGTGACTCTGCAGCGGCCGAGCCCAGCACCCCGTGCACCCCCCCACATCCCAGCATCCCAGACTGGTGGGGGCTGGAAGGGCCCTCTGGAGCTCCCCCATCCCACCCCCCACCAGAGCAGGGGCACCTCCAGCAGTGGCACAGGACGGCGTCCAGGCGGGTTTGGGATGGCTCCAGAGGGGGAGACTCCCC
>NW_009649114.1:2703757-2719054 GCF_000708025.1 Charadrius vociferus
TTCCCATCCCCCCGGCACCTCCCTTGAAGGATTGATCAGCGTTGATGAGATCCCCCTCAGTCTTCTCTTCTCCAGACTGAACAGCCCCACGTCCCTCAGCCTTTCCTCGTAAGAGAGATGCTCCACTCCCCTCAGCATCTCCGTAGCCCTTTGCTGGACCCTCTCCAGCAGTTCCCAGTCCTTCTTGACCCGGGGAGCCCCGAACTGGACACAGTTCTCCAGATGGGGCCCCACCAGGGCAGAGCAGAGGGGGAGGATGACCTCCCTCCACCTGCTGGCCACACTCTGTCTGATGCCCCCCAGACAGATCTGCGCTGATCTGTGCCGGAGCGGCAGAAGCAGAGTTTCAACCAGGGAAAAAGGAGCTGGTGGGGAGGAAGGAGACAGCCTGGCAGGCGAAGGAGAAGATCTCGGATGAGCGCAGCTTTTTCTCGGAGGAAAAGCCCTTGCAGCGCAGCGCGCAGCCCGGCCTGGCATCGGGGAGAGCTCGGTGCGCGTACCCACGTGCGTGCCCTGGGGAGGGCAGGTCCCTGCAAGGCCCCTCTCCCTTCCCACCAGCTACCGCACACCTTCCTCCTGCAATTAGCCCCCCGGCACCCCCTAACGCCGCATCCCGGCTGCCGGCGTCTCTTCTCCTGCCATGCCCCCGCAGCCTGCAGTCTATTGTTCGGAGGTCTTGGCACGCTCTGCCGATGAGTTTCCCCTCGGAGCGCTCTGGGCCAGGGGCGTGCAATGTATTTTTTCGCCCTAGCAAGTTCTCCGGCTTCATAACATCCTCTTCCCGCAAGATACATCGTTTTGGGAGAGCAATTATCCAAGTGACCTCATCCATGTCTGCGGCATGAGGTCACCAACGTTCGGGGAGGTGCGCACCTAACCCGGTCCAAACGGGGTGTGCCGGGGAGCTCGGCTCATCCCGATCCGGCGTTTGGGCTCACTCCAGAGCCCGATCCCATCGCCGAGGAAACCAGCAATTAATTGTGGCATCATTCCCAGAGGCCAAACCAGGTACCCGAGCGTAGATGCGGCAGTGGTTGGATGGGTGTAAGAGCCCAACTGGCACTGGTTCCCAGTATCCCTGCCCGACGCACCGCCGTGGGCTTCGGGAGAGCTGCGCCGGGGCTGAATGTGCCCCTTTGTCCTGAAATAGCACCGAGTATGGTATCTCCCTCGCGCAGACCTCCTGAAACGAGACCCACTGACCCACCGCTCCGCCTGCCTTTGGTGGGGTCCGGGTCCCGTTACTCCGTGTGTAATCACGGCGCGTACACGATGTTCGCTGCGATACCTAATCTCTACAACCGGAATCCCAAAGCCTTGGCCGTGTTTGAATTACCTCAATTAAGTTTAGCAAACACACCTCCTCCTATGGCTGATCACTTTTGAAAACGCATGGAAACCATTTCTCCAGAGGTTTTGTGCGTAATAATCCCAGCGTGCCTCAAAGGAAGGTGACCATCCTCTGCTCCCCCAGCCCCGCGCACACGCACACGCGTTACCCAGGCGTTTGCGCAGCACTTTGCTTCGCTCGTTCCCACGTCTGCTCTTGTGACACCCAGCAGTGACCTGTTTGGGGTGAGTCTGGCACTTCACCACCTCCGCCAGCATCCTCCGGGTCTCAGAGGTGAGGTCCCACCAGTGAGACCATGGTCAAAAATGAGCTCAAATTCACCCAAATGCCGAAAAGTCAGCTGTCGCCCAGCCTGGAGCCACCATGTCCCAGCAAAACCACCCCAGCTCCAAGTCTGGACTGTACGCTGAACACTTCTAGTGTTGATGGAGGTGCCCTTTTTAAGGCAATTTAACCGGGGAAAATCAGTATCTTCTTGCTTCAGGTCACAGCGAGCTCTCATTGCAGGGCTTGAGCTGGACACTGGGGGAAGATGGACCCCGGTGGTTCCCCCGACCTCCCTCCCGCCCCAGCAACTTTTACAGCCTTCCACCAGCAGCCCAAACCCGCTCCTCGGGCCTCCAGGTCCTGCTCCTCTCCCCGCAAGCATCAAAAAATAAGGGCTGGGAATTTGTTGCAGGTTAATTGGGGTTATTTCGTATTAAAGCCCCTTTGCCTCTGTAAACCGACCCTTCGCTGCACGGCACCGGTGGTTTCTACGTGCGTTGTTACACCTCTCTCAGCACAGAGGGGGTTCGCACTCTGCAAAGGAGACGCGGATGCTGCCTCCGCTCCCGCGGCCCCAGGTGACTCTCCTGGCTGACATGGGACGTGCCACCTCTTTACCTGTGTCACCTCCTGCTGTGGGTCACATCAGCCAGGAGGTGACAACCCCCAAATCTTCGTGCCACTGTGTCGAACACCGGTGCAGATGTCATCCTAGAGACCACCTAGATGGCATCTGGAGGGAGTCTGCAGCCTCTGGAGGTGGCGTCCATCAGCTGGGAACCACAGCTAACGCCACGGCACGGGAATATCAAACCAGCTCCCTCCGGGTACCGTTTCTACCAACAGATCTGCCGTCTCCAGGCTTCCAGCCCCCACCTCCACAGCTACGCCCCGACAGTGGCTGTGCCAGGAAGGATAAAGGCTCTCCGTGGCTTTTTCCGCTCCTGGCTGTGCAAACACCCGGCCCTTGCTCCCGCCGGCTGCGTTCACCTCCGCACCCCCTCCACCTCCTCACCGCCCCCGGTCCTGCCGCCCGGCCCGGCACCGCATGGGTTAACGGGAGGGCAGCGCGATGGAAAAGGCTCTTTTTTATTGTAACAGCAGATACGAAGAAGAAAAAGCACTAGAATCATTTATCTGGCTCACAGTTTCGCTAATGCCCTCGGCTTTAGGCCAACGTGAGATATTATGAGGTAAATCGGCCAAGTCATGCTACACAAACATTTCAAAAAAGAAAGATATTTTCAGGCTCTTGCAGGAATCCAGCGCTCCCCCCCACTCCTGCCCCGCGTCACGTTACTGCAGGATTCGGCCAGGTTTGTAGCCCACTTTACGTTCAGCTCTGGGTGCTCAAAAAACAGCAGAACTTCAAAAAGGCAGCACCTGAGTTTGGCACGGGGTGTGCTCCGCGACGCATCCGCCCTGGCACCCACCGGGCACACCGCAGAGCATCCCCGGGGCACCGCAGCGACCAGCCCCGGCACACACGCTCACCCCGTGTGCCCGACCCCGGGCTGCTCTGCCCCGCCGGAGGGGAGACGGGGAAAGCAGAGGGCAGGGCTGGAGCCGGGCAGCGAGGGGAATTTCCCAGGGGAGAAAATGCCTTTCTGGTCCCGGATGCACAGTTCGTTCCTCTTAACATCCCGGGATTCGTCGTCCGGTGCGGTGGTGCTCAAAGATGAACCTCTCCATCCGCACTATGCTGCTCCAAAGAGCGCGGCGGGCAGAGGCAGCGCCTCCGACACCTCCGTTCAGTCACCAGTGATCCACCCCGGCACTGGGTGGATCCTGGTCCTGCCCCAGGTGTGCAGAAGACCTCAGAGCCTCCTGCATCATCCATCAGCAACCCCGAAAGCCAAGATAGCGTTGTCTGGGTAGCGGGCACAGTTAGCTTTTTGGGTTAATAATGGATTTTAACTTCACAGGAACTATGTATGTTCAACAATATATACATATTTTTTATTGCTTACAACATTTAAATGGATGGGTTCTTTGTTATTTATTAAAGGGCCATTGAAAATGTCTTTCCATTCTTGTTCCTGTGTCTTAAGCAGTTCATTAAAATGCCCACCTTTCCTGTTATAAAACCCACGTACGCAGGCTAATAAAATCCAAACATGTACTATTAAAGTCCCCACACACAGAATAATAAAAAAAACCCCACCACCCACGGCCCGTAGTCCAAGTGCCCACATCAAACACAGTAAAAGCTTTATGCCGCTGCAGTGACACCCGCTCGGATGCGTGCGGCAGCGGTGACCAGAGCACGGCCAGAGGGTGCCAGTGCCTGGGGGTGGCCCGGCTGCCCCGGGGGGGGTCAGCAGGGGCCAGGCCCTCCCCTGAAGTGTCAGTGGTGGGGCAGACCCTACCCATGAGCCTATCACTGAGCTCTGTCTTTTTTCCATCTTGAAGCTCCTAAAGACACTGCTCCGTTCCTCACTGCAGGTACCAGGGGCTGCCGGTCTCCGTCCCGCTCCACCGTGTCCCTGGTGGGGAGCGGGGAAGGGGCCGCAGAGCCCGAGGGTGGGCATGAGAAGTCACCATCCCCCCCAAAGGTGAGGGGAACGCCTGCTGGGGAGTTCGCAGTTCAGTTTGGTCAGTTTTTGTTGAGGAAACCCGCCTGAACAGGGAGCCCGTGCCTCATAGGCATGGAACAATCTTGGTTTTCCACCCGTCCGGAGGCAGAGCCGTGGGGATATGGGATTCAGTGCCACCCGAGCTCTGGAGGTGCAGAGGCAGAAATCCGTGTCCTGTGCTGTTGCTGTAACTGGACGTAGCCAAGCAAGAAGGTTTCAGCCTACAGACTTTTTCCCCTTTCCTTCCCCCGCTGCATCTCAGAGGGTTAAAGCGAGACGGGCTCAGCCCAGGTCTCTGCACCTTCCCAGGTCCCACAGACGGGGCTGGGAGACCCATCCCAGAGAAACCCCTTCGCTCTCCCGCAGTTCACCCCCAGCCCGGCCAGGCCCTGGGCTTGCTCCCGCCACGGTGTCCGTGTGGGTGGGCGAGGGGAAAGGCGGACGGCTCCTCCAGAGCCGCTCTCCTGCGGCAGCCCCTGGCCCGGTGATGTGTCTATCACGGAGCATTTACAGCCTCCGATCGATGGCGGGTTGGGCAAAATACTCAGCGCATCGTTATCGTAACGACCTGACAGCAAAATCGGTATATGCTGTCCTGGGGTGATGGTTTCATCTCCACCACCGGGCACTGGTGCCAGCGCTATAGCAAGAGGCAGCAGCCCCCTTCCCCTGCCCATCCCTCGCTTTTGGCTGACCTCCACGAGACCACCAGAGCCTGCGGCCACCGCACCCCGACCCCCAGCCCCGGCTGTGGCGCTGGAGCATCCACCGGCATGACAACCCCCCGTCCCCCCCTCCGCCCACGTCCTCCCCCGGGGAACCCCGGCGCTTTGCTGGAGGGCACGGAGCGAATCATCCAGTAACGCAGAAATCTCGGAGTCCTCTTTAGACGTCCCAGGAGGAGGCAGATCTGAGGGAAGGCAGCGGAGAAGATGCCTGCAGCAATGTCAGTGCTAGAACAGCCGGGCTGACAGGATTCAGAGCGGGGATTAAGGTTGGGATCAGGGATGCGGGGAAAATGAAAAAAGACTCCGGCTTTCAGGCGCGTCTCCGCTGTGTTTGTCTTCTTGTTTGCTTGGGAGGAGGACGGGCTCCCAGCTCTACAAGGCCCCCCGATCGCCACGGGTTCACCTAGGTGCTGCATCTGGAGATGTTTGCCAGGGCAGTGAGGATGCCGTGGGCATGTTCTGCCACCCCCAGTGCGGCCAGACCGGTGGCAGCAGGGAGAGTCTGGGCAGACCGAACGCTGTCCCACGGGAGGATGCATTAAGCAGCACCAAACCGCCGTGGGCGCCTGGGGAATATCGACCTTTTCACAGGGGTTTCTGAAATTTCACCCTTTCACTTCTCGACCAAACTGGTCCCACTTCCTTTCTCCATAGTGCTTCTCGGTGGGGGCATCTCTGCCGGGGGAAGGCAGGGACAGCATCCCGTTGCACACCGGGGTGGTGACAACTTTCTTACCAGCTGCAAATCCCTTTGCTCTAAGGTGGCATTTTTCTGGCACATGGGAAAGCGGAGCAGCTGCCTCCCCCCGTGCTGCAGCTCCTGCTAAAAGCAGGGCCAGGGGTGATGGGAACCTCAAGGAGAGCAAGAAAGGAGAAGGAAAAGCCAGGACAATCATGAAGCTTGTTTAGGTGGAGGAAACCGGGACCTGCTGTTGGCAGACAGGACCCCACGGCTGCTGCCCATCCCCTGCTCGCTTTCCACCATGTCACCAAGAAGAGACCCAACTGCTTGCCACCCAGTGTGACAGCTTTGCTCTGCTCCCCCTATCGCCTCCCCAAAATGGGGCTACCACGCGTTTGTGCCCCGGCCAGCTGAGGTGGACGAAAAAAACTCCTAAGCCTGCTCTGGGGCCCTCCCCCCCCCGCCGCAGCCCTGCCGGAGCGCTTGGAGCAGCCCCCCACGGGCTGCACCTCCCCTGGACCAGCTGGGGAAGAGAGGAGACAGCGGAAGTTTGATGCTAGGGAGAGCAAAACCTACTTAAAATTGCATTTAGAAGAAGTCCCACCTGCTTCTGACCCAGCCGGAGCAGGTCCCTGGCTGGGCTCAGCCCTCCATCTCCCCCAGCCCTCCCAGTAGCTGAGCGATCCCAGGCGCCGGAGCAGGGTCCCCCCACTCTTATCTCTGGGGGAGGGAAGGGGCCGCGGGGTCCCTCGGTGCCGCGCAGCCGGAGGCAGGGGCCGGCCCCAAACACTCTCCAGAGCACCGGCGGGGCCGCTCTAAACCGTCGTAACCCGTGGGCTCCGCAACCATCCGCCGCCCAGGCAACATTTCCAGTCAAAGCAAATCTGGACTCTCTTCCCTTCAGCCTATTTCTCTCCCTCTTCCTCGCTATTTTTTCCCCCCTCCTTCTCTCTTATCTCCGCACAGACCATTAACTTTCTCCCCAGTGCTGCCCACCCTCCTCCCTCCCCTCCTCGGGGCTCCTTCGCAGGCTTTTTTTCCCCCTGGGTTTACACCGACGGCCCCGCGCACACCCCCTGATCGCACAGTGACTCGAGGACACAGAGCCCCACGCAGCCCCGGCGCTGCTCACAAGACACCCGTATGGTTTACACACTCAAACGCCCTTCTCTGCTTCGCCACTCCGACTCTCTCCTTTCAAAGCTCCCTCTTTCCCCCCCCCATCAAGATACAAAAGGCACCAAGTTTTTCCTTCACATCCCTCTTTCCCCTTCTTCCCTCCCCTTGATTCGCACTATCCAACCCTCTGTTTTCAGGGTTTGGTTTGGGTTTGGTTTTTTTTTCCCTTCTTTCCTACCCCTCTCCCCTCCTTTTCTTTTTTTTTTATTTAAGTTTTTCTTTTAACTTTCAAGGTCAACACGGACAGACAATGCCACCAGTGCCTGTTTGATATGTGAGCGCTATTGGCGTCCATTGCCACGGTTTCCGTGGTAACACAGTAACCATTAATTTTCAATTAAAGTAGACAAAAAGCCCGATGACAGCTCCAGGTCTGCTGAAGATGTCAAGAATCCGTATTAATATACAGCAAGAGAGCATAATTGTGTGTCCATCTTCCCGAGCAACGAAAATGGAGGGATAATTACCAGCTAGAAAGCCACTCTGTAATTTTGTTCTTACTGTCACCACAACCCTACATATTAGCATAAATTAAAAGCAGGGTTTATTGTTACCAAAGTGCATTGATATTTCCAGCCTATTTTCTTCCTTTTAACTGTTTGTTGTTGATGAGTGACTCCTGGACACATGGTGGGTGAGCCCACAGGAGCAATCGAGATGCCGGAAAGTAATGGATGAAGCCGTGCGATGCCACCCAGGTGGAAGGGAGGGAAGAGCGGCGAGATGCTGCACGGAGGTGGGCAGAGAAATAAATCCCAGATCCATCTGCAGCCCTCTTCCATCCTCCGGATCCATGAGGAGCTCCCGGCCCCAGCGTGGGCCATCCCAGCTCAACTCCTCCACGGGCGATGCGGTGGGGGCTCCGCCACGTGTCCCCATCGCCACCTCCTCGGGCTTCGCCTCGGAGCTGGAAGGGGTGTAAGTCCCCGACTGCCGTGCGCTTGGTGACAGCCGCTGAATTCATGAATTTAAGTGAATGGGAAAAAGCGGGTTCCTTGTATCATATCCAGAGAAAGCTGTCCTTCAAAAGGAAATTTAGTGTAATTACCCTTAAGGGAGCGATCCTCACTCAGTCAGTCACAACACTGACCTGCTGCTAGGATCTGACAGGGAAATTACAGGCTGTGTACTCAACAAAAGGGGCTTCCTTCCTTCTTAGAGCAAAGATGAAATGCCGAGGTTTGAAAAGAAAAGTATTGGCTTGTGGGTTTTAAATCAGTATCTCACACAGGGCTTTCCTTTCCACAGAAATTAGAAGTGGGTGGAGGAGGACCAAGCCAGGGAGAGGAACGGGTGTTTTATGGGCTGGAAAAAGAACCAAGCGGCTCCAAATGCCCACCGAGGGAGGAAAGTGGTTTCTCAGGATTTGCTGTCGTGATACGCAGTGAGGCAACGGGTATGGCAAAGAGCAGATGTGAGATGGCCTTGCAAAGACATCTGCTGTGAGTGAGCCTGGTACTTCTCCATCCATCTGCAGGAGCAGTGGCACCGTGTGAAGCCAAGACAAGCCCATCACCCCAGTATCCAACCTGGGGGCTCTTCACACACAGCCCCAAGACTGGGGGGTCACAAACTCCCCCTCAGATGCTGTCACCACTCCAAGCAGGGCATGTCCAAGCGGGGCTGGGCTTGGAGAAACTTCTGTGGTTCCCTCTCGTACGTAAGGAGGGACCAAAGCCCTCTCTGATCCATTGGTTTCCACCTACAGGAACTCAGACAGTGAATTCCCAGAGGAGTGGAAAAGACAATCATAACATGTATGATTGAAGGAGGGGGGGATTAGGCAGAATAAATTGATACTCAGAAAAATACACAAATAGATTATTAGCTCCTTACAAATTGATTGCTTAAAAGATAACAGCGAGGAGATGGGTTTGTCTGGAACACTGCGTCGAGGCAATTCCTTTCTGCGCCGCAGCGGCTGGGCCGGCAGAAATGGGGAGAGCGGCAGACGCGACACGGGCTGACTGCGGGAAGGCTTGGGTGCAGCCCCCCTCAGTTTCTCTTACGCAAATAAAGGTAACATGGTCTCGAGATGAAATCATCCTCCTGCAGAGGCACAGCTGGGTGGGAAACCACACGAGGGGTTATCAGCAGCTCACGCTCAAACTGAAAGGGCTTTCCCAGGGCTGGGGCAGGAGGGATCGTCCCCACTCCAGGCTTGGTTAATATTTTTGGTGGTGAGCTAAGTTACACGCAGAGAGTACGTGAGGGATGTCTGTGAGAGCAGCCTGGAGGGGGGGCTGTCCTTTGCGGGGACAGGATTAGTGTTCAAAACCATCTCGGTAAGAGGAATGAATGACCCGATGAGCTGCACTCAGGCCAACGGCAGAGGCACAACTTTAGGAACGAGAAACAAAAGCCCACAGCTTTCCGAAGGGCTGGCGAGCCAGCAGCGCAGTGAAGAGGGACCTGGGATTTATATTTGATCACAGTCTTGGTATTAAGCAACAAATTGCCCAGCGCAGACAGAGCAAGAGAGGCTGCGGCAGGGCGCACGGGGATGCTCGGCCGGGTACCCAGCACGCCTTCCCTGCCGCCCACCATCGGCAAACAGGAGGGAGTTCAAAGACAAGCAGAGAAGCAACGATAAGAGGTTTGGAAAGCACGACCCATGAGAAGAGATTGGAGGAGCTGTGTCTGTTTAGTCTAGCCCAGAGAAGGCTAAGGAGGGCAGATGATAACAGCCTTACAGTATAAATGTTGCTGCAAAGAGAACAGCGATCAACCGCTCTCCATATTCCCAGCACAGGAGGAGCAGAAAGGGGCTTCATTTGCAGGGGAGAAGCTTTCCAAGAGGGAAAACTTCATATGGAAGTACTGCAATCTGTGACCAAGGGAGGTCACAAGCTTTTTCATAACAAGACTTACAAGAAGAAGTTAGCGGGAGGTGCCGATGCCACCTGCAAGAGAGACCCGACCCTCTGAGCATCCTCTCCCAGGCAGCGCTGCCCTGACCCGCGGGGACGCGCAGGCTCCAGGCTCCGGCAGAGCAGCGTTGGATGCTCACCCCAAACTAGTCTTGAATATTAATGTTTGCAGTAGGACTAAAATGAGGATTTCCGTAACAAACCGTGAGGTGCTTCAACAGCCAAGTGATCTGAACGGGCAGTTCAGTGAGTAACGAGGGTAAACACAACAAAAATTCCTTGTTTTGGCCAAATCAAACCACTTCCAAAGCAGATCAGCTTTAGCAATCTTTCAGAGTGGAAATAAGGGAACAGGAGCAGCCTGATAGCACCTCATTTGTGCAGTCCAGAAGTGTGTGGGGGGGTAGTTTTGAACAGATTTGTTTGGAGAACATTTAGTACCTCTAACACTTAAAAATATGACAACAGTTCTAAAAGCTCCAAACAGGATCATCTGATTTTCTGTAAACAAAACCCTCGGTCAGTGGAAGGGGTTCTTTTCTTCCAAGCTCCAGTTCATGCTAATTAAAAAAAAGTTTCTCTTTTATTTGTGGGTAGAATTTTCTTTTTAAGCTATAGGATTTGCACTGGTTATGAATCTACACGATGCCTGTGAGAGCTGGGGGCCCCAACAGCTTGAATACTCAAAACACAGCAGGTTGGGAGAGCGGTCGGTATACTTTTCTGGCTATAAAACTTCACATACAGTTATCACACTGATTTTCAGCCACACCTACAGCTTCGAGGACTTGCTACCAAAGTCAAGACTCACCCGCCAGACCGAATGCTCTTGAGATCCCGTTGCGATACGCACATGAACCGCATCCATCAGACCAGGAGTTATGGACCACAGGGCCAACAGACTGCCCTAGAGGGTGTAAACACCACTGCAGGGAGGGAGACTCCATCTTTCTGGGGAAATACAGCATCAAGACTGAGCCCCTTTTATCCAGGTGCCCCAGTGGTGGAAGCTGCAAGCATTGGCTGAGTTTCAAAACACTCTGGGCCAAATCAGCCAGTGGAAATTGGTGCTACTCCACCGGCACCGGCGTTAAGATGCTGATTTAAACGAGCTGAGGGCTTAGCTCTCAGGGTTTTGGTTCCACCTGACGGAGTCAGCTGTTTGCAGCATTTTCCCTTCACTTCCCACGTCCAGCAGATGCGTAGGACACTCCGATCCTGACCCCAGGCTCTGCCCTAGAAGCGGCAGAAGGAGCATTGAGTGCACCTGGAAGATTTGTATGTGCTATTGGGATCCCTCAGGACGAGGGGAGATGCTATAAGTGTTATTCACGTGCCCAGCTCAGCTGATGGATATCGCACACCCTCCCAGGCCAGGAAACAGGCCAAATTCTGCTTCTTGTTACACAAGGGTAAATCTAGAGCAAGTCCCTTCTGACTGCACCTCCTTCCCAGAGACAGGCTGCGAAACATCCACGTTTTGTTTAATTTAGGAGGGGGGGAAACCCACCCAAATGATTTACAGGGGCAGGTCTGAAGGGGAAGGTGACAGAACCGGCTTGTTGCCAGGAAAGTCTCCGCTCCCCTGTCTTTGCCGGAGCGCTCTCCCGGCGGGGTGGGCGAGGGCAGACTGCCCCCCCCAAACCTCTCCCTCGCAGGGGTACACGGGGGGCCGCGGCGCCGGACCCCGTAGGTGCTGAGCTGCGGTGCTGGGCGCGTACGTGGCTAGGACGGACCGCAGGCAGAGCCGGCTCTCGGGCCCAAGCGGGGCCGGTGGCGATTGAAAGCAAGAGGTGAGGAAGGCACCTCCCGAGCCCGGTGTCGCTGCTCCTCCGGGGGTGCAAGGGCCCTCTGTCCCCTCAGTCCTCCCAGGACGGTCCCGTCTCTGGGGCCACCGTGGCCGGGACGTGCCAGCACGCTGCTAACCACCTCTCGCCCTATTGCCCTACAGCCAATGTCACTTGAAATACAACACACTTTTATTCAACTCGCCTTTTGCTGAGCTGCCGAAAGGCCGTTTCCAGCCGCAAAGCGAAGGCACAGCGCGGGGCTCAGGCGGCGACTTTGGGCTCCCGTGTCACCCCCAGGCTGTTGCATGGCCAAGGCAGAGCTGGGCTGAGCTTCGGCCATCACCTTCCCGGGGCTGTGCATCCTTCCTTCCCCCCCTTCCCTCCGTGGGGCTTATTCAGCGTGCGGGCTGTCCGAGGCGGGGAATCCCTCACCAGACATTTATCTACCCGGTGCCTGGCACGGCGATCTCAGCCAGGACCTCTGCGCGTCTCCGCACGGCAGAGAAATGCCGACGCTCGCCCAAAGCCCTCGCACACCTTCGCACACCCTCGCACCCCCCGCCTGCCTTTGTCCCCAGCCGCAGCTCGGGGTCCTGCGTGACACCCAGCGCGGACCCGCCAGCTCTCACAACAACCCAGTTCACGCAGCCCCAGCCAGCAAAGGGTCAAAACCATCCCAGCCCTCCTTTCCCCCCCCCCCGATATAAATACCAGCCTACCAGTCGACACAGAGTACATACATCTTAAACAAACACTTGGCCGGGCTGTTTATCTCCACAGCCTTTAAACAAACTCTTTCAAAGGTTTCTGCTGATATGAGAGATTTACTGAAAACCATTCGCCCTTCTTAAAAGCCTCTCAGTTTATGCTGCTATGGGTGAAACGAATAGTGTTTTAGCCTGGAGTTTTCTGTCTTCTGACCGCATGTTTATCCTAGGGGCCACTGCTGGCTTTGATACGAGAGCAGCACGGACACAAATCTTTAGGAGGGAAAATATAAAATAAACCCAGAAACTGCGTGTGTGTGCGTGCGCGTGCATGTGCGTGTGTGTGGCACGGGTGGACCGGGCAGGGAGGAGTGAATGAAAAGTTTCGTCCTTGTTAGTGTCACGCTCAGCAGCTCCGGTCTGTGGCTGCAGCATCTCATGTCGCTTTCCTGTGGCGTACATTATTCCCATGAAATTTTTCATCCCTGTAATCGGTGTGGGGCTCCCTGAGATTATATATTTCTAGCAGCTCCTCAGCATCACCTGCGACAGACAGCTTGGCACCTCCACGGGGCACGCCGCCGTCACGCCGACCGGTTCGCAGAGCAGGATTCATTAAACCACTGGCAAAAAAACGAGAGACAGCAGAGTTACTGCCAGAGCAGCGAGGACGCCTGTACGGCCTGAGGCACTTTATATCATCTCAGTGCGTTTTCAGCCCCATTTCACAGGTGGGGAACCTGAGGCAGAGGGAAATGATGTTCTCAAGGACACTTGGGAAGTAAATGGGAGGAATTGGACCTGAGTTTAAATACTAGATGGTCCCGCTTCAAGTAAGGCTGATCTGCTGCTTCTGACTCCAACCTAAGAAGAAGAAATGGGAGAAGACAGATTGAAAGTGCTTTTGGAAGAGCTGAACATAAAGCGTTTGCCCACAGTGCTTAGAAATCACACTTTGATTTTAACCGGGGCCTTTTGCATCTCACCCATGGCTTTGCAGTGATTGCTCCAGGCTTTAACCAAATCCAAAGGTTCTCACACAACTTGGGAGGATTTGTCAAGAGGGTCTGCAACGGGCAGAGCTGAGGCCTCCCAAGACCCGTTGCAGTGTCAGCCAGGGATCGCCCCGGGGATGGTTTCGTGCCTGGGAGCCCCCGGTCCTCCCGCCCCCTCTGCCAGCAGCAGAACAGCCCACGCCACGCAGGGAGAAGAGCAGCACGTGGGGACATGGGGCTGTCCCCCGGGGTCCTGCCAGCGGGAAGGGCTGGGGGCGTCGGAGCAGGGAGGCGGGATGCAGCGGGATGTGCTCGGGGACGCCTGGGGCAGGGGGGAGGCAGACCGCACTGGCTCCGGCACCACGGCCGGGGCAGCCGGCAGCAGAACGGGCATTTTCTGTCCTCACTCGTCCCCGTGTATATCCAGGGTAGCTGCTTCAGCGAGGCTTTTTCTACAGACTTTGATGGGCTTTCTGGTGAAACCCAGGCTAATTTCACCAAAGCTGTGGGTTTGCCTGGCACTCACAGCAAGGTAATTAGAAGATTCTGGCACAGCCCTAATTACCGCTCATTGGATGTAGCACAGGAGAGGATGCGGTGAGGCACGATCCGGGCTCCTATCGTGGCCCCGGGTACAGGGGGTCCCTGGCCAGCCGGCTTGGCTGTCCCCAATCACTGTCCGGGTGCCCGCAGCCACAGCACGGGGACCGCTGCGAAGCGGGGATGCCCAAGGTGCCTCTGCCCCAGAGCAGTGCCCTCCCGCCGGGTGCGTCGTGCCCACGCAGAGCTGTCTCGGCAGCCCTGCCACAATGCCCCTGCGTGCTGGGCAAACCCCGAATAAACACAATCCCTGCCCCAAACACCCCGCAATCTAGCGACAGGGTAAAACATTCTTTCTCCTTTTTTTTTTTTTCCAAGTAGTTTACGTTGTTTTCTCCAGTGTTTTCCAAGGAGATGACCGAGCCTTCGATTTGCTTCTGCCGCAACGTGCCACGCAGAGGAGGAATCTGCTCCCTTGCTTCCAGCAGCACAGGGCTTTGCAGCATTACGTGTCATTCCTTATTTACCATCCTCCCTGGCTTATGACACACTCAGGTAGAGACCTGTTTGTTGTCAGTATGACACCCACGTTGGTAAACAAGGCGAGTTTACCCAGCCATCAGTCAGGGAGTTATCGACAGCAGCACTGCTTCCAACGGCAGGAGCAACCTCAGGGTGGGTGAGCGCTCGGAGCCGGCACGGGGATGCTCTGTCATCCACCATCCTTGGGGTCTCTGCCGCACAGCCAGAGGACGTGGGTCTTGCACCACCGAAAATCACCATGCGGACCCTGCAGGGAGAAGGTTACAATCAGGTCTCCTAAAGGCTTTATTTTATTGCTATATGAATTTGTTTTCTCCCCTGTGGCTCTCAAGCTCCCTGGATCTCCCGGGGTTTTAGCAAGCCGGTGTGAACAAAGCCACACCACAGGTTTCAAAGTAAACACCGGCAACCACGAGACTCCTGATAAAATTGCAAAAGCTCTGGCCACCCAGCCACAGGTGGAGATACCACCTCACCGCCCTGGCAGGCCTGGAAAACAAGAAGGCAAATAAAGAAAACCCCAACAAATGTATTTGGGACAGCCATCGCAGCACCGTGGCGTGGGTTTTCAGCCCATCTCGGAATAAGCTGGAGGCTTCACATGGGATTTGTGAATGTTGGCATTGACGGGTACCGCTTTTCCATCCCTCCTCCGGCCCCTCAGTTCAAGGCAGGAGAAACTTGGACGCTTCTGGATCTCCAGTGATCCCAAGGTCCGGGGCTGCCAGGAGGGAGGAGGACGAAGACGACAATTCCCAGACATCCCTGTACACCCCCGTGCGCACCCGGCGACACGGAGAGCGGGCGATGTGGGCTTCTCTGGGGATGAAGGGCGGTTTCGTGTGCTCTGCGTTTAGGAGAAACCCGGCAAAAGAGCAAAGGTCAGGAGAGAAATGCTGGTATTTATTTATACAGGAGAGCTTTGTGAACAACATGTATTTGGGAGCCTTTCGAAACAACATAACTCGCCCTACAGAGCTGCTAAACCAGTTTGGTAGCGGCGCTCCTGCGCATACAGGGGCAGAGGCGCGGGCGGCAGGAGGGACGCCGTCGGGGCAGCCCGCGGGAA
>NW_009649114.1:2719283-2720239 GCF_000708025.1 Charadrius vociferus
GCGCGGGCGTCAGGAGGGACGCCGTCGGGACAGCCCGCGGAAAGCAGCCCCCCACCGGAGTACGAGAACTCACCCCAAATCCTGGGGGGGCTCAGGGCAGCCAGCCGTTCCCTGGGACCCCCCCAAACTCCTCTGTAGTACAGGGGTAGCCCCATCTCTGGGTGCTGCTCAACCCAGGCGGAGCACAGGCCTGATGCTGGGGTGAGGGGCAGGGTGAGCTTAGCTCTAGATGGAAACCGAGGGAAAAAAACCCAAAGAGGTGCCCAGGCCTCACCTTTCCTGCGCTTGGGGAATCCTTGGAGCGTTGCCCCATGGCTTTTCAGACCCTGGATTTATGGCATTTGCTTTAACGGGGCGAGTAGGTGTTTCTCCATGGCAATCCACGAGCCTGGGGACCCCTGCACCAAACCCTGACTCTGTTCAACCCCCACATCAGTAGCCACTTTTGAAAACTCGTGGCCATAAAGTAGAGCAGCCCTTGTGCGGTTGGCGTGGGTCTGAGAGCAGAGCCCAGGTGGCAGCGGGGGCCCCCAGCCCGTAACAACCACCTCCCTTCAAATGGAAACTTTCCCTTATTTTATCACCGTTTTACTGCTTTGACACAGCGCGCAGACGAATACTGCAAAGCACAGCTGGGCAAAGGGAGGGACGGAAGCGGGAGCCGGGCAAGATGCTGCTCGCTCGGTTGTGCCGATGTTTCTGGTAGCTTGCACAAAGTCGTTTGTTATTAAAAGGGGTTTCCCTGAACCCTCTCTGGTCCGGCAGGAGGATGGGACGTGCACTCGTCCTGATGGGTTTGCCCGGCAGCGTTCTGGCGAGCAGGGTTGACCGCGGTGGTTGGACCATGCCGGCACGGCAGACGCTGCGGTGCCACCCGGGCATCGGCTCCTGGGCCGTCCCACTCCCTTTGCTGCTTGCCCTGGCTCCTGGGAAGGCAAAACCCCACCGGCGGGGGG
>NW_009649114.1:2721411-2722824 GCF_000708025.1 Charadrius vociferus
AGAAGGCAAATAAAGAAAACCCCAACAAATGTATTTGGGACAGCCATCGCAGCACCGTGGCGTGGGTTTTCAGCCCATCTCGGAATAAGCTGGAGGCTTCACATGGGATTTGTGAATGTTGGCATTGACGGGTACCGCTTTTCCATCCCTCCTCCGGCCCCTCAGTTCAAGGCAGGAGAAACTTGGACGCTTCTGGATCTCCAGTGATCCCAAGGTCCGGGGCTGCCAGGAGGGAGGAGGACGAAGACGACAATTCCCAGACATCCCTGTACACCCCCGTGCGCACCCGGCGACACGGAGAGCGGGCGATGTGGGCTTCTCTGGGGATGAAGGGCGGTTTCGTGTGCTCTGCGTTTAGGAGAAACCCGGCAAAAGAGCAAAGGTCAGGAGAGAAATGCTGGTATTTATTTATACAGGAGAGCTTTGTGAACAACATGTATTTGGGAGCCTTTCGAAACAACATAACTCGCCCTACAGAGCTGCTAAACCAGTTTGGTAGCGGCGCTCCTGCGCATACAGGGGCAGAGGCGCGGGCGGCAGGAGGGACGCCGTCGGGACAGCCCGCGGAAAGCAGCCCCCCACCGGAGTACGAGAACTCACCCCAAATCCTGGGGGGGCTCAGGGCAGCCAGCCGTTCCCTGGGACCCCCCCAAACTCCTCTGTAGTACAGGGGTAGCCCCATCTCTGGGTGCTGCTCAACCCAGGCGGAGCACAGGCCTGATGCTGGGGTGAGGGGCAGGGTGAGCTTAGCTCTAGATGGAAACCGAGGGAAAAAAACCCAAAGAGGTGCCCAGGCCTCACCTTTCCTGCGCTTGGGGAATCCTTGGAGCGTTGCCCCATGGCTTTTCAGACCCTGGATTTATGGCATTTGCTTTAACGGGGCGAGTAGGTGTTTCTCCATGGCAATCCACGAGCCTGGGGACCCCTGCACCAAACCCTGACTCTGTTCAACCCCCACATCAGTAGCCACTTTTGAAAACTCGTGGCCATAAAGTAGAGCAGCCCTTGTGCGGTTGGCGTGGGTCTGAGAGCAGAGCCCAGGTGGCAGCGGGGGCCCCCAGCCCGTAACAACCACCTCCCTTCAAATGGAAACTTTCCCTTATTTTATCACCGTTTTACTGCTTTGACACAGCGCGCAGACGAATACTGCAAAGCACAGCTGGGCAAAGGGAGGGACGGAAGCAGGAGCCGGGCAAGATGCTGCTCGCTCGGTTGTGCCGATGTTTCTGGTAGCTTGCACAAAGTCGTTTGTTATTAAAAGGGGTTTCCCTGAACCCTCTCTGGTCCGGCAGGAGGATGGGACGTGCACTCGTCCTGATGGGTTTGCCCGGCAGCGTTCTGGTGAGCAGGGTTGACCGCGGTGGTTGGACCATGCCGGCACGGCGGACGCTGCGGGACCCCCCCGGACCACGC
>NW_009649114.1:2722902-2725257 GCF_000708025.1 Charadrius vociferus
CACCGGCTGGGGGTCGGGGAGTTTCTGGGCACCGTGTGAACGAATGCAAAGTGGTAACGGCAGCGTGCTCAGTGGCCTTTCCTGAGCTGTGTCTGCAAAAGCTCAGATTTGCCCTCGCCATCCCATTTTTGGGGGCATCCCGCCTGCCGTATGAACCACCAACACCCCGATGTCTCAGCCGCAGCCAGGGCTTCGGAGGAAAAAAATAAATGCAGGCAAAAGCTTTGGCCAAAACATGGCGAGGCTGACTTGGAAGCGCTCCCACGGTGCCGCTTGGGATCGGTAGCTCATTTTTTTGCACACTCCGACGGGCAGCTCGACCCCAACCGCATCCCGGCCCCTGTCACATCATCGTGGCCGGCGATGACCAAAACCCCACGGGCAGCCCGTCCCCGGCGGGTAGCAGCGAGGTGGGCGCGATGGTCCCCGCACCGAGCGCGACGGAGCCCCGCTGCCGGCGAAACGTGGGTAGCACAGACGGGCCCTTGAGCATAAACCGAAGAGAAGACTTTTTGTTCACATGTGTTGGCTCAGCTCAAATAACTCATCGGGGACCCGAGCTGCAGGCTGGAAAGGGAAGAAACTCTCTCCAGATGAAAGGATGTCAGAAAATTGTATTTAGTCAACTGCGTGTGTGTGTTAGAAAGGGGCGGAGGGAGGAAGGGGCCGCGGAGGCTGTTACTGTGACTGACTTTCTGACTTCTTAACTTGTCAGCATATCCTAAAGTTAAAAATGCACATGCACACAGGACTGCAGCCAAAGAGGCTGTCTAGCCGCAAATCCAGATGTGGGGGCCACTGCGCAGCCAGCCAGCCCCGCTCTCCCTGAAACGACTTTCAGACTAAACAATTGTGACTTGGCTGTGAGAGGCAGCGCAATTCCAGATGCTGCTTTCCTTTCACGTTGTTTTAATTGGGCTGGCAGGCGCAAGGGCTCTTTCAGTGAGAGGAAAGCTTCCCCACGGGACCGCAATGTTTTGGCAAAGCTCCCACGCTGCTACCTTAAGAGAGAGAGAGAGGGAAGGAGCGGGAGAAGGAGGGGAGGCCGGGAGGTGGTGGTGGTGGTGGTGGGGAGAAAAATTGCGAGCGACTTTCCAAGGTGTTTACTGCTGCGAACGGGCTGCCGCTTTGCGTTTTTATCTGCTGAAGTTCTCACCTTTTTTTTTTTTATTTTGGGTTTTCAGTTTGTTTAACGTCACCCTGAAAAAAAGCAACACATGCGGGACACGGGGCTGTGTGGGGGAACGGGGACTTGTCCCCTTGCAGCCCGGTGGCACGGCCGGCGCTGGCAGCACTGCCGGGACAGCCCGGCCATCCCGGGAAGGGGGTACCCGGGATCTGTGCCTCGACTGGGGCAGCATCCGAGACCCACGGTGGGTTTCCGTGCTGGCCATCCTTACGGCGTTGCCCTGGGAGTGCTTCCCCATCCCTTCCCAGATGTTTACAGTCACAACAGCCCCGGCACCGAGCCGGCCGGAGCCCGCGGGTTTGCCCTTCACCTTGCACTGGCAGAGTGGGAAGAGATAAGGTCTGTAAAGTCACTGCAAAATCTACTCTTAAGTGACGTAAGCGCTGCCATCCAGATCCCGCTCCAAGGGGAAAACCCCACGTTTGGGTGGTGAACATCCTCGTTTTGGCCTGCCCAAACTCCCCACGCTGGCTGGTACAAATGGGTTAAACCAACCCATTTTGGTGCCCTCGTTCCCAGCCCTGCCGCTCCCCTATCCATCCCCCTCGGCCCGCAGAGCACCCAGGGGCGAGGGCTTCACCCCCGGGGGCAGCAGGGCTCTGCCCTCGCAGGGTTAAACCAGCGTGGTCCTTCCTCCATGGGGTGAGACCCCAAATGCTCTTTTAACTGCCTTGAAGTGGTGTGCCGGTCGCGCAGCCGCTGCCAGCGGGTGAGTCAATAGCACAATTTTAGCCTGGGCCGGGCTCCTCTCCCGAAGCCAGGCTGAGCCAAGGGAGGCACAGCCGCCGGCGAGATGGGATTTTAAGGTGGAGTCTGGAAAAAAAACAACCCCGAGAGCCCCACGGGGAGCACGGGAGGCAAGAGGGGAGCGTGGAGCCAGAGTGCCATCCCCACCGGAGAAGTGGGGTAAAGCGGCTGCCGGCAGCACCCGTCCACTTGTAAAACACACGGCGTGGCGGAGATGCAAAAATACGGCTTTGCCGGTTTTGGGGGAGGATGCTAAAATCCCGGGGAATGCTGCCTGGTCATGGGGAAGGGGTCGGCAACTCTGTCCCCTTTGGTGGTACCGCCGGGACGGCTGCCCCACGGCCCCGCAGCCCTGCGGGCACTGCCCTCGCTGCCTTCCCCCGGCTTGTTTTGCTTAAAATTGGGAGGTCTGAATTCCT
>NW_009649114.1:2725313-2741847 GCF_000708025.1 Charadrius vociferus
GGAGCGACAGGTACTTCCGATTCATGAAACGCGAAGCAAAAAAAAAAAATAAAAAAATGCTTTTGGGGTCGGGGGGCTCTGACAATGCAAACAGAGCGAGGAACTGAAACTGCTGTCCCAAACCCAGCCTGGCTTCTGGGCCAAGTGCGCTGGGAATGTTAAAAAATAATCAGGAAGGTTTTCTAGACAGGGAAAAAAAAAAAAGTCCCAAACACATCCTTAGCCTGCACCCTTACAAGTCCCTTAACTCTTTTTTTCCCCCTAAATGGGGAGGGAAATAGCATGGGTTTTTTTGCTTTGGTTTGTTTGGGGGGGTTGTTTGTTTTGTTTGTTTTAAAACTTTGGCCTCATTAATTTCCAAAAAAAATTTCCCCCCAATAAAAGGAAAACATGGAAAGAAAAACAAACTATTAGAAAAGAGAGGAGGGAGGAAATGTTATTTAAAAGGTTACCAGACCACATCATTTTCCAATGATATTATATACTCCCTGCAGTATCCAAAATATATATGGGCCCTAGGCCAAGAATGTAAAAAAAAAAAGAAGAAGAAGAAGAAAAAAAAAGAAAAAAAAACACCCAGCGTAGACACAACATCTGGACAGAGGCTGAACAAAACCTCCATTTATCACACTTAATCCTGCAATGAAGCAGTCAACAGTTTACTTCTGTTTTGCTAATTTAGCTGCTTTCATGCTTCGAGGTGGAAAAGCCAAAGTAAAAGCTTTGAATTAAGTGTCACTTTGTGAAGCTACTTCTCCTTTTTTCTCTTTTTCATAAAACTTTCTTCTCCGTTCTTTTTTTAATCCTGTTCCTTTATTAATTCCACCTTCACTGCCCCCTCCTGCTTTTTTTCCTTGCCTTTTTTTATTTTTCATTTTTTGCTGGGGGGATCGGCTAGAAAATCTGGGGGCACAGCCCCATCCGGACAACCCCGGCGGCCGCCTGTGCCCACAGGCGTACGGGCTGACTCCTGCCCCCCGCTCCCACCCCCCCCACACACAAACCCCGCAGGATTTGGTGCCCGGAATGGGTCCGACGCCGGTGGGATTCGCGGCTCTTCACTTATTCCGAGGTCAGGGTGGTGGCTGAGCCGCCCCGAGGCGGCTGCGTGTGCCCAGAGCCAGACCCCCAGCCTGGAACAGTCTGAGCCACACAGCTCGTACGGCCCCAAAGGTGTGCGCGTAGAGACCCGCTCTCAGCGAGAAACCGCCTCGGAGGGGGGTTTCAATGGAAAATTGGTTTTCTCCCATGCCAGTACGGGTGGTGAGGGCTTCTGTGTGTGAAATGCGTCTTTTTCCCCAGGAATCGTTCAACTTTTCATTGAAAACGAAATCACAGCGGGGCCGGGGCCACCCTCTTCCCTTCCAAAAAGGCAGTGGCCACCCTGGGAAATTCAGAGATCGGGCTCCGGGCGCATCCCTCCGCTCTCCTCCCGCCGCCGTGTTTCGGGGGAGCTCTGAGACTGAGTCTTCTCCCCTGAAAAAAAGCTCACGTTTGCAGTAGAGAAAACCCCCCATTTCCTGACCTACTGTGGTGCAAATATGAGTACGGACATATGTCTGCCTGCTATCTTCCACACCCACAGCTCCTACAATTAATTACAGAAGCAGATTTCGCTGTCCTCAGAGAAGAGACTCTTCCTTCCAACTAGCTATAAAGTACCCGACGCCCCGTTTGGGGGTTGGTGATGATAACAACAACCACAGCATTAACCACAGCACATCTCCATCTCCCTGGGAGTTACGGGCTCCGGAGGATTCTTCTTCAGCTGCTTAAATACGGATTTGTGAGCCCAAATTCAGGCTTTTGAGTTGGAAAAAAAAATGAGCCACCGAAGCCGTATTGCCCAAAGGATGAGCGGTTTGGGGCTCCCAGAGAGGAGGTTGGTTTGCCTTATCCCAATGGTTAATTAAAGTTAAAGAGCAAAGCCCAGTTTCTGTTGGAAATTCGGCTGTTCCATCCCCGGGACAGCGTTACGTGGGGTGCAGCCGAGCCAGCGCCGGGCACAGCCTTTGCAGGAGAGGAGGGCAAAACATCCCCGCATATCCAGCTGGGTCAGGGTGTTTGCACATATTTAGTAAACACAGTTATTTGTTTGCTCTTGTAGCTTCTTCAGCTTATTTTTGTTGTGTCAAGAGCAAAAGATACAACAAATATCCATCCTCAGAGGCTTAATTAATATTTGTTAAGACCAAAATAGCCTCCATCTCAGGAACTGCAGGGTGTCCTGCCTGTTTCGAGCTGAACATTATCAGGCAACGCTCAAGGCAGCGTGGGGAATTAGCTTTATTTTGGGGGCTGTCTGGTTCTCTGCTATTGTTATACGTATGGTATTGCCGTCGTTTCCCTTCACTTGATGTGGTTTCATGTGTGTGTCAAAGGCTGGCTTGTCTCTATAGACACTACTTATTACTGTTTTATAAACTGGGAGAATAATGAACTAACTAACTAACTCGGCGCTTCAAGATCTGCGAAGAAAAAGCCTTGTGCGGTGCGAAATGCAAAAATATTAATAGCTTATCCAGCGCAGCTTGCTGGTCCTGAATGCCGGTATTCAGAAGTGACACATGCTGCATACCTTGTCTAACAGACACATCAATACAAGATTAGATAAGGACCAGCACATTCAGGCTGTCTAGAGCAAAAAAAAAAAAAACAAAAAAAACCAAAAAAAAATGTACCTAGCTTTGAAAAACAGGAGTGGAAAATTGCCGGCATGCATGATATTGTTACGGCCTCCGTCCCTGGTTCAATGGACTAATTTTATGAAAACATTTATCGGTCTGAAACTAAGCAACAAGTCACCCTTCCACGTCTGGCTTAATACGAACCAGGGGATCTCCCGTGGCCTTTCGGGGCAGATACGCTGTATGCGGAGTCAGTGTCCGCAGATATTTAGTACTTAATACATAATAGTGTGGGGCCCATAATATTAATACGATGAATTTTCTCTGTCGGTAGGAGGGCAAAGCAATACAAGTGAGTTAAGCTGTTTGAAATGGGAGTTCCAGGGGACAACAGCCAGACCTTTTCTTTTTGGAGGTGTCACTCTCTGTTGACAGGGTGGCAAGCTGGGGGCTCCCTCCCGCATGGGGAGTTCAGTCCTCACTTCTTATTTCTGGACCCAAAGGGGAGGTAAATCAGCCTGTGCCGGTCGGTGTGGTTTGGCTTCCCTTGGCGCATGGTGTGGTCATGCCACCACCGTGTCACCCCCTCCATGCGACCCCCCCAGGCTCCGGCCTCCTTCAGAGCACAGCTATGTCCATCTGCTTTGGGGGCAAAGGGTGAAAAACTGCTCAGAGGCCTTTGGGCTCCTGCCACGGCCCTCTCAAAACCCACAAAACACTATTAAAGTGTAATAGAACGAGCCCTGATTTGTTGCTTTCTGGACCTGCCCATCAGCTCAAAGAACGGGCATTTCCCATTTCACTCCAGCCCAGCAAACTTTTGCAAGGCTTTGAGCTATTTCCCTGCAGGGATTTTTCCCATTTCTTTCCAGAAGCTTGTCTGAGATGGAAACAAGAGAGCCATACTGCTGGGCAAAAGTCGTTTCCTTACGTACCCTGCCCAGTTCTGCCAGCTCCATGTTGAAGGATATTTTGCTATAACTCAGCTAACGCATCTTAGCGTCCCGCTGCACGCTCAGCGATAGCCAATTCGACACATCCTGGCTGGCTGCTGATAATAAATAATCACATTATCTTTTCCTCCTTGCAAAGACAAGGTCTGGCGGGTTGCACGCGTTTGCCACCCAGGGCACGGCTGGAGCAGAGACCTCCCCTCCTCCCCAGCCCCGACTCGCAGAGGCCACGGCTGCGCCCGCGGTCCCCGAGGCCACCGCCGTCTCCCCGGCGTGACGTAACCCCCGCTGCATTCCCACGGCTCTCCAGTGCACAGACAGACTATTTCAACCCTAGCATGTCGCTCCGGGGTCATCCGTTCATGTTTACTGTAGGGGAAGGAGGCCGCGGCAAACATTCCTCCTTGGTGCCTCACCCGGGCGGGAGCTCTCCCACCGCGTCGGGCAGCCGCGGCGCCCTGGGAAAAGCCGCCGGACACGGCGCCCAGCTCTGCCCGCCTGGTGCAGGTGCAGCCGGCGGGGAAAGGGCCCCGGATGGCCTTTTAGAAGCCCTTTTGTTGCCGTGAGGTTGGTGGGCTTCAGCATCAGACCTCTGAGCCTTTGGATGGAGGGCCTGACCGTGCTGGTCCCTTCCTGCGACGGAGCGGGCTGCATTCCCCAGGGGTGCAGCCGCGCCAGGAGCTCGGCGCCGATCCTTCTGCCTCCTCACACTCAGGGTCCGCTGCAACATCAGCGCTCGGCAGGGGCTTACGGCCCCCACCTCCCTCCCCAAATCAGTGGGAAACTCCCCTCCTGGGGTCTTTGTCCCCCCTCGGTACCCCCTGCCCCAGCGTGGTTAAGAAGTGATACCAAGCCCAGCAAGCGCTGTGAGCTGCGGCACTGCTGCCCGGCCGGCGGCATCCCTTCCCCACGGCGGCGAAGCCCCCCCTGAAGCTCTCCGGCAGGGAAACCCCCACACATCTGGCAGGAGCCGCCGTCCGTCCCCGCTGGCCCCCGCCGCGCCGCGGAGGAGCTGCCGAGGGAGGGCAGGAGGTGGACGGGAGAGGTCAGCGGGGAGAGCAAACATCCCACCTGTGCCAGCGGAGCCGCCGGCTTATGCTCCGGCGGCTGCACAAAGAGCCGCTCGGACCCACCTTCTCAAGTCCCCGGCTCAGCAGGTTTCCGTGCCAGGGGTTTGGCAGGAGGGGCCGTGCTTTTTGGGAGCTTTGAGGAGTGAATTTGGCCCTTCTTGAGAGAGAGGATCAGCCCCGAGCCAGGCTGGGAGCAAGGCTCCTTGGGCTGGTGCAAAAGGGATGCTCAGCTGATGTTTGCTACCCCCCCGACATGGAAAATAAATACTCTGGTTCCCAAAGCCACCCGTTCCCCTCCATGCACAAAAAAGCATCAGCGGCCCAGAAAGAGGGTCTGTCAAATGAGAGCAAAAATCAGCCCTCTCCTCTCTCCCATGCCGGGAGGGGAATCGCTTCTCCTCCTGCTCAGCCAGGACTCCTGGTGGGAGAGGGACCTCAAAAGCCGCCCGGCTGCCGTCGGCACCGCACGGCTGGTATTTACAGAGGCAGCGCAGGGCTGCTGGGGCGAACGCTGTGCAAACAGGCTCCGGGAGGATCCCCCGCCCCGGAGAGCCTACGGACTAATTGGAACAAAGGAAACCTTCGCAGAAGGGGAAAGGGGACAAAGAGCCGCCAAGTGCTTTTCCCAAGGCCACCTGTGGCAGGGGGGACTCGGAGGTGGGGGGACACTCCGAGACCCAGTCGCAGGCACTTCACGGTGAGCTTGGGGCCACCTTCCCCCTGGGCAGTGCGGCGACACGGCGGGCGGGGAGCAGCCCTTGGCGGAGCGAGGTCTCGGTGAGATGCTCGGTGAGCAGAAGGCACGTGTAAGCGGGGGAAAATGGGGAGCGAGTTTTTCCATGTGGCCGTTTTTTCCCGAATCTCCCTTTCCCTCCGCTGTGCCGTGCTGTGCAGACACATCGCTCCGTCCTTTCTGGCCTCCCTTATGCAACAGCTCAGCCGGGGGAGGCACCGCTGAGCCCGTCTCCTGTCCCCGTGGCCCCATCCAGCAACTCCCCCCGAAGAGTCCGAGCAAGGCATACCCCATCTCCTGCTCCTCTGCGCCCTCGCACGCCCCCACGTATGCCAAGAAACCCCAGTTTTGCCGCTTTCTGCTAAGAAAATTAAAGAAGAGAGCCTCTGGCTCAGATAGTTTTGCTGCATCAAACGCTTTGGCCCAAAGGGACAACTTGCAGCCAGACAAACTCCTCCGCCGGCAAACGCCGGCTGAGCATCCCCAGAGAAACACCTCCTTTACCCCGGCTGCGAATCCAGCCGAGGCACCGGCTTTACCTCCGCGTTTGCTGATGCTTTAAAGCAGCCTCTTTAAGGTTGTTGTCTCATGCAGTTTTCTTTTTGCGTATTTAATATTAATAGTAATGACTGTGGCAGTAAGATAATAAGCTTCAGTCAGATTAGAAGGGGGTCGGCTCTTATCTGTGACTGCTGAAGACGCATGTCTTTCACCTGCTCCTTTAATATCCCCCATCTTTCATTCCTACCGCCGAGCCCCCTCCCACTGTCCTAGAACAAAAGGGGTATTATTGTCCGGGGTCTTTTCAGGCTGGAGCCAGGAAGACCTCCTCCTCCCCCAGCCGCTCCCCGAATGTGCAGCAGTTTGAAATGAGCCTTTTTCCTTCCCCGGCAGGAGATTAGCTCGGTTTGACAAGGCGGTGAACTTTAGGCAGGGTGAAATAGGGTCTCCTTGGGGAGTGGAGGCAGTTCAGCCCTGACTAATTCTGAAAAAAAGAGGCACCAAAAAAAAAAAAAAAAAAAAAAAAAAAAAAAAAAAAAGAAAAAAAAATCCCTGAAAAAAAAAAATTAAAATAAGAAAAACAACTGAGCTGGAGAGGAGGCAGGGAGGGGGAGGCTCTGGGGGAAGGAGGGAGCGCGGAGGCCGCGGGCAGGAAGGAGGGATGGGAGGCCAGAGGGCACGTTCCGGAGCGGGGCTGGGCTGGAGCTCGGGGTTTGCTTCCTTGGGGTCTGGTCTTGGAGGAGGGAATCACCTCCCCGTGACTCCCCGGCCAGCCCCGACACGGCACGGAGCAAACAGCCGCCACGGGGATCCCATCGCTCTGGGTTGGCTTTCTCCTGAAATCCCCTTTCTTTATATTTTTAAAAGTTCTTTGGAAATCCTTTAAAATTAACGCTGTGGAAGCGGTACCCAACACTTGCAGCTTTCTTTTAAAACACAAAATGAAGCGTCACGCTGCTGTGACCAAGGTAGGTGGTTTAAACGACAAAACCCCCAGACCCCAACCAGTCAAAATCAGGATTTGGATGGAAAGAAACCAAATTGATTTCATTTCAAAATGCCGTTTGTGCATCAGAGTCCTGAGTTTGTGCAGAGACTTGTGATCGTGACGTGCCCAGGGTGGAGAGGGTGGGGATGGAGCCGGGGAGTGACGTAGGTAAGGGATTAAAGGAGAGAGACTGGCAGAGGCAAAGGCAAACCGTCTCATACTGCGGAGCCTCGTGCAGGGGTGTCTTCCATCACAAAAAAAGGCTTTAAAGTGATGCAGAAAAGGGTCACAATAACTGAAAGAAGGGACCGTAACCTGGAAGGTGGTGGGGTCTGGCAGAAGACTGAGGCACTGTGTGTGCAGAGAAAAGGGAAGCTTTTTCTGCAGCCTTGCACTAGTGGAGCGAGGGCGCCCGGTGCAGGCAGTGCCTCACACAGTGGTTCATGTAATACGGATGGAGAATCAACTTGGAAATATCCTGGAGTGATTTCCCAGGTCAGGGGGGCGTGGGGAGGGCACCGTGTTCCTCTGCAGCTGAGGAACGTTCATAGTTAATAGACTTTTAACTTGCAAATGTTTGCAGATGGAAAGTTCTGTGTCAGTCTTCCCCACTCTGCATATAGATACAAACAAATACTACTTTTATATATATTTATGTACACTCATGCACATACAGGGATGAAATCTAACTAGGAGAAGCAGGCGTATGATGCGAGATCTTGGCACACTGAAATCCCCCATCAAAGGGGAAAAGAGGAGGCAGAGGCTGTGTGGAGAAGCCTGTGCACAGGAGAGCTCTGACCCAGCAGCAGAGACCAGGACAGACCTCACGTTCTGGGCTAACTCAGCTCTCAAAATGCCTTTTGAGCCCCACGGAAGAGGGACTCTCACGCCAGCTTGTCCCCGAACACACCAGTGAACTGTCACTTGGGATGTTCCTATCTGAGCTCTGAGTTTGGATTCAGGACCTCGGCAGCCATCCAAGGCTGCTGTCACCAATTCTTGTCTATGTCCCGGCCCATTTGTGCACAAGGGTGTGTTTTCCTCAGACAGCTCCCAGCCTGGTGCTGGCTCCCTTCGCCACCAGTGCAGGCGGTGCCTCACGGAGTGGTTCACGTAATACGGATGGAGAGTCGACTTGGAACTCGCCCGTCAGTGCAGGGCGAGCTAACAACCTCCACCAAGGCAGCCATGCAGGCATCACCCCTCCGCCCTTCCCTCTGCTCCCGGTGTCCCGGCCCCTGTCCCGCAGGACATGCCGCATTGTGCAGGACATTTCCTGCCAGTGGCTCGGCAAACCCCTGAAATCTCCCCGCCCTGCCAGGAGATTCCTCCCTAATACTCATTAAGCCGCTTGCAAATCCCTGGCTGAACATGGCTGCACAAGTTTAATAAAGCAAAAGACAGATGCCATCAATCATGTGGGCCCGCCACACATCTGGGGGAAATCCAGGGCCATTACTTTCCTTTCTTCTCCCCACCTTCGCGTCCCGGCAGTCAATATCCCAGGAGTTACGCAGGACAGGTCTGCTCCCCTCCTGGGCTTACTGCTCCCCCTCCGCTCCTCCATCCCCCGGGGTCCTTTCCCTGCCCCTGCTCCCCGTCACCTGCGGCCCAAACCCTGCACAAGTGCTAAAAGGGGCTTTACACCTTGCATAAGCTGTTTTCCTCTGGGCAGTGGGATTTTCATTTTGCGGTCAAATTTTTTGCTCTTTGAAATGACCAGGGAGGTCCCCACAAAGGGCCGAGAGCAGAGGAAGGACCTCAACACCCCGTTTTGGTCGTGCGAAGCAAGACAGGGGCCAAGGGGAGAAGGAGAGCGGGGAAAAGGCACAGGAGGCGGGGGAGGAGAGCAGAGGCTGGGGATGTAGCCTCGCACCTTCTCATTGCGCTCTCTCTTTCATTTTCGGCTTTGCCTGCTGCTTGGAAGTGGTGGGAGCAGGGAGGAAGATGATCCCTTCAGCAGAGCTCAACACGTAGAGTTTTGGTTTGAATTCAGAGGATGGCACCTACGCTCCCCATCTGGAACAAATCCACACCTTTACTCAACTGCTTCCATCAGGTGGGAGACAACATTTATTGAGCAGATGTTCACTTTGGAGGAGTCAGGACCTCGCTGGTGTGTCTGAGCAATGCACGGGCCGAGTATGCACTTCATTTAGGAAACGCGGCTTTCTTTTCGCGCAGCGATTCTCTGCTCTGCCTCAGCCACAGACTTGCTAAGGAGAACTCCTATTTATCTGTTTTACAAGTTCCTGCCTTTCTAAAATCTTTATTTAAAAACACACGTTGCAGCTAACCAACTCGTCACGCTGCAATGGAGCTCACCTGCGTGTTAGTCCTCCAGCGGGCTGCGGTATCTCTCTGCGTTTGCAGCCCCAATAGTACGGTGCGAGGCAGGTGAGAAAAGCATGGTTGATGGGTGGATTGATTGATCGATCTGCCCCGCCTTCCTTTTGGGCAGAGATAACTTGTCATCTGAGGGTGACAAGGGTGTCAGATGTTGCGGTGTTGGTGTGCACACACGTGTGGATGTGGTTTTCACAGGAGGCTCCGTCTCAGTGGTGGAAGATCAGGGAAGAGGCAGTGGTCACTTGGTTTTGGACAGGTACTCTCAGCTGTGCTTATTTCTCTAGATGTCCAGGTTGAGCTGGTGTCACCAGGAGGACACGGGCTCCTTGAGGTCTTTCCTCCAAGTGTGGGTTGGAGCACAGCTTGGGCAAAGAAAAGCTGCCTGGGATGGAGAATAGTGGGGCGAAGGGGCATGTAAAGGTCCTCATTAGCCTCAAACCAGGCCGAGCCACGTGGTCAGACGGACACGACTTCCAGAGAGCCTCACGGCCACACCGGGGATGGCCATTAGAGCCACAGGGACAGGCATTAGAGCGGGACAGGCACGTCCCGCTTCTGCCTCAAACCCGCTTGAAAGCGGGGATTATACCTCCCCTCTCGCCGCATCCCCGGGCTGCGAGGGGAAATTCCTGTCTATTTGCTTGGTGTTGAGACCGCAGGGAAGCCAGGAAAATAGCCCAGCAGGAGCCACTGCTTAACTAAAGCTATCTGTTAAATAAAGTGGTCTTTAAAGGTTTAGGGAGGCTCTTTCCCCACCAAGTCTCCAGGGCTCGTGCCGTCAGCCGTCCCCTGGGTGCCGGCGGCATTGCCTTGACTGGCAGCTCCGAGTGACAGACAGATAGACCTGGCAGGCAGGACAGCGCTTTGGCTCCCGCACAAAGTTCTGCCAACTGCCAAACACGCTTCTCATTTCTGTTTTGCAAAAGCCTCGATATGTATTTATTAAAAAAAAAAACAAAAAAAACACCACCAAAACAAAACCCACAACAGAGAGATGGAAGGATTTGATGATCTGATCTTTTTATGCACGCCCGTGCTTATGATCAAGGATGTGTTATTGACTAATACTGCGTCGTGGGACTGGAATAATGCGCAGGGTTTACTTCGTTTTTGTCTCCATCAGCCACAGAGGGATCTAAACATGTTAGGGCTGAATAGTTTAGTGCATCCAGCTGGGCTGGCAGGGCTCCTGGGTCCCTTTCCCAGCTCACGGATGGGGAATTCGTTCGGGTACAGAGCACGCAAAAGCCAAACTCTTCCCTCAGCCCTGCAAAGGGCTCCGGGTGGGATCTGGGACCAGTCACCCCGACTCATGCAGTGCTGTTTCCCCAGTAGTCAACGGGGAGGATGGTACCTCTTTCCCAATAGGTCGATGTTGAATTGGAAGGCGTTACCTGAAGGTATTGAGAGGAGCAAAGACTGACTTCACAGCACCCTTCCGCTCAGCACAGCGACTTCAGATATTTAGACGTGCTCACGGCTTGTCCCCTCTTGTCCTCCTCATGGTGCCCCTTCCTCCCCGTAGGCTTCCACCTCGCCCCTTTGGACCAGACCACACCATCAAACGGAAAACAAGAGGATACAGAAAAGAAAAGCCCCCGATGGCCTGTTTCACCCCCGGAGCCGCTCTCCGCCGGCGCAGGGAGGGAAAGGTCTGGGCCGGAGCCCGTAGAGGGCCAGGCTGATTTCAGCAGGCGCCGCGCAGTCCGGCCGGGCTCCGGCGCAGGACGCCTGCCAAGTCGCACATGTGGGATAGATTAGCCACAGTGGCTTAGAGGGGCTTCTCTCGCTGCCACTCACCTATCCGCCCGTGTGGCAGAGGGGATGGCAGAAAGGTTTTCACAGCTGGAATAAATTGCAGGGAGGAGGAGGAGGAGGGGTTTGGGAGAGACAAAAAACAACATTGAACTCAAGATGGAAGAAAGACAGTATTAGCGGAGGTAATGGAGAAAATATGTGTGTGTGTGAGAGAGAGGGTATTTTATTTACAGTCTGTTTGTTTGGTGTTGCCCACACACGGTGAAAGCTGGGCAGTGGCTGGACTCCAAAATCCCAGCAGGCGCTTTGGCTTGGAGAAGTAAGGAGAAGTAGAAAGGAAAAAAGAAGGGAGGAGGGAAATACAGAAAGAAGGAGAAAGAGATGGCATTGGAAAAGGAAACAATCAAGTGGCACTTGCTTGGACAGTGAAGGCATTTAGCAGATGGGGTGATGGAAGAGCGCTGGGACTGCCTTTGTCGCTGCTCGTGGTGGAGATGGCTGGACAGGGAGATCCCTGGACGTTTGCTCACCCTCTCCAGCAAACCTTTGTGGTTGGTGAGGCCTTCCTCACAGGATTTCAGGGCAAAAAAAGCAACTTTCCGTCCTTCCAGAGCTGAGTCAGGCATGGTTCCTTGGCACAGGGTGCCTCACCTGCATCTCCGCCTGGCCTGCGAGCAGAGGTCCGGGGAGTCCTGCCCCGAGCCCAACACCGTGTTTAACAGCGGGGTGTCCTGCAGCACCGTGAGCAGTGCCATGGTCACGCAGAGCCAACAGCCCGTCTCTCAGAGCTCGGGTAGAGGCAGCAAGAGCTGAGCACCAACAAGAAAACCAGATACAAGCTTTGCCCTCCCCAGGACTTCCCTGGATCCAACCGTGGCTCTTCCCAACACGGCCAACATTGCTCCTTCCCAAGCCCTCTCCATCTGCTCCCCAGTGACGGTGGCGTTAGCCTTCAATCGCTGGTCATTAGTCAGCTTTACCCAGCCATCCCCTCCGAACCTGTCATGCTTCAGAAGGAAGAGCCGCCCCAGGGCTGCACCCCCCACCAAGACCTGCGACATCTGCCTTGGGATGAGGGAAAGGAAGAGGAGGAAGAGGGGAAAGAGGTGACAGTGACATTGTCACCCGAGGAGCCCCGGCAGCCGTCACTGACCCCTCTGCGCATCCCTTGGGAGGGATAAGACAACCCACAACTCCCCAGTGAAAGGTTTTATTCTTCACCCTCTCCCCCCACCCCATCTCATGAAATATTGGAATTAATATAATAACACACCTTAATAATATTATCCCTTGTCGAGTCCATAAAAGTCCCCTCTTGCATTACGACATTTGAGAGACTATTAAGTTTTAAGGCCACGAGACCTCCGTGAAGGAGAGAAGTCATTTCCATTTTTTTCTTTCTTTCGAGGGCGCTGGGGTTTATGGGGCAGTCAGCAACCGGGATTGAGGAGGCTCCCGCCCCACAGCACGTGGGCCACCACGCTCACCGGGGAGGGCAGGGCCCAGGGCAGCGGCGACGGGGATCCCGGTGTGTTCCCAAGGATGGGGCTTGCAATCACGTGGGCTTGGAGTGGCTGATGCATATCTTTTTTTGCACTTGGTTCTTCCCAAATCCCGGGCTTTCCTGCAGAGACAGGCGTTTAGAAGATTGCTTTGACATACAATGGTCTGAGGATGTGGGATGAAACAGGCAATGGGTTTGAGATCCTCTTATGCATTTCCATCCCTCTACACACCTGAGCATGCAAATATCCCAGCTGAGCGCAGAGTAACCAGATAAATTAAGCACGGTTTGCTCCGGAGCAGACCTGTTTGTTATTTGTTCTGTATATCTCCAGCAGTATGGCAGAAAAATGTTAAATATTTTCAATTCTATCCCGTAGGAAAATAGCCCACCTCTCTTGTCTGCATGTGCTGGTTCTGACCCCATGGGAGAGCAGGAACAATGCCCTGCTCACACGACCAGTCCTGCACGGGCCGGGCGAAGTGACCTTGTCCTCAGGAAGGCTCGGTGCACACCAAAGGATTGCAGAGACAGCAGAGCTGGAGACTGCTTGTTTTTTTTCCAAAAGTCAGTCCAGAAGAGAGCACAACTCAGTCCAGAAGTGATCTGAGCATTCACTCCCCAAAACCCAAATCTCCAAGCATTTTGGATACGGTCGGGTCCCTGCTGCCCGCTTGGATTTGGGGACACTTTGGCTCGAATCGCGCACTGCTCAGCAATGAGGCGCAGAGCTAAGCAAGACGGGGCCCTGGGTCCCGCGGCCATTCTCCGGCAGGTACTTCGGCATGTGCACGGCCTCGCTGACAAGTGGATACCTCTGTTTATGCAGCCCGGAATTGCATTTGGCTCAGATTTAGCAAAGCACTTTGTCTCAAGTGCTTCGCTAAGCGGGGACGGACTTCACCCCACTCTCCGAGTTAAGCAGGTGCTTATGCACTTTGGAGGCACAGAAACCGCCGTGAAGCGAAGAGGGAGTTTTCCTGAAGGCGGGACGGTGTCCTCCGGCCAGCCCCAGGGCGCGAGCCGCTGTCCGGGCAGGCTGGCGGTGGCCGGCGGCTCCTCGCACGGGGGGCAGGAGGGTGGCTGTGCTTGTCCCGGTGTGCGAGCGCAGGAGAGGGGGACAAAACGCAGCTCCGCAGTGTGCTGGAAGGGAACGCTCCCTCTCTGGGACAGGTCTTGCCAAAACGCAGAGAGGGTGGAAAATTCAGCGTTTTGCATGGAAATGGGCGCAGTGAGTGCAGCCAGCGCAGCCTGCGGCTCCTTTCTCCTGAGAAAGTGGGTAAAACACAGTCCTCTCCTTCCCCTTTCGTTTCTGCTCACCCTCATTTGAGAGTAAAACACCACCAGGATTGAAATGCAGAGACCGGATCCTGTTCTTGCGGAGAGCAGCGCGGAAGCTGTCGGTGACAGCGGTGGTGACACAAAGCTGGCGTGCGTTAGCTGGGGTAGCACCGCTTCAGCAAGAGGCACTCAGACCGCGTGTGCCAGGAGAGAAAGGGTTTTGCAGAGCTTACGGTTAATAACGTGCTAGCGTTTGGGGGTTTCCTTCACCATTTTTATGTGCTGTAAGAACTTCAGCGACTGTCCCCAAAGAGAAGCAAAGGTTCGCAGCCCAAACCTGATGGCGCGGCGGGAAGACAGGAGGACCTTCACTGAAAGGCAAAGCAGATAGAAAGCAAAGCGAAAGGCGCACATCAGTAATAACGGTCCCTCAGTGAGCGAAAGCAAGAGGAGAACCAAAGTGAACAATGAGAGGAATGGAGAATGTAAAAATTTCTTCCCTTTTAGCAGGAGCATTGTACCGATTTTAAGCAGCTGCTTAGATTCAGAGGACTATTTACTCCAGATTTCTGCCTCTGAGGAAGGCAGCGGAGTTGTTTGGGATTTCCCCCCAAGTTACGGAGCTCTGATTTGCAGTATTTAACCTGCCGTTTCCTGGGCTGCCCCCCCGCCTGCGCCATGCAGGGAGTTCAGCGCCGGCACCGGGGTCTCGGAGTTTCAGTTTCCTCGCTTCTGTCTGCTGTGTTGCCAAAGAAGGGGCTCACGAGAAATGTGTATTTTTTTTCCTAAAGCATAATTTCACAAAGATGCGGCGATACAGAAGAACCTTCACCTTCGCTAAAAAACAAATAAAACATCCTTTTGATTGCCGAGAAGAGTTTGAAAATGTGACCACTGCAGGCTCAAAAAACCGGAAGGCCAATTAAAAAAAAAAACCCTTTCACATTTATTATTATGTAAAATCTCATGCTCTTTAGGGCAATCTCATGATTATGAAGGGGTCAGGGGAACTGATTTATGATTAGAGAGCTCTTGGCATCGGCAATATTGTATATGTTTTAATTTTGAACCTTAATAATCCATCCAATATGCAGCACTTGATCATGACACTCATTTCTCACGTATAATTTTCCAAGACTCTACACATCCACCTTCACCTCCTCTCTAACATATACACCCGCCTGCGCCGCACCGAGCAGCTGTTAAACCTGTTCCCTGCGCCAAAGTCAAACGCAATCCAACTTTTCCCTTTCGAATCAACCCTTCCCAAAAAAGCCCAGCAGGACGCAGAGCCGCTGCCATGCCACACACCGTTCCCGTCCCCATTCACCCACCGAAAAGACCCGCTTTCTGCAGCAGCGCTAAAGCAGCCGGCGCTCTCGCCAAGCGGACGTTTCTACGTCGGTGAAGGCAAAACGAGGCATTTCTCTGGTTTTTTTTTTCCTGAGTTCTTCTCCTGAAAGGGAAAAAGAAATCCTGACCTTTTTTTCTAAAATCTTAGTTTTCTAAAGATATGTTGCTTTTGCTCATTGGTGTTGATCACAAGGTGCCTTGTGCCTTGCACAGAAGCATCAAATGCCATGTACTGCCGGGACAGTGCCCCAGCATGAATCGAATCACGACCCGTGTCCATCGGGGTGAAAGAAGGGGAAATCAGGGCTGGTGGATTAATACCGGGCTGAGGAAGAGATCCCACTGCCCTGGAAACCTTGATGGGTGAGGACACATGAGGCTGATGGCACCGAGCTGGGCGGAGGCGGCTCGAGGTCCGTCCTGCTCTGATTTAACAGGATTCCCTTTCAAACAAACCCAAGCCGTGACTTCCCTGCCCAGGATGCCCTCCTCGCCACCGCGGCCGTCTCCCCTCTCCTTCTCCCATTCGAGGTGTTTATTTAATTGTTTTCCCTACTCCTCGGTGGCAGCGCTTCCCTGCCATTAAACCCTGCCATCCGCGTTCTGACTGTGTAATTTAAAGCTATAGTTAAATTATGACTTCTCTGAACCTGTTGTGGCACTGACGCATAACCCTAATTAAATGATCACATCCATTCTAAAGCCAGTCTTTTCTCCCCTCAAACGTTAATTACAACATAAGAGGCTTTAATGGCTCGCCTCACCTCCAGCTCCTCGAAAGAAAGGTCATGCGATTAATTTTCGTCATTAATCTTTTCCCAATGTGGACATTGTGCTGTCACTGGAGCCTATTAAACCCCCTTTGTCCCCCTCCCCTTCTTCTCCCTTCTCCCCCCTTCATTCCTCCCCCCATCCCTAAGTGAATGAAAGAACAAAAATATTTAAGCTCCACTTTGGCTCTGGTGCTTTCTCGGGGTGAGCGGGGTTTGGGATGGCGGCAGTGGAAGATGTGCTGGGAGATGTCCCACGTCCCACCATCAACCTGAGAGCGGGCTGAGGGTGGGGACGCTGCTCCGCTGCACTGGGGACAATTTGGGGGTGGTGGTGACCCCCTCGAGAGCTGCACGGGGCCCCGGGGTGGCAACGTGAGGGCACGGCCACCTCCTCGGTGGTGGAGGCTGCTGAGGCTTTGGAGGGGGCAACCGCTGGACAACCCTCTGGCCAGTGGAACGGGGAGGGTTTGAGGCGAGGGGGGACGGGGCAGCAGGGGGGATGCAAAGAGGCTGCAGAGCCTGTCCGTGCCCGGCCGGGGGGGGGCAAAGTGCCGGGAGCGGAGCCCAGTGCCGCAGGAGGGTCTCCCCGCTGCACAGCAGCTTCTGGCGCCTCCCCTGGCGGGGGGGGCCGTTTTTCAGCG